>NC_080442.1:16623445-16945111 GCF_028018845.1 Melospiza georgiana
TGAGCTTTGCAGTCAGTGCAGCCAGAGACACAGGCCAGCAGCAGCAGGCACCTCTGTGCCTTGGCTCTTCATCTGCTACAAATTGGCCTCGTTCTTCTGGTCTGGCTCTGCATTAAATATTGCTTGCTGTCATTTCAGATAGAACTGAACATTTTTAAGAAAGATTTGGGAAGTACATAATGCCTCAGACAACTTCTAGTAAATGGCTCGTGTTTGTTTCTCTTCCCCAGTGGGAATGCTGCTGAACTTTAGAGACAAAAAAATCCTCTGGCAGGAGCAATTTAGTAAAGCCAGGATGTATTTTAGTGGAGCTTCTCAACTTTCCAGTCAGTTCCATTGTTGGTTTTTAAATAAGTCTTGCAAGCATCACTCTCAGCTTTTAATGCTCCTCTTATTGGCTTCATTTGTCTTTCTGAGGGGTGTGTTGCTGCAGTATTTTCCTGTTCCAGGACTGCACCAATTTCTCATGCAAATTCATCTTGTTAATAATCCCAGCCATGCAGTCCTTTAGCTAAGTTCTCTTTGCTCAATGAAACACACATCAAATGCACTCAAAAAATGGAGTTTTTCAATAATCAGTTCAGACACATTTACCCCACTCGCAGTGAAGAGGCTGTGCCTTAATTTTTCTTTTTTCTTCATTTTGATTCTTCAAATTTCCTCAAAAGCTGGTCCTCCTGCAGTCTGTTCTTATGGGTTCCTCTTTGTTTGGAAGACTCAGCAAGTTCCACACTGAAGGCAGCAAGTATAGGTTTGCTTTTGGATGATATCACAAATAAATGTCAGTCAGCTCCGGAATGTGAAAATCTAGATAAAAAGATACTTTTGGCTTCTTCCAAGATTCACAAATAGTTAACTCAAATTTCATATGAATTATCAGCAACATAGATTGCTGTCTTGCTTGAAAAACCAGAAGAATTGGCTTCAAAATTTGCTATTTTCACCCAGCCCCAGTTCTGGTGATCTTCCCAGACACTGACCTTTTTTTTTTTTCCAAAAAAAAAAAAAAATATTGCTTTCTATTCTCTCTGGCCTTAGCCAGAGTCATTACTTTTCTCTTTGTCATACTGAGACTCAATAGCATTGTAATTATTTCTGACATATGGTATCATCTATCCACCTCTCCTTCCAATATGTCCAAATAAAAGAGGAATGCCACTGCAGCCACTAGACCATGGTTTCCATCAATTCCTAGCACCCCATGGCTGCCCAATTCTGGGGGAGCATGGACCTAAACTTCACGTGCAGGCTGATGTGCCCCACTTGGAGCCCTGGAGTTTTGCTACCTTATTTCAGCTCCCTCAGAACTGGAAATTACAGCCCCAGTTTACTTCCCCAGTTTTGTGGCAGAAGGCCAATGATTCTATCTGAGAGCTTTTTCTTTACCTTCATTAACCCCCAAATGTTGCTGCATTCAAAACATCCACAGAGAGTGTATTTATCATTCATTTTCTGTTCATGTTGATGTGGGAAAACACGTGCAGTCAATATTGAATCTCTTTCAAAACAACTTAAAATGGGAATACATATTGCTCTAATCTAAAACTAATCATGATGATAAATGATGAAAAATATGACAAAAAGTGAAAATCCTGGGTTTAGAAGTTCTTTAGTTGTGGATGTGGGTATGTGTATGGACCTCCATAGATATGTATTGTTAACCAAGAAATTAGAACTCAAATCAAAATTCAATTAGAAAGGAAAAAAATTGCTTTTAATGTTTAATTTTGTGCTCATAATTAAACCTCACATGCCTAGTTTTTGCATCTGCCATCTATTTAAATGTAACCTGATCATATATTTTATTTATCTATATGAAAAAATGGCTATAAGTGCATATTAAAAAAAAGGACAAAGATATTTAGCCATATTAATCTGTCTTCCACAGCTATTTTCTAAAGCAAAATAGAACTATAAAGCAGTACAAGCTGTGGAACATATCTGTCCTTCTGTACATTTATGGTTCTCCAACTTGTTTGCTCTGCTCTTTCAGGCTGAAGGTAAATGCCATTGCATTGTTAGAGAAGTTAAGGACAAAATTAGATTAAAGACAAGTTAGACTGTGATTTGATGAATATCTTAATTCAATAGAACCAAGCCTGCTAGGAGAAGTCTTGCCCCCATTCTGGACCATCTCTTTGGGGGTACCAGCCCTGGGCAGCAGATCAAGGAGCAGATCCCTGAAAACCAAACTGTCAGACAGATTCATTTCTTTCCTCATGAGTTTTCTGCCAGAGCACAAACAAGTGGCCCAGGGTGAAGGATGAGGCTGAAATGCCATTTAAAACCAGTCTGACCAGTACTCAATAGTTCTGAGAACTCCAGAACAGTAGATCTCAATGTGCCTGCACAGTCAAAAATATTTCCAGGCACTGCAGCACATTGAATGGTTTGGACCATGAATAGTTTTCATTAAAAAGTGGCTTTGGGGGACAAATTAGATTTTCAAAGTAACTGATTATTTTGATTCTTACACAGAAAAAGACCTTTCCACTTCTACATTTTAAAATGTATCCAAACCCATAATCCCTAGAAAAAGTACATTTGCTAATAACTGTTTATGAAGCTCACAATAATATTTTTAGTCCCGAATTAAGAAGAAAAAAATCACGAGAGCTGCTGAGACATGAGGTGGCTCTGCTCTTCCGTGTGTTTTGAAAGAGTAACTTCAACATTTGAGTTAAGCCTGGCTTCTCAGGGCGCGCAGAGCTAAGCAGCGAGACGTGGTTTTGCCTCATTAGGTCAGCAACGCCGGCCTGCGAGGCAGTGCAGCTGGTTCTGTGCTGCTGTTAAAGAAATTACAACTGCTTGCACACATCCTTGTAGCATCAGCCCCCCAGTGAAGACCCCAGATCACAGAATTGTTCAGGGGGGGGTGGCATCAGCAGCATGGGTTACAGTTAGGAACATAGTGAGTCAATTTAAGGCTATAAATACCCTGGTTTTCTGTTATGCTTTTAATCTTTATTAAATGGAACGATTCTTATTTGTTTTCATTCGCATATGCATGTGTATAATATATAGCTTGTTTCTGCATATATAGGGCCTGTAAGACTGCAACAAATCTTGCAGAAGTCTTCTAGGACATAAATAGTGGGAGTCCAAATCCTTATCTGGGAAACCACACAGACACCAGCACACACCCAGCCTTGAGAATTTCCCTGTGCATTTTTGCAAATAATGACAAACCAGTTTTGGTTTTGTTGCTTGTTTTGTGGATATGCTTTTTTTTTTTTTTTTTAAAGCATGCAATATTTTTTGCATTGCTTAAGAAGAAATGAAAACATCTTTTTGCTTTCTATCCTTCTTTTAATGGCTTTGCATATTACTTTTCATCTAAACTCAGTATTTGAACGTACACTTACCAGGCGCCTGTTTCCTTTGTTGCTTGTAATTACTGAATAAGTCGGAATCATAGCCAAGGAAGTCTGTGTGGGATTACATCTGGAGTGTACTATAGCAACACTGTGCTTTGCAGAGCTTCTCCTCTCATAGATTTGATCTTAATGATGGGCTACACTTTCATCTTTAAAAAAATCATTTTCCGCAACTCACTGCCTTTTATACCTCAGCAAGAAAATGCTGTTTATTGTTCAGCTTCTCTTGCCTACAATGTTTGTATCTATAATTGAAACTTAAAAGCTACGAGCTTGAATAATTCAATCAGAAAGCATATTGTTTTTACTGTTCTCGGTATGAATCCAAACGATCGCATTATTGTGATGTTATAATATCAGAATGTATTTATTTCTACTTGCACAGTCATTGTAGGCAGTGTCTCTCTCTCTCTTTTTCTCTTTCCATGGAGAGAAAAAATCAGCAATGAGGAGGGTAAAAAAAATAAAAAAAAAAAAAAAAAAAAGCAGAGCTTTATCCATGCTGGGTTCCTCTGGTCTAACTTAAGCAAATGAGATCCCTTGTCCCCTCCAGCGAGCGGCGGCTCTGTCGCTGAGGCTGCCTCTATCAGCGCTGCTGCCGCTCGCTGTGGCAGTGCCCCCGGGGCCGAGTGTGATCCTGGCGGGGGGACACGCATGGCCTGCCCGTGTGGGGCCAGCCCAGCTGCCCCGTGTGCCACTGGCACCGCGCCCGTGGCGGCTCCGCGCTGCCCGTGCCGCCAAAGCGCCTCGCGGAGCTCCGCTGCTGTCTCAGGACACCTCCTCACCCCAGAATTGGCTGCACAGCAAATTGAGGCTCGTGTGTTTTCAGCTCAGTACAATTTTTATTTTTTTTTTAATGGGAAAAAAATGTCCCGATGTTTTATTTCAATTTCTCCATGCTAAGCATAAAATAAGGGCTTTGAAAATAGCACGGAGGAAACTGTGGTGTCTAATGCAAGCGCCATGTATTTTATTTCACCTACACAACAATTTTTTGAACTGATAAAACATCAAATGTGACTTTTGGCTTAATGTGGTTGAAGCAGTTGGTAAGAATTAGCAATAATATGGAAAGTATTCATTTTTCTCTTTATTGCTATGTTTGGGCAAATCATTATATATAATCTACTCTTATGCAGTGCTGTAGCTGTACCTGTGGAATTAGGCCCAGGAAGAAAAACTGCCCTTATTCCCTTAACCATGAATCTGAAATTTCCTGATTTGTATAGATTTTCATTATGTCCTTAGCATAATTTCAGCACAAACAGAGGGCTTAGCCAGGCTCCCATGGTGTGTCCTACAGGTATGGAACAGCTTAGCATCTTTTTCTCTGCTTACTAAGCTAAGCACTTGTAAATCAACCACTCCATTATGCAGTAATTCCCCTTATTCCTAATTCAAAACAGCAAAGTTAAAGCAGAATTTGGGTAATGAGGAACTATATCGTTTTGGCCTGTGTATGATCCTCATTCATTATCTTCTTTCCATTTAGGGGAAGGGGAAGTGAAAAACCCTTTTATTTGTAAATCCATCCATACCACTTTATAAGACACAGTATTAGGAAATAGCATGATTTATTGGGCTGAGGCATTTCAGTAAGGCCTAAATGATAGAGTCTGCTAGGAAACTCATTTTTTCATGATGGGATCTGATGATGGGGGTAAGACCAGGAGCTCCTGCCAAGAAAACACACAGTAATAAACTTGCAGAAAGCTTTCACTACCACCTATCAGTGGTGATGGTTCCCCCTTCTCTTACCTCAAACATTGCCCAAATGGGGAGGCATGAGAATCTCCCCACTGACTCTCTTGTGAGGTGAAATGAAGAAAGCCTTAAACTTCACAATTGCCAATAATGAGCAATCATTACTCAAATTACACCAAGCACTGATTAGGTTTAAAGTAATGAAGAAAACAACACGATCAATCATCATCAACCCAAAAGAAGTCAATCTGTGCTAGAGATGCAGCAAGATCTTAGTGGAGGGCTCCATCTACAGGGTTTGGGAGATGAGAAAGAAAAAACCTTCACAACATCTGAAAAAGATTCCCCCTGCTCCCCACTCTGCTCATATTTTTCTTACCAATCTCCAAAAGCCACACATGTAAAAGGAAATTTTTTTTTCTCCTTTCTTTAGCTGCACAAAAATTAAAAGGGTCTTAGCAAAAAATTAAGGCATAAAAACTTTTTGGAAGGACATTTCACTGGTGTTGAACAGAAATATCTGTTTAAAAAAAAACGACAAGAGTTAAATACTTAGCATCTATCAAATAGTAAAATTATAGTGAAAGCTCTGACTGTGTGAACAGCGTCAGTGGAAGCAGAGGTTTTTAATGCAATTTGTATTAATAGGTTCTAGCCACAGAAATAACATTGGAAAAGAACAAATTGCATGGGAAATTCCCATTTGTCAATTTTCATTGGCTGCTAAATAGAAAATTATAAATTAACCCAAAGCTTATTTTAAAAATCCAGAGGAAATTCAGCCTACACCGTATTTCTTAGGCATGGAATAAGATTTTGATACCAGCTACAGACTCAGTCTATTAAAAAAGAACCCATTTTATTTTAAAAACAGGAAAATAAAAAAGGCAGAGAGTAGGTATGTTGCTATTTCATGCACATGTATATGTAAACTTTATACTGTACAAATGAGTAACATTAATACATGCATTTTGTAAAAGATGTATTATTCTTTAGGAATAATTTCAGTTGAAATATATCCCCTTTCCATGTGCCAAAGGCTTTACATAACAATTACTTTAAAAGAAAATTATTTACAATTTAAGCATAGGAAAATACAAAATTAGGATTTCAATTCAAAGTCTTCTGGATCTAACAGAAGTTTCCCCACTGACTTAATTCACTTTTGAATTGGGGATAATCATTAGAAATAATGAGATACAAACGAAAGCCTAGTAAAAAATGCATGACTGAAGGGAAATAAAAAACAATGCACAGCCATTCTAGTGTAGATTTCCATACTAAAGCCCTTTGTAGAGGGGCTAAATTTAAGGGCAAATTTCCAACTTTTCATACTTTGAGCCATTCAGGACCATGGGGCAGAGGATGGTTTGTCTCCTACTTAGAGTTCTCTAAATGGCTTGAGATAATCTGTAGGAATAATGTCATCATCACTAAAACTTTGCACTTCTTTGGGGTAATTTTTATTAAAACATTATTTCAACATCCCATATCAACAGTAAATTTAATACAGTTAATATAACATGCTTAATATTTGTAATAATCAGGAAATTATGAGTTAGTCAAGGAATTTTCATACTGACACTTGTTTTTTATTGAAGACAAACTCAGAGATGAGCATGTGTCTGTGTGTCTAGCAGAGCTACAGATTAATTTGAGTACTTGCTTAAATAAAGCACTGTGAGGAGTATTGTGAGAATAAAAAGCAGTTTGGGAGTTCACATATTTGTAGAAGTCATTTGGAAATAGTTGAATATTTTGACATCCTTTTGTCTTTACTCTTGGTAATACATAATTTTCATGCAAGTAATTGGGCTGTGCCCTTACAGAACTGTCACGTGGCCCTATAAATATTAAATGGCAATAAATTCTTTTAAAAGAAAAAATTAATAGATTGTTTATTAAAATTCTGACTTACTTAAATGAGCTTGAAAAATACTGATTACCTTTCACCCCCTTCTGCCTTGCAGTAGAGAATACCAACATACATGAAAGTTCATCTATGTTCTTCCAAAGTTTTGTCTTTTCACAGCGTTTCTCCAGTTCTAAGTGTGTTAAAATATTTTTGTCTTCATTGCTGGAGAGAATCTTTTTACAAGGGCGTGCAATGATAGGGCAAGGAAGAATGATGTTAATCTGAAGAAGTGAAGGTTTAGATCAGATATCATTAAGAATTTCTTCCCTGTGAGGATGGTGAGGCCCTGGCAGAGCAGCTGTGGCTGCCTCTGGATCCCTGGAATTGTCCAAGACCAGGTTGGATGGAGCTTGGAGCAACCTGGGACAGTGGAAGTTGTCCCTGCCCATGACAGGGAGTGAAACTGGATGGGCTTCAAGGCCCCTTCCAACCCAAAAAATTCTGTGATTTAATGTAAACATTGAATCTGCTCATTTAAAAAACCCAACAAGCCAACAAGCAAGAAACAAAGTCTTGATGGAAGAAGTTGACAACTACAAGGTTGTTTTTGAAGTTCTTATATTCTACTTATTTAAAACATATTGAGATTGCCCATCCTGGACAATAATAATAAACTATATCATGGAAACTCAGGGCAGAAAGCCATGGAAATATCTTCAGCAGGAAGAGCAGGTAGCAGCGCTGACAGCTGAAAGAATGACTTAGCACCAGGTAAAGCAAGTCAGCTGTTAAAGTGTTAAAACAAAAACACATACTTTGGTTCTTATTGCTTGTTTTTCAGATCTTTTAGAAAAAGCTGTAGAGGGCAAAGGCAAAAATTATGTCTAATGAAAGTAGAATGTAGAATCAGTCCTTGCAGCAGTGAGAGCTCAAGGAGCTTGTGGACTTGGTGATTCTTTCTTGACTGTAGTGTACAAGAAGGTGAATCTGGGGGAACTCCTCTTGCTCAGCTCCATCCTTTGTGTTCAGTGAAGATACCAAGCAAGGGAATACAGAGATAAATTTATGGGCAGTGGATTGAGAAGTGTAACAGAAGCAGCTGGGAATTTCTGAGAAAACACTTGTCATAGAACACAGCCCAGATCAGCCTTGTTAGTGAAACCAAGATCAGGTTTTGCAAAACTGTTTTCATGAAGATTCCTCAGATTTCAGACAAATATCCCTGGTCAAAACCAGGGTGGGGTAGGTAGGAGAAGCAGAAGAAAGAGAGTGCGATGTCCTTTCATGTATAATTATTTAAAAACGTACAGCAGTGGAGGAGCTTGATGTATTTCCAGTTTTGTTCCTAAAGTCATTTATATCAGACATGGGAGACAGTCCCTTTCCCAGCTTTACAGGCTGTACTGGTACCTTCACCATACAGAGGAGAAATTGCTCTTGTACCCATGTGTTTGTTTTCAGAGCAAGTGCTGAAGAAGATAAGTCATGAGATAGTGAACAAGGTTTGCAGAGATCACCTCTAAGAAAACTGCAATCACCAAAACACCCTTTATAGGAAGGACTAATAATGTTGTGAATAACTTAGAATAATTACATTAGAAACAGGAAAAACACGAGCACATGTGGGTTGAGCCAAAGCTGGAATTCTGCTGATGCTCAGCTTGGTGGTCCTGTGGGCAGGCAACATACACAAGCAATTGCCCAAGGCAACAACATTCCTTATTAGATTGATTAAGCACCAGGTTTACTTATTGTCGTTAGTAATGGATGCCAGATTTCTGCTTTGCCTCTGGTAATAGGAACCAGCAGAGAGGAAGGAGTGTTGCTGTGAGTGTTGGTCCTACTACTTGTGTGGAATTTTCACACCTACCTCGATTTAATGTGGAAACAACCAGAAATGGTCCTCACCCAACACTTGCTGCATGATTCATTGTTTTTTCAACCTAAACCTGAGATTTGTGGAAGCTGATTTAGGTGAGATAAGAGATAAAGGCCCTTGGTTGAACCATCCAAGGAATTCCCACGTTTCCGTTGCACTGTTATCTGGGATTTCATCAAGGGAATCATTCTTGGGTAGAGAAAAAGGGCAGCAAAGGAAATAATTCCATTACAGAGCTACTTTTATTATTCTTTTTAGCCAAAGGTACAATCCATGTGATGAATTCACTGACCAGACTTGTGCCTTGCCCAAAGTTCCTGACTGTAGTTTGTATTGTGGGAATGCTTCAAATCTCTGGGGAGGAGGTGTGGAGCTAAGGCAGCTGATGGAAGTGTGAATGTTTGCTGGGCTTCCCATTGCTCTGTGTGCTCTGGAGCAGATCTATTTAAACTACACAAACTGCTCAAAAACTGTTATTTGAAAGTCAGACTCAAATTCCTAAATAATTAGTGTGCCCTTGAGAGCAGTGCCCATATAGTCAAATCTCTGTCCTTCAACTATGAACACTTTCTAACAAACTTTTGCTATTGCATTAATTTAAAAATTATGTAGAGATGTAAAATCAATGAATTCTTAGTTAATAAATGCCCATTTTCACCATTGGTTTTTAACATAAACAATCTTAGAATTTAGATTTTGATTCATTGCATATTATCTAATATAGAAGATGCAACATATTTTATCAATAAAAACTGTACCTATGTTTCTGTTTTAGTTAGCTGGGAAGTTTCTATTGCCAATAGTTTAAGTACAAGTGTGATTTGATTACTTTTTAAGGGTTTTACATATCAAACATAACTCACATGTATATTTTTCACTGTAGAAAAAAGATTATTAAACAAGAATTAATAGCAGTGCACTGTGTTAACACTTAAGTTTTAAATTGATGGGTAGAAGATGCCAGTAGACGAGCTTTTTAAATACTGGGATTTTTGCAGAGGAGAGTGTATACAAATATAAATGTGTGTGTGTATGCTATAATGATTTCAATCTGTTGCTTCAATATTGATATAATGGTTTTTAATATACTGCAAAGATTATGATAAAATTTAATAATTTTCATTCTATCCCCAAATTGATAGTAGAGAAACCACTCATTCCTTAGAGATAGAAATGTTAAAACAAGAAAGTATTGAGTATCTTAAGACCAAAAATTCTCCCGCCTATAAATTTAGGTTATTCATTTTGTATATTTATGATAGATTCATTTCCTACCATTCAAGACATTTCTGAACTTTTGAAAAATACACTGATATGTTGAATTATGTTTCCTGTGTTTATGTTCCTGATCCCTGTCTGCCTTATTTTACCTAAATTCAATTTTCAAAAATTATAAGATAAATAAAAAAGCATCTGTACTGTTCTGGTCCTGTGAACTGATGCTGAGCAGGACAATGATGAGGAAAGCAGCCCAGACAGGCAGTAGCTCACTGCAGAAAATTTTAGCACTGTCACCAAAATCAAAAATGCCTTTCTGCATGATCTCCCCCAAAATACAACTATTTTTTAGAATGAAATGCAGCCAGCTTTTCTGCTGGGCTGCACTGGCTGGTTATTTAAGAACTGGTGGTCTCTGCCTATGGAAAGGTAAGACCTCATCTTTGGCTGCATCAAAGTGACCAAGACAAAGCTTGGGTGCAGGGAGTCAGTGCCAAGTCATTTTGTAGGATTTTTGAATAGGGCTGTCCCCAAAGAGCCTACTGATTAAAAAGAAAAAATTAAAATAAGTAAAACCAGATGTATCTTAAACAAAATTACACCTGGCATTATAAGGATGAAAATTGGAATTGAGGATTGAGGACTGGAGGTCATCTTTTGATAATGGGCCGGTTAAAGTGGTTGGT
Source organism: Melospiza georgiana (assembly GCF_028018845.1). NCBI lineage: Eukaryota > Metazoa > Chordata > Aves > Passeriformes > Passerellidae > Melospiza > Melospiza georgiana. The sequence goes on from NC_080442.1 coordinate 16,634,165, forward strand.
TGGTGTATCTTCATTTTCTTGTTTTATCAAGTTCATGATTTTCAGGAGATAAATCTCAAGCAGTTCAATGGAAGGAAGTGGAAGTTGCCATCAATAAAATCTGGACTTGACTATAAGAACCAATTGTGGTACTTAAGAAACATTAAAGAAATCCTTTGCCCATAAAAGCCACAGCTTTGCCATGGATTTCAGTTGTGCCAGAATTTAACCCATTGTGTTTTATTTCAACAAAAGCATTTTCATTTTAGGTAGCATTTTAAAATATTTTGTGTTTTCTTGATGTTGGGAGCTATTGTTGAGCAATAGCAGGGTGTTTCTTTGGTGGTTTTTTGCCTCAGGTTTAAATTGGGTAAAAATTTCTCCACCCAAAGGTTTGAAATCCATAGTATGGCTGCCCAGGGCAGTGGTGGAGTCACCATCCCTGGAGGGATTTAAGAGATGTAAAGATGTGCCCTTGGGGACATGGTGGGAACATGGACTTGGGTTTAATGGTGGAGTTGGCAGTCCTGAGAGAACAGTTGGACTAGATGATCTGAAAGTTCTTTTCCAATCTAAATGATTCTGTGTTTTTTTATGATGATTTTCTATATAATTCTACTTCTTCAATTACCATTATAATCAAAATAACTTTACTATATGTGATGCAATGCCAATTAAATAATGGCTATGAAAGGAAAGGATGTGAACTCTATAAAACCCTCAAGACGCACAAAAAAAAGCACAAAATAATGAAAGAGAAATGCACATACGTGTGTGAGATGATATTGGCTTGGTTCTGACAAGAGCTGCCAGTTTTGTCTATGTCATCAGATGAAAAGCACTGATGGCCACATGGACACCAAATCAGAGTTATCTGGAAACTGCAAGTGTTTTTGGCACAAAAAATCGAAAGGAATGAAGGAAGTGCAGGGACACAGTGCTAAAGAGGGAAGACAGGAGATTTTCTGTCTTTCCACAGATGAACTACGATACAAAATAAAGAATCTTGGATGGGCATTTTTATTTTCTAATTTGGTCAAATGATTTTGAGCAGATATACTATATTAATATTTTCTTTGAGCATATGTGCGTGTGCTTTTGGTGTGTGCATCTCTGTGCCTGTCTGCATACATGGAACATTTCATGCTCTCTGCCTGGCTGTGATGAGTGAGAAAATCATTCTTTTTTAACAGTATTTTTTCTTATTTCATCTTGTAATATTGTTCCTTGTGGGTAGTTTTATAGCCGTTTAATATAAAATTAAAATACAACCATAGAGGCTTATGGTACAGCAAATCTGGTCGTTCACTTTCTATTTGTGAAGTAGTTTTTATCCTTTGGGGTACATCTTGAGAGCACAGAGGTGAATCATGCTTTAAATAAATCTGTTTGGAAGCACATAAAAATGACTTCAAAAGGGAGGAGCAGAGCTGACTCTTGTAGAGATGAGGCTGCAGCACTTTCTGTTGCCCCCCCAGAAATAAAACTGGTGTAGGTTGTATGGCCTAACCCTTAAAATCATCCTGAGACAATGTCCTGTGCTCACCTGAGAGCATTTAATTCTTAGTCTTAGTAAAGCCAGGGTTAGCTGGACACCCAAGAATGTGGATGGCCACCTAGAGCTCATTCCTTGAACGTTCAGTGACACTTGGAAGAGATTTTTGTGGCTTTATATTATCATAATCCAGATTGATGTGGGCTATATAGACTCCTAAACCATGCAGAAGATTTTATGAGAGCACAAGAGTGAACATATGCTTCTGTAACAACCCAAATACAATATATATGTGTAATACATACACATACATTTATAAGAGACACACAGAAGTGCCATCTATTTTGTAAACATTGCTCCTGTAAGAAAAAAATTAATGAAATTGCTATGCACACATATTCACCCCTATTTCTTGCTAACTTTTACAAGTTTGCACTCCTTACAGGGACTTGAATTTTCTCCTCATTTTTGTAGAGCAATAAAGAAGGGGACTTCTATGTTCACTTACCTGTTGTCAATTACTGACGCCTCATTACACAAATCACTTGGAAAGCTGATGAGGTTTTATCTAACATAGAGGCCAGGTCAATCAATCGTCATCAGACCTGTGGATCTTCAATGGACATTGAAAGGTTAACCCAGTTCTTCAGGGCCTCCATCATGTCAGCAAAAATTAGCAAGAAGGTGGCCAAGCTGTCAATAGAGCACAGAGACAATTAGTTAATGATTAGAATGTTAGCACTTGGGGAGCTGATAACAAAATGAGCCATCTTGGATACATTTGCATGCATTTAGAAAATCTATATAGCATGGTGGGATGGGAGGGAAGTCTGTGCATATGGTGCAGTAAGGAGTGCCATAAAGCAGAATTATGCGTGTCTGAGTGTATTGTGGACTTGGCTGTGCTAAACGAAGCCACTGTATCAGAAAACCTGCACATTTCAGTTTATGAGAGTCAGGTATTGGCTTTACTGATCTACTCAGTAGCCAGCATTAGCAATGAGACCACTGCCCTGTCATCATAACCCCATTTTCAGCTAAATGATTATGGATTTGATATCTTCTACAGTAAGCACTGGCCTTACCAGTTGTGATTAAACTTGAAGCTTGTTAAATTAGGGACACGGTAAAATTAAAAGACTTCCTCCTGTTTAGGATTTCATCACTTAATTTTATTCTTGACTTCTCTTCTTTCGTAAGAATATTTTGTAAGACTTCTGCCTGCAGTTATAATTTCATTTTATATCCCTTGTTGGAACAAGAAATCCTCTGTCCATATCACCAGGCCAGGATACCTCCTTGTGCTGGCTGAGGTTTCTTAACTGGTTTAGGCAGGAAAAATAAATGTTAGACATTGTCTGCATAATTACTTGGACAAGTGGGTTTTGATCGTTTCAAGGTCTCCTTTACCTTTGTGCTCTCCATCAGGTTCAGACACAGTTCTGATGCTCATGACTGCATTTAAGAATTGCTGAAACGTTCTGCCATTGAAGTATAGCAGAGATTTATTTCAGGCTGTTAGGTTTCTCTCTACCTTTGATGGAAGACTAGTGTAGGCTCTGTATCTGAATCACATTGTCCACCATTATAAACACCCCCTTAATAAGAGACATCCACTCAGTGCCTAACAAAAGAATTCCTTGGATTCTGAGAACAGCTTTAAGGAGATATATCATATATACCATAGGTTACCTCGTGACCCAATTGCCTTCCTATTGATGTGCTCATACCTGGACTTGTGTCTCTGAGTGCTTTGACATACAAGTATCCAATTATATTCAATTTAGATTCCGGTGGCAAAGACCTTCACTTTTATTTAGCAAGCATAGATTTCGTAAGTTTTAAAGGAAATGTCATGAAGGGAAAGGGAAGATTTTCAGATGGCTGACTCCAGCTTTATGTTTTCTACCCCTACAACCCTCTACAAGCCATAACAATTGAAGTCATAATCATATTTATACGAGATTTAGTGAGAAAGGGGCATGCGATGACCAAGTGGTGGTTTCTGCAACAGTGAAAGTGAGGCATTACAGTCTCCAGCATCTGTTCAGACAGTTTTCAGCCCTACATTTTATAAACAAAAAAGGCATATCTTTTCCTCCTGTGAGCAATAAAGGGGATGGAAATGTGCTTTAAAGACATCCGCATTTGAATTGTCGCATCTGAAGCAGAAAGTCTAATTGTCTGGAATATTAGTCCTCCATGCCATTGTGATGAGGCTTTATGGGTATCTTCCTCCAAGTGTATTGAAAAACTCAAGTGTGCTTGACACTGAGCACTAATGTTTCTCTCTACACGTTGATGTTGCCGTCACAAAAATGTGTCGTGCCTTAGAGCTGTAACTTCCAAAGCAATTACACACAGGAAATATTTTGGATTAAGTGAAAATAAAAATATCATGGCCAGTAAACACTGTTTCATTACCAGGCTCGTGATCAGTGTTGGTGTATTTAAGCCATAGTCATACTGTGCTGTCTTTGTTCTTTCAATATTCTCTTTATTTTTTCATTATTCGAAGGATTCTCTTTTTATCCACTAAGTTCAGGTTTAAATATATAACAGGACAGATTCCACATTATTGCATCTAGAGTTATTCAGCTGTGATATGTCAGATTAACCAAGAGCAAGTTTTTGCCCACAATGTCATAGGAACTGGCACAAAGAGAGACACATTTTCTACAAAGCATTGCAAACCCAGCCTGTTGGATTGCACTGGTGGTACCCAGACTTCTGGAACCAGATGCATCCCTCCTTTTCACCTGCTCCTCACCTCCTGCAGAGGAAGCCCTTTTCCCCCTGGGAGGTATTGTCATTCTGCCTCTTTGACCTCCAAACTGACAGAAATGGTTAAATTTCCTCTATTAAAGTTTTCTTCTCGGCACTTTGTTGAAATGCTGCTCATACTTTAATGCCACAATATAGATTCATTAAGGATGCTTTCTGATTCCCTAAAGAAATTCCACAATAGCTGTTGAGCTATTGCAACTATTGCCTCTCTTGTTTCTCATTTCTGTCTTGCACTTTGATCAGAAGCTTTGTTGAAATGTGTTGGTGTTGGGCCAAGGGAAGTTTTCTTTTTTGTCTCATGCCAGCTACAATTGAAGTATATTTCTGAGTAGAAGAATGGGCTAAGCAGGGAGTCCTGCTTGGGGAATGTAAACACTATTGTGGGCAGTATATTAAGAAATATCCTGGAGTTAAAGTCAGAACTTCTATCTGGATGGGAAGAGATGCCCATAGTAAAACCAAAAGCACTCTGAGGATTTCAGCTGAAGTATTTATTGACATCTACTTAACCACCCATCTCAGAGTGTTTTTGTATGAAAATAATAAAGTCCTGAACCACTTCTGCCTAGTTTTTTCTAGAAACAAAGCAAAAAACAACTGGAGAAGGACATTTTAATGTTATTTTCCCTGTAGGTAAAAATAATAAAAAAAATAGCATGAAAGCTGTTCCCTTGAGATCTCTTGGCAAGGAAGACCTATGAGCCTCATGTACATTTGTATAACAACAGCACCTCTGAGCTCTTTGAAGTTATACCCTTCAGTACTAATCTGATTTCATTCAAAAGAGAAATCTAGGATGATGTTTATGAGGGTTTGCAGTTTCACCATGGTTTTGATCAGAAACAGATGGTGTATCTGAAACAATTAGAAAAACTTTTGTTTAGAAGCAGCCCACATGTAATTGACTGATGTAGACATCACAGCATTTGGTGTTGGGGAGTGAAACTTGTACATGCATTTAAAATTTGGTGTGCCAGGACCTCAGCAGGTGTCAGCTGGCTTTGCTTCTGGAGGCTGTGTCAGTTCCCATGAGCTGAAGATCTCAGCCCACAGTCCCTCCGGATGAACAATCAAATCATCTTTTTACAAAAAGGGTGGTCAGAACCGCACCCTTTCCTAAGAATAATGGCATAGAAGATGCACCAGCCCCAGGCAGCTAAAAAATTGAGTTTGTGGCTAGAAGATGATCCTGAAAAATTACTTTTGTTAAGGATTCCTTCAGCTGTAATTCCAGCTGGGCATTGCTGGGCCTGGAGTGTTTGTGAAGACTTCAAATCACGCCAGGCACTGAGATCGGGGCTCTGGGTTTGCTTCATCTTCACTATTTACATCTTCCCTAAGAATTAGTTCTTGGTTAGGATCCTGCAACTAAACCAACATTTTCCTATCAGAAGGTGGGAAGCTCTGAGTTATTGTAAAGGGAAAACACAGTGTACACAATATTGAAAATATGAGTCCAATTTTCATGACTGGAGACATTCAGGGGTAGCTGAAATTTAGACGTGCAGCTGTGGGAATGGTGGCATCAGGAAAACACCAGCTGTGGAGACCCATGCCTGCTCTGAAAACTGTTGGTGATCACTCTTCTATAAACTCCAGTGAGACACAACATTTTCTCCTCGGGGATTGTATTTGCAAGAGAGTTCCATGAGAGGATACTTAAAATATTCATCTGTTCCCTGTGAGTTTTCATTGCTAGAAGAATTTACCCAAAATTCGGTGTCAGCCAATAATTCTTATGCATGGTTTCACACATCTGTATGTGTGGACATACGTTCAGTATGGATTTTTATAGATTTTGAAGGAAGAGCAAACAGAACCAGCTGACCACTTAGTAAGGTCACCTGCTTAATAGACAGAGGGGAGTTGTACTTGCTGAGAATTTTACACTGCATTCTGAGAGACCATGTCTCTCTCTCACAAAGGAGATACAACATTCTTTCAATAGGAACAGGAATAGACATGAACACTCTCTAGATTCCCACTATATATACACAAAGCCAGTTGTCTCAAATTAAACGCTGTTGAACAAACTGCTGTTTCCATTAGAACCCCTTTTAGCACTCCACTTGTAACAGGATGAAAATACATGTCATAATGAGCCCAGGTACACAAAAGTGCACATTTAAACCACTTCAGATGCATGTGTAGCATGAGAAAAACACATAAACATGAAGCACCCCATGTATAAAATGACTTTCACCCATGAGGCCCAGATTTATTCCACCTAACTTTAGGCACTTAACCGGGATGCTTAAGGATATTCTCTCCTGTGGCTCTCCATGTAGTGAGAATGTCTCTCTCAATGGAGTGAGAGAGGCACCTTAAGGAGGCAATTTAGCCTGTCTAGGATCTGAATTGTCCTTATGAGATTCCCCTTTCCCTCCAGTGCCTGTTTAGTTATTTGCAGTGTTTTTATGGAGGAGACTCCAGTTGGCTGCCTCGTGTTGGGGAGATAAATCTTGGCCAAGCAGATTGGGTTGGAAGGGGCTGTTTACATCACACCATTGCTGCGATTTCTTTGAAGTTATGAACATTCCCCCAGGACTCTTAGTGACAAAAAAAATAATAATTTAGAGATAAGCTAAGAAATCTTTAGGGTTTCTTTAAACCTTTATGCCATACTCTCTGCTTTCGTACACAGCATTAATATTGCAAAATGCACTGCAATGAACTAGTTCCTCAGAATGCCAAGTTTTCCTTCAATACCTCAGTTCTCCAAATACAAAGATCTGATTACTTGACTCAAAGGCAACAAACAGTGATTTTAAAAAACATTTGGCTATTTGTATTTCTATTAATAATTTTCATGAGTTGCTGCAACAGCATGTAATGAGTGTAAAAGTCAACAAAAAAAATGTTTTAACTAGCATTAAATTTGTTCCCTGCCAAAGTAAACACCATCATGATTCTGCTTAAAGAGAAAATCCATCCTAGCATGAGCAATCAATGTTTCCTTATTGCATGGAGTGGGAATGTATGAAGAAGGAGAATGTTTCTCCTGGAATTAAATCATGGTTTAAGTAGACATCCATTTTCCCACTGCCTAAAATGACTTTACATCATGCAAAGCTGTGTAGACGGCATTATTTTCTTCCAAACATGTGGGTTTTAATTCTTTATTTCTTAGTCTAGTTTGAGTATCTCTACCTTTGCTGCCATATTCTCCCAACACCAGGCGAAGGTGTGTTTAATCTGCCCTTGTGTGATGTTGCTCCTCATTACTAAAGGTGTAGCTACATCTTACCCCAGATATTCTCTGTTTGGGCAGTAGTGAATGTGCCTGTGAGGATCAGATCAATTCCACCTTCCCTAGACTGATTCTAGCAGTGATCAGAACCAGATGCTTCACAAGCTAGTGAGAGAAACTCCCTAATAAATAGCATGATATAATCTGTTCATTGAGAAAAGCAGTTTCCTTTTTCCGTGGAGATTAAGTACTATTTAAAGTATTTAATTTTCTGTAATTGAATCAAGAGTCTTAGAGTACAGCTTCAGTAATTTTTTTGTCTCTTGCTAAATTTTTATCCTCAATAAATATCTTGTGGCCTAGAGCACCACAGATTAATTTGTGCATGGTGCAAGAAGTAAATTCAAATATCAGTTGTCTTTCATTTTCACAGAATATCTCTTCTCCCTGTGTGATAAAGTAAAAATTCAAGTTTTACCGGATTCAGGTTTTGTTTTTCTTATTTTTTTGACTCATTCTACTTTTCCTATGGCATCCTCAGAATCTGACAATGCATACCTTGAGGTCTTACGGAGGATTTTGAATAAAAACCAAATAATGAAATGAGTCATTAGCACTAGATCATTTTGCAGCCAGCCTCAAAAATACCTTCAGCATTAAAAACGACTGGTGCTTTTTTGAAGTGAAGTCTACTGCAATATTGCCACTCATTTCCAAAAATCTGTGTACAAATCTGTTTCTTTGCTTTCAGTTGGTCACATTTTTTGAAACACTTGTGTTTTAGGGGGAAAAAAAGTCTTCTGTATTCAATCTTTTAATGGAAATTAAAGCTCTGAGAACAGTCAATTTTGTAAGGGAAAAAAAAGAAAAGAAGAAAGTTTCAGACAGATTAAAGAGATAAAGATGACTTCTGAATGGTTCTAGCCTAGAAATTGGTTCAGTTTGCATAATTGGACCCCAGCCTGTGAGATTGTAGAATTGCAAGTAGCAGATGACAGATATTTTACCAGTTATTCCTTTGACTGAGAATTAAGGAATGGAATAGGGTGTGCTACAAGTGAAATTAGTAATTGGATTCAGCTCAGTGGGAATAGGATTGACTTGCTCTGCGGCGAGTGAGAGCTCAACTCAAAATTTTTGCCAAAAATTTGAAATAAAATGGTTTTTTAAGGTTTGGAAAATGTCAGTGAGATTCTGTAGTTAACTTTATCATTGTTTATTCAGTTGCATTAAGGCAGTGCCCAGAGAGCCAGTGAGACCTAATAAAAAAAGCATGTAAGGGCCTAAAACCTAATGTCTAATTTTATAGATTTAAGTAGTCCCCATTGGCTTGTTTACATGACAAGTGACAACAACTAAATAAATTCCAGATTTAGGGGAGTAGCACAAGCTAATAATGGAATTACTAAGACTCACAAAATTTGTCTCCTTTTCTGCTTTGCCATGTTCGAGTGATTATGCTTCTTCAATCTTTTTCCTTTTTTTCCACATTTACATGTCTGCTGCCTAAAAAACCTGTCCCTGAACACTTTCACCAGTGTTGAAGTAGGTGATTTGGATAAAAAATTTAAAAAGGCTGTTGATCCTGATCGTGAAAGCTCTTATTTTTTAGGGGGAATGAGATAGTGGAGTAATGAAAGGGTAAAGGTAGATATTTCTCTGAGGAAGGTTACAGAACTGCATCCTGTTTCACACATTAGGGGATGCCAGTAAGTACTTACATTTATTCCACCAAAAATTACCACAAAGAAATAACATTAAAATAAATATTAAGAAAGGTCTGTATGATCTTGGAATTCTGTTAGGATCTTCCAGATTATGGAGCTTTCCAGTCCAAACGAGTAACAAATTTGGGGCCATACTTCTCAAAAAGCCAATTTGAACGTGTCATTACACGTGAGTATTTTGGAGCTATCCAGGAGAAGATATTACACACCATTTTCACTTGTGGGCTGTAGAAACCAGAAATAGCTTTATGAAAATTCGGGCTTTGGTGTAGAGTCAAAATCAATCAACACTGTGGTAAGAGAGGAGCTTCTTTAGCCACTAAAAACAATGAGGTTCAAAGAAGTCAACACACTTACATTTAAGGGAGCACATCACAAAGTGAATTGGGTCATCTCAGGGAAATATAAAAGCATTATCCTTCTGAGATTTGAAAAAAATACATAATTACTTCTTCCACCAAGCATGATTCTTTTAAATAACCTTCATTTCTGTCCCTTGGAAATGAAAAGAGGTTTACATTAAAAAGGCATTTCCTCTGACTCTCTGTCCTTGAGCAGCACAAAATGTAAACTATACCTTTCCCTTCTTCCTTTGAAGAAAAAGGAGTTTCAATCTTCTCCTGTGAGCAGGGTCCATTTAAATAAGGAGATGGAGTCCCATCTTTTCGATCAGCTTTCTTTGTTTGACTTGTCAGTAATAACACTTTAGCTGAAATTGTACAGGCGTCCTGCTAATTTAGTAATTATTGACACGGTGCTGGGCAAGAAATGATAGCAAACACAGGGAACTGTTAAGAAGAAATGAAATAAAAGATCTTCATATCATTGTGAATAATGGTTGAGATCATTTTGTGCTCTAAGTAGGCCCAAGACACCTTTTTCCATTTTCTCGACACATTTATAATTTATGCTTTGTAATAGTTCCAAATATTTTTAGGACTCCGCACTTTGTTTGAGAATCCAGAGGAACTGAATGAGAATCACGGAGTGCACACACAGATGAGTGAGGGGTGTGACCTGCCGCAGCTTTTGATTTAAGAATGATCCCTCATTTTTATATATCCCCCTTCCTCGTTTCTCAATTTATCACTGGATTTAGGGCTGCCTTTGCCCTGGCTGAGCAGTTTTTTTGGATTTTGCCCTGTTGGCAGCATCATGGCAGCTCTACTTAGCACGAGCAGCTTTCCAGTGACCTGGTGTGCAGAGGTTTTAATGTCATTTCAAGGAGCTCTGAGAGCTTCCCCCCAAGGGCATCACTCTGCCCATTGTGTTGGATCCAGGAATCCTGAACACATCCAGTGCTGTGCTTGCTTTGTGCTTTGTGGGTGAACAGGCTGTTAATATTAAAGCTCCCTATTGAAAAAATACAAACTTGATGTCTTCATGGGTCCTCTCCAACTCAGGATATTCTATGATAAAATCTCAGTGAACTTGTACATGCTTTAACTCCTTTAAATTCCTTTTTCTCTCTCCTCTAACTGGACCTCATCAGAATAATTTTTTAGACCTTCAATTCCTAAAACCTTTACAAAGCTTGTTAAAAATTCTTAGATTTCTCAGAAATGAAGGCAAGACTCTTAGTTAAGAGATATTTATTGATGTCAGTCTGTATTTCAGCTGTGAGCAGCAGATCTTTGTTGCCACCATGGAGCTCATGTACATAAGGACACGGACCTGTTACTTCTCATTTGAATTTCAACCTGGGTCCTGTCTGTAAATGGCAAATGTTTGGTGCAGCTTGGCAGTGCCATTGCACTGTGGAATCAGCTGGTGGTGGCAGAGAAATGGTGTTTTCAGGATTTCATGCAGATAGCAGGTGTCTCTGGCTTCGTGGGCTGGAATAACATCCACAAAGACTTTGTCTCCAGCTACACCAAGGGAAATATGGGTTGGATATTAGGAAAAATAATGGAATGGAATGGAATGGAATGGAATGGAATGGAATGGAATGGAATGGAATGGAATGGAATGGAATGGAATGGAATGGTGGAGGCACCATCCCTGGATGTGTTTAAAAACAGACTGGATGTGGCACTGGCTGGGTGCCAGGGTTTACTTGAGGTGTTGGGGCTGGGTTGGACTTGATGATCTTGAAGGTCTCTTCCAACCCAGTCATTCTGTGAATAACATATTGGGGTACCCAGGGCTGGTTATTCCACACTGAACTGAGTGTTTAGGAACAGGAGGCAGGACAGGGCATGCAGAGGAGTTGATCTTTAAATCAAAGGCCTTAATAAAAGGAAATAGAAAGTGATGTTTTAATGGCAGGATGATATCAGTGTCTGTGCCATGTATTAGATTTCAGTGCAGTTGTATATTGATTTATACACAAACTCATATGAGAGCTGCTCCTGCACACATTGGTCATGGCTGATAATATTCCTGAACTGTGGGACTCTGCAGCATCCAGAGACATTAAACCCACTCTTAGTGGCTGGTGAGAGAGGACAGAAAAGGTTTATTCATTTTGAAAATTATGACGGCTTCTGTCCCATGATCAGCTGTGATTGCAGCACAGGTGTGCCCTACCTGCCTCAACACCCTCCCACCAGTGTCACAGAGAGAGTTTCAATCCAGAGTCACTTCATTTTTTGTTTATAGTAAAAGATTTTGTATATTTTTGTTTCTGTAAAATATCTGCAGCAATAGGTGCAGTGATAGAAACAAAGCAGTGAAGCTGCATTAAACTTTGCACATTTCTGGCTAATCTACATCTATCTGCCTGTATGCACCAATTATTTGGCTATGAAAAGCAGAAATGCAGTGACAGATTTCATCATAGACAAGCCTGTCTGCTGCCCTAAGGCTACACCCCGCACACACAGAATTCCATGAGCCACCCCTGTTCCCATTCCTGGGAGCTGGGGCTGTGTCTGCCTCAAAATTCACCCTCTGGCCACTGAAAAATAACAGCTGATTTGTCATAAAATAGATGTTGCATGTAATTTTTAATGTAAATATAGATAGGATTTTTTTTAGTTAAAATTACCCAATCCATTTGAGGATCCTTATTTTTCCTTTCCTACCTTTAAATATCATTGCAAACAAACAGAGTGAACCCTCATGCTTTTTTGTCGTTAGTTTCTGGGGTTTGGATTACTTTAGGCATTTTTTTTCTGCTTTTTTTCCCAACTTTTTGGGAAAAATAATCCTACCTCTGTTTGGAGGCCTTTCAGGTAGTTTGGAGGCCTTTCAAGGACAGAGAAACAAAAAGGAAAATGATTACTTAAAGGAATTTCCTGAAGGAAATTTCAGAAAATATAAATTAAAAATACATCTCTTCTAAGGCAAAACACTTTAAAACATATATTAAGTTTTATTTCTGTGTGGCACTCTGTGCATATAAGGCCATTAACATGCCCTCAGCTGAGGGCATGTTAATATACCCACCCTCTTCCAAATTCCATTAGGACCTAAATTTTTTAATCATTCTGAGAGACTGCAAACTTCACACAAAGTGTTTCAAAATTATTTCTGTTTGTTTCATTTATGTGTGCTAAGTCAAATAAAATATTTAACAGAGCTTGGATATGAATTGGAAAGGACCTCATCGTTGGATGGAAACAGAAGATGTAGCAAAGAATCATATTAAAGAAAAATTTGTATCATTTTCAGACAAAAACTGAAATGAAATCTGTTTACTAACCCACCAGCTGTCACTGCTACTTCTAGTTGCAATGTATTGCACACACTGAGCTATAGACTTGCAGTCACAGGCATTACTGTAAGGTTTCTGCTGGGAAACTAAGCCTAATGCCTTTTCAACTTCCATTTTTTTCTACTAGAATGGAAAATTTAATTTTAGTGCCTGCGTGGTTTTTGATTTGCTGCAACGGTTTTATTTTTTTCTTACATGTTAAGGCGGATTTTATTTAAAGCAAAGAAACCAAAGCAGGAGTCCAAGTGCTAACAAAGGTGAAAACATTCAAAGGCACTAAAATTTACTAAATGCAGTTGCAGCATGGCCACAGCTATTCTAAATTCTTTCAAGGTGCAGGTCTTTGATTTTAAAGCAAGAAGAAATATTGGTTATATACTTAATATTTATGGCCCCTCTCAATTCACTGGCTGACAAATTCATTGCCCTGTGATGGACAGTTAGTGCTCGCCTTCTGAAAGTAAAAACCAAGGAGATTTTCACTTGTGTGAGGAAAAGAATGAGCACTGAGCATTCCAAGTGCTAGAAATGTTTAAGGCACACACTTACAGATGTGCCAAGCTAAAGCACATAAGCAGAGTTGGTGCCCGAGGCGCTGTGATGAGGACTTGGTCTCAAAATGAAGAACTAAATGCAGATCTTCTGCCTGCCTGTGCTTGAGCTGCTGCAGAGAGAGAGAAATAAAAAAAAAAAAGCATTCAAAAAGAGAAACACTTTTATTTGAGCTTAAAGGAGAAGTTTTCCCGGGATTTTAAATATTTTTGTTGAAAAAGAAGAAGAAAGGAGCAAAATTTGGAAATATAAACCCTTTTATATCGCAAAATTAAAATAGTTTTGTTTTGACACTGTCAAAATGAAACACACTGATTTCATTTAGATATTTTTTCAAATGGTTTTGTTCTACAAAATATTCAAGTAGAACTAGGGAGAATGTGAGTTTTTGCCAAACAGTTTTGCTTGCCTGTGTTTCTATTCTGCTACATTTATCCCACAGTCAAGTTTCTGATTCAGAGACCACCTAAGCCAAAGTGGGGCTTAGCGTTGCCTCCAGCACATTCAAAACAAGTTCCTAGTGAAAAATGAAATTTTCTGGGCTGTTGCAGTGGTCTGTTTTCCCAAGACTGCATTCATACTGAAGGGGAAAACTTCATAAAGTCCTTCATTTATGTGCATGCAGTTTTATGTGCTGAGACAAATGTGGTGTTCGGGCAGGGTGCGTGGTGTAATGGAATACTCTTGCTGGGGGCTCTGCTTTGTTCCCACTGTGGAAAACTGACCACATCCCCTGTCCACAGGGGCAGCTGATAACACACAGGCAGTGCAGCATAACAGGCTGGCTGCTTCCAAAAAAACATCCATTTTTTGGTTTTTTCCCCAGTATCTCCAAAATAACGCTGTCTGGGTGCTGGTGTGGGGAGTTGCTGTGCCGAATGTGCAGCAGAGCATTTATGGATGTACCAAAAACTTTGTGACCCAGGGGATGGAGCATGAGCGTGAGCACAGAGAGAAAATCAGCAGACTTAATTGTTTCTATCCCAAATGCAAATATCCATATATAAAAACACCCCTCAAACCTGAAACCCCGCGCCGACTGGTCCTTTTTAATCTTAATTTTGAACAGTTGCTACTCCAATTAAATTCTACCACCTAGCATTTTCAAACAGCTCTTAGTTGTTTCAGCAAACTCTTTTAATGGACAGCTGTTTTTGACAGCTCCTCCTGATTTGCCAGCGCTGTGTCATCTGCCAGAGCAGGAGGACCCATTTTGTATTCTGCTGCTGGCACTGAGGGGATATGTAAATGTACACATGAATCAGTTGTCACCAGCACAGACACACTGTGGCGAGATGATCAGAATGTGTTGGGAGTTTAGTTGGCTTAAAGTGGGAGGAAAAGAAAAAAAAAACAACAAAAAAAACCCCCAACACAAAAAAACCCACCACGCTTAGATTTCTTGAAGTGATTTTTTATTTCAAGTCTCTCCAGTTTATTTTCACTTTGTGGCGCTTGTTAGATTTAGTTCAGGAGAGTGCAATCTGCTACTCGCAAATCACCAACCTGAAACTCAAAAGTTGAGGAATTATAGAAACATTTCAGGTAAACAGCGTCAGAACTTCAGCTACACAAACAGAATTTTATATAGGGCTCCACTTTTCAAACATTTTAACCCCAGTGAGGGAAAACTTCACGTTCCCAGGAGCACAGCGTGGAGAGAAAGTTTGTTCAGCTTCCCAAGGCATTCTGGTAAATGGTCAGAGCTGCTGCAGCTCACAGGGTAATGCCTCAACTTCACACTGCACAGAGAGTCAGGGTTTGTTATGGAGGATGAGGGAAATCACAGGTGTGGTTAATGTTATCAGATTTACATCTGAGATGCCCTGATGGCACAGCCCCCATCTCTCTGTGTCAGCAAGTGACAGGACAACAATTTGGTCGCCCTCCTGTTCACCTTTGTTCCTCTCACCATTACAGTCCACTGAAAAGATCAGGTACAGCTCCAGTAAAACGGAATGCATGTGAGATTTACCTTTAGGAGATGGTTTGAGGTTGAATGTTGAGGTTTGGGATTGTTTTGGCCAATATCTGCAAATCTGAATTAATGGTGTGAGTCTGAACCTCTTTTTAAACACCCAGATTAAATAGCAGGATAGTTTAATATCCTGAAGACTTTCAAATCCTGTTCATGCTGGAATAAAAGCAACATTTAGTGCATTAAGTATTTGTTTCACTATAACTTTATTCTCTTAGAACATCTGAGTGCTTGAAAGATGCTACTGATGCAAGAAGACATTGAGCAATTGAGGTCCCCAGTGCCAAAGACAAAATCACTCCAGTGTGTCACATACCTTTTTCCACAAATTCTTCTCAGGGATGTCCATCTCTGACTCGAACAGTGTTATAGCTCATTTCCAAATTTAGAGATCAGTCAGTGGAAGTCCTCTTGATCATCTCATTCCTGTAAAATTTGAAATTCAGTGGGAATTATGCACCAGCCCCACCAGAGACAGAATCCAGATTTCTGCTTCTGTCTCAGAAGCCACAGTTCTGTGTTCAATAAAAAAGGTGATACTGTTCAACTACTCAGCTTGGAAGGAAAATGGATCTTTATTATCTTTGCTATATAACAAAAAGAGAAAAGGCAAATAGAAAAATTATGAGAACTAAAGTACACACAGAAAACTTTCAGTGAAGGCAGTGAAACATCAGAAACTGTGCATGTCTGCATGTGCACATGCATGGATTGCAGGGTAGGGGTTAATACCAGGACACTGTGCTTGGGTATTCCTGGGTGGATAAAATAGAATATTTAATAACAATGCAGAAAAATCAGAAGTGCTCAAAAGCATTTTCTGTTCTGTGTGTGAGAAAAAGCCAAAGTACACAGGACCATGATGCTGCTGAAATAGTTCCTTTTCCAAAAATGCCAGAGTTGATCACTTTAATAACATTGAATCTGAACAACCTGCATCCAATAATTTTCACAGAGGTGGCCAAGGAACTGTCCAAATGTTTAGTGTTGATTTTTAATGGCTTGGAGCACTGATGATTTTCCAGAGGATTCGAAGAAATCTTATGTTCTGCCAATATTCAGAATGGAGTGACCCAGGTAACAGGTTTAAGAAAGGCAAAGTGGCAAATACCAGTTAAAGTGGGATTGTGAGAAACCTTCTCCATGGGGTTAATGAGGACAGTTTTGATGAGATTAAAAGTGGTTTTGGTAAAGGCAGCAGTGCTTAAATAATATTGGGACTTGCATAATCACTTGGTGATAATCACAGGGGTATTTTCTGGCTGTCATTTTGGGGCATCTGTGCACACCTTTGTAAACAGTTTGATATTTTTATCTATAAATCTAGGAGATAATATTTTAGTCTTTTTGAACACATCCAGGCCTCTAACACCTGCTATAGATTGCTCTTAATGGGGGCTGTCTGGATGTAAATAAATGGTATTTGGTTTTCTTATAAAAATGCAGTAAAACTGAAGTTTTACATTTCAGGTAAAATGGCATTTTTACTTTAAAGAATATAATTTAACTTGACACAGCTCTGCTGAGCTTTACAGTGGCTTAATCAAATATAGCACTGCTTTAAAAATAGGGATTGCTTCAAACAGTGGATTAAGTTATTGGTCTTTCACATCTCAAGTACTGAAGCTCCTTAGGTCTCGGGGTGAGAGTGAAAAGTGATGTTGTTTCAGCTCAGACTGAGTGTAATGGGAGTTAACTCACAGGCCTCTGTCAAGCTGACACTTGGGTGGGTTTTTTCCACTTAAAGGAAAGTCCTCTCAGGGTTATCTAAGTTTGCAGAACCTGCTCCTAACAAAGTCAGTGCTAGTGGCTAAACACAAAGGTTTGCTGTCCAACACACTTTGGGGATCCCCAGCATCTCGGGCTCTTTCTCAGCTGTCCTGCTTCCCCCACTCATTCTCCAGGATCAGTCATGGTCTTGTAGTGATGTGATAGCACGGTTTTAGCCAGTTTTGTGAAATACCTAATTAAATAAGCAGAGGACATAGGTAAGGTCCTGTTTGACATGGAGCTATTGATTGACTTAATGCATCATCTGAAAAATGTTTTCACATCCCCCTGTCTGCACAAGGAGGGACTTGTGTAATCTTCAAGACAAAGCTCCTCACATGACTCCTGGGCTTGTGCTAATGAAGTTTGTGCCTCCCAACCAAAGAGCCCCTTCACAGGACACAGAGCTTTTGAAGGAGATTAAATCAGGTTTTGTTGCACACAATAACCATAGTGTACCTCTCTGCTTGCTCGTACACTGATCAATGGCTGATCGATGCTAATGGCTGCAGTGTCTGGTTTTCATCAGCGTGCCTTTCTTCTGCCTTGGCACTTCAGCGTGTCACTGTGCTCTTCACGAGAGGCTTGTTGAAAGCAAAAAAGTGTAAATCAATTGGTCTCTGTGTGGTAAACAAAAGCTCTTGGATCAGTCAGAACGAGCCCTGGAGCGCCAGATAGCACTGGGGTTTAGTTTTATTTAATTAACAGAATGTTTTAATCAGGAGACTGTTAAAAACTGAAGCTCCTTGTCCAACCACAAACCTTTTCAGTCATGATGGGCACCAGAGTGAGAATTGCATTCCTGTTCACTCCTCCACCGCAGAGTTTTAAAGTTTGAGAGGTTTCTCACCAAACACACATGGCCTTGTCCCAGTTCTGTGTCACATACCCAGGCTTGCCAGGCAAAGAGACATGACTTCAAATTGGCATCCTGCCAACCATGCTGCAGGTTTATAAAGCTTTGTGTTATTTAATTTCCTTCATTTTAACCAGGTATGAAGGTTTAAGGCAGGTGGTGTTAAGCAGCAGCAGCTTGGTGGGTGAATATCTCCCACACCGGATCAGGAGCAGCCACACTAAGACCAGCCATCAACAAGTTAAAGACATGTTGCCTGTGTAAAGGGTGGTAACTTTGGGTGTTCAGAGCTAATTTCAGGCAAGAAATCCATTTATACAACTGGGACTTAGTTTTTGATGATGTTTCCATTAGTAGGCAAACCCTGTGTGGTTATGCCTGCTCTTAAATGAATTCAGCTAAGGAAAAATCAGTAGTGTGAATGGGATGGAAGAAATCAAATACCAAGTTATTATTAAGAAAAGCTGAAAATCTTTGTTCCAACATGTAATGTTGAGTTTGGCTTTCTAAAACAGTGCTTTCATTTAATGCTGATTTATGACCTTGTTACAGTTATTTATTACAGAAGTATTAGTCTGTTATAAGTAGATATGAAGTATTGTAGGTGGTGAGTAAATATGATTGCTGTTCATTCACTGCCTATGACAACCATCATATATTATTTACTGTTAATCATATTTTACCTAAACAGCAATTTGTCATTTATCAATCAGTTATAAAATATCCTAGTGTGAGTCAAGATCTAAAAATGCCCTTGATTGTTGCAGAAAGCTTTTGTTCTGTGTGTGCTGTACTAGAATTTGAGATTCTCTCTTTAAAAGCCAAGTCAAAAAGTTAAAAACTTAGATAACAACAATTTGATAGATTGAGGAGACATGTTAAAAGGGGGGAAACTATGAGCATATGACAGCATAATTAATATGAATGTTTTAAATATATTTAAAGCATTCAACTCCTTTTGGGATGGATGGCTATTAAATATGTGCCATTTTGGGATTTGCCAAAACGTCTCAGGGATATTTCACATATTAATGGCTTTTGGCTTTGCCATGTACAGTAAAGAGAAAATTCCAGGGAAGTTTTGCTGTCAAATATTGACTGCTCAGAGGATGGAGAATGGTTGGGGTGGTGCAGACAGGACAGCTTTCAGCTCTTGGTGTGGGAATCTACAGGTCTTTTCTCTTGGGTGGGAATCTACAGGTCTTTTCCAGGTTGATGGAATGGGAGGAGGAGAAAGAAACAGGCTGAAGAGAGATCTTAAAAAGTCCAGAGCAAGATCTGTAAAAAGAACTTCTTAAAAAGTGCTCTTGTTTTTAACAACTGGTACAAGTAGTGAATTTTAAGCTGCTGCTATCAAACCAGGTCATGTCATGTCCTGCACAACGCTCTCCATCCCAGGCAGTGTTCCCAGGACTAAAGGGAAAGAAAGAAAAGTGTGATGTGAGGCTGTGTTGATACAACCTGGAGCATCCTTGCAAAACAGGTGGCACAGGGACAGAGCAGCAAAATGCCACCAGCACCGCAGGCACAGGGACCGGAGCAGGCTCTGCAGCTGTACCAGCTGGGACCCTTCAGTAAATATGGCCAGCGTGGTGGAAAATGGAAAACTCATGGTTTTTCAGGAAGCAGGATGGCTTGGGAGCAGTGGGGTGAGCAAAGAGGTGCTCTGATTGCCCCTGGCACAATGCACCACCCTCCTGAGCTCCAGCCAGGGATGCAGGCAGCCACAGGCGCTCTGAGTGAGAGAGGTCTGTGGTTATTTTACATTAACTTGCATTACAGGACAGTAAGGCTCTTGTATTTATCAGCTTTCAGCTGAGGATTGAGGCTGGCGTGGCTAAAGACAATACAAAAGTTTTCCCTGTAAAAATCCTGTAATTGAAGATCTCAAAGCATTTTCCAGGCATTAATAAGTAAAGCCTCAAGTACAGCTACCAGTATTTCAGTCCCCAACGTTCAGCAGTGCTTGTAAGTGCTGTTACAATAATAACAGTTGTATCAATGCTCTTGCAATCCCAGAAATATTAATGGCATCTTCCCTGTCAACAACCTCCCCCCCTCCAGGCTCTGCTTTCTTCTCATGGGCAGGAAGCAAAGTTTTGCAAGGCAAGAGCTTGCTGGGGAGTTTGGGCCATTTGGGATTTTGCTTTTGTGGGTTTTTGTGTGTGTCCAAGGCAGGGCACCAGCCAACTGGAGTGCTTTCTTGTGCTAAGAGGTGTTCTTCCTGATCTCTAAAACATTTGGATGGATGGTTTTATTTTTTTTTTTTTTTTTTACCTTTCTTACTGGAATGTGTTTGTGGTCACAGACAACTAATGAAGAGAACAAAGGAGAGACAGTGTTGTAAAATCATTAGAAAAGGTAGGCACTGTTCAAACAAATGCATTTTGCTATTAAAGTACCATTTTCAGTCTTATTTGCAGCCCCTACTGTTCCTTACACTGGCTCTTCACTGGGGACAAAAAATTCATTAAATGGCTCTTCATTTTGCAATATCAATATGTTTTAAGTCAAATTGTGCATTCTTTGCTGTTAATTCTCTTTTAAACACAAAGGACCATCAGAAAGTTTAGCTGCAGGGGGGCTACAGGCAAGAAGGAAGATACAAACATCCCTCTTATGAGAAATAATAATAATAATGAATTCTTTTAAAGTTTAAAGGAAAATAGTGGCTTTTTTTGCACCAAGATTGTAAGACCTGTTCATTGATCTTTTCAAAGAAGCAACAACAATAAGGAGAAATGAGAATGAAAGGAAATGAAAGCAAGGGAATAAAAGCCGTGAGGAGTTGGGGTGCGTGGAAGCAACAATCCAGAATCTGACAGAATATGTGGATATTGATGAAGCCTGGGATGCAACATAGATGTGATCCCAGGGAAAGGCCTGGCTGTATTACCTGACTTGACTATTAACTTTGCTTAACCACCAAGGATTTTTTATTGAGAAATCCTTTTTTATCTTTATCTTTTTTGTTGTTTTGTTTGTGTTTTTTTTTTTTTTTTTAATTCAAAATACTGCTCATCTCATTTGTCAGACTGCTCACAGCTCATACAGATTTCTGGGTGGATTTGTTCTGTAAGGGAGAAGTCTTAGCTGAAATGGGACCCTGAATATTTTGCCAACCTTTCACCAGGATCATGGTGGGAGACAGATGTGCTGCCCCTCTGGAGCACAGAAGTTTTGTGATAGAGGTTTGTGGTTTGCATCAAATTGAGCAACTAATGATTTGTGCTATGAATGTGTCTGCTGGAATGTTTTAATCTGCAAGTGACAAGGGGTTCTCCTGACAATCAGTGTAAGGGGCAGAGTGCCCATAGCACAGTGTCTAAAGAAAAATTTCAGCGATACCCATGGCAAGAAAGACAGGGAGAACCTAGTGAAGAGGTTTTTACACATTGTGGAGTTATGCAATTTAAATAAAAATTATATTTGTTTATGTTTAAGGAGAAGGAAAATGAGAAGGGTCATTGAAAAGTTCAGTTTGCTGTCTTTCCAGTGAGAACAGACCCAACCTGGAATATTTAACCTAAAAATCACATCTGAACAGATTTTTTACATCTGATGCACACGGTAAATTCCAGGTGTCTGATTACACCTGTTCCTCTAGTAGGGTGCAGAGCAGGGCACCTCATCCTGGACAAAATGTTTGCCCAAGTTCAGAAAGCAAAGCTATTCTGTGTGGTTTTGGTGCAGGACAGGCATCAATTCCTGTCTGCCATGACGAGAAGAATGATGAGTAGAATGATGAGCAGAAACACTGTTCTGGCTGCTGGCTGAAGGAGAGGAGCAGTGCTGAGGTGAATCCACATTCCCAGCCATCTCCTGGTGAGGCCCCATAAACTCATTTGGAGGGGAGATTTCCCTGACCTGATCCATCACTGCCAGAACCCTGAACAACACGGGAAGATCAGCATGGGGAAGGGTGCAGCCCTGTGGTTTCATGGCTGCGGGGTCACCAGCAGAGAGAAGCAGCAAAGCTGACACCCTGAGCTGGTGGGGAGGGGATGCCAGCACTGCCCATGATTGCTTCCAGCAGGAGTGGAAGCCTTGGAGATGTCCAGCAGATGTGTGCAGGAGCCAGCCTTGCTATCACGAGACTGGGGGTTTGGGCTCCTGTTGGGCACAGACCAAAGCGAGCCCTGGAACAAGACAGATGATGAACTTGGGCTCTAAAATCCTCTGTGCTCCTCTGCCATTTTGGCCAGTGATCCTGCGCCATATGTCAAGTGGGCTGCAAATTCCCATAAAGCAGCAGTTTGCCACACTAGACCCATAACAAGGGAGGTTGTAAAAGGAATAAATGGCAAGTGGAAGGTGGAAATCATGCCAAATGTACAGCACAGGCTTATTAACAGCAGCACAGCAGCCAAGGGGAGGCAGGAGTTGCATATGGGAATAGGACTGTGCATGGGGAAAATGGAGAGTGGCAGCACTGCCAAAGGGTTTTTCTTCTCTTCTTGCCACTTCTGAAACACTTCAGACATTCTGGGGTTTTGGAATGAGAGCTTTGTCTTTGTTTTTGGAACTGTGCTTTTGTATTTCTATATAGAAGGCAAATCTGTTATTTTGCTCCTTTCTTTGCTGAATCCTTGCTCTGCAAAACCACCTTAGGTGTTGTGTGGATGTAAGCTGTAATCATAAAATCATCAGATCATGGAATGGTTTGGGTTGGAAGGGACCTGAAAAATCATCCAGTTCCAGCCCAGTCTGCAGCTGTGAGCCTGGGAGGGCCAAAACAAGGAGCACTCTGAGCATGATCTCTGTCTGCTGTGGGAGAAACAGTCCCAGGCATCCTCAGCAAGGCCCAGAAATGCTGATTTTTATAATGGGAATTACTATAACTTACAGTGGTCCCATAGGCTAAGCACTGTTTATTGAAAGCTTTTAAACTCAGTCAATGCCATTTTGTTTAAATCACAAAGTCTTTAGGGAGCAGATCAATTTTTTAAAAAATGCCATTTGTAAATTTAGAAATGTTTTTACTATGACTTCAGCAATACATTTCAAATGGTCATTTCAAACTCACTTTCTGTTTTTATTTCTAAGTAAAACCAGGATGCAATATTTCAGCTTGTCTGAAATAAAACAGTAATTTGTAACAATTTCATGTTAACAACTTCATTTCCCAGGAATAATTTAATCATTGGTGGGGAAGGGAGGCTGCTTTTCAAATCCTAACTGAGCCCACAGTTTTCAGTGTTGGAATTTCTGTCAGAACAGAAATTCATTTTGATAGATTTGGAAAGTTATTGGGGTTGGCTTCCATGTTTAGACTATGCATTTTTCCATTTGTCAACATTTCTTGAAAAAGACTGGATTTGTGGCAAAATTATGATTGAGGACATTACTGAATTTCTCTGGAGAACTTAAGACTTCAGTGTATAAGGAGTGTAATAACTGACATGATGAGGCAGTAGCCAACAACAACAAAACAAACAAACAGGAAAAAAAAAAAAAAAGAAAAAGAGAAGATAAACCAAGGAGCACTTGCTGATTAAATTTAATCCTGTCTGGCCATAACTTGTTAGCCTTTCTCCTGCTGAGTAATATTTGATTGATTTTACTGAGGCACTTTAAAAGTGCAGTTCAGTTCACTGATACTGCTGGCTGAATTTCCTCAAACAACACACTCTTATTTTATTCTCATTTTACTGATGGTTTTCTATCTCACACCAGCACTAAAGAAGGAGCTGTGTGTAATCTTAAGTGTTTACACATTACTGGACCTAAAGACATAACTTCCTACCTACCTGTACCCTACAGAATAGCAAACCTGAGTAGTTCAGACAAAATCCATGAAAAAGAAATAATAGATCAGAGAAATCACAACAGGGGCTGAAAGAAAAAGGGGACAGAAAAATCCATTACAAATGAAAATAATAAAGTCTCTTAAACTTTGAGGGAAAAAATAGAGGCTTGTTTTGTACAAAGATAGTGAGATGTGTTCATTGATCTTTTTAAGAGTCAAGAAGAAATTGGCCAGCAGCTGAATAAAAGAAAATGAAGTTCCCTTAATACAATCCATGGAAAGACAACTCAGGTAAATTGATCAGTGCAGCACAGATAATTTCTAACCTTTCCCTTCTTTGGAGAAGATGTTTGGGGTTTTGTTCTGATTTTTTTCTTCCCTCCCAAAGAGTATAAAAAGCACACAGCACCAATTTCAAGTGGTTTTGGATGGCTTTTCTAGCAATAACTGGAGAATTTCTGGAACTAAGCATGGTAATGGCTTTTCTTCCATCTCCTTCCTCCATCACACCCTTGTTCCCTGAAAAATATTGATACACTGAGAAAGTTTGAGGGCTTTTTTTTCCCCCACTTTTTTAAAAAAACTCTCAATTACTTCCTTCTCTGCCTCCTCCTTCGAAGAGATTTTTGAACATTTGGCAATTAAAAAATCTGAGTTATTACTGTGATATCTCTGTATACCAGGGAAACCTTATGTTAACTGAAGTGCAGGAAGAGCCCAAAGGCCAAAAGATGTTCAGTCCTTACCAGCCCCTGCTCCAAGCCTGGCCCAATTTACCTTGCACAGTAAATCTGCCTGTAGAAGTGGCAGAGCTTTAATTTTTAGTCTTTGTTTTAGCTAAATGTCAGATGTCATTGCAGGAGAGTGTTTGAAGCCTGAAACTGCTGCTGCACAGCTGCAGCATCCTTTATCCAGAGGAATTATGCTGGAAATAGGCTGAAGGCCCCAACTTCCCTCCTTTCTAAAACTAAATATTCCCAGCTCCCAGAAATGTGAATAAGAAACAAACTTGTTTATGGTAAAATAAACCTGCAAACTCTCCAACTATTTGGAGATATTTCTTTTTCAACTCTGAAAAGATCTCTGAAAATCAAATGCATGAAAACCAAACTCGGCACTTGGGATTTGGGAGCTTCCCACAGCATCGAGTGCAAATCTAAAGCTATTCTAATTTTGCTTACTGGGATAAAATGCTGCTATTTGCATGTTAGCCACAAATTAACAATTAGAGTGTGGCAGTTAATGAAAGAAAAGAAGCAATGCAGCACCTTTGTGAGCAGGCTGTAACCCATGTTTACAGAGAGAGCTTTGTAGAGCACCCCTGGGTTCTGTAAATGAAATGGGCCTTTGCATGTGCTGCATAATTGTCAAAGCATGAGGCTTTGCAGTCACATCCCCAAAATACAATCCATCTTATAAAGCTGCATCACATAACCAGCAGCATAATAATTTCCTTCTCCATGAGCAAATTGTTCCTCACCCTTGAGGCCGTGCTCATTCAGGTCAGGTATGGAGTTACGTGAAGGTCACTGTGGGAAAGATCAAACCACACCTGTCTAGATCACACCAGCTCTGCTGATGAAAAGGTATATTCCCTGCCTGGCTTGCACACAGAAATACTCACTGAGATCTTACACAGAATGGGAAAATGTTCCACAGAATGATTGGGCACTAAACTCTGCAGAAAAGTCCTCGAAACAAATCATTATCACAAATATTTTAGTACAGACGTCTCTCTGAGACAGCTTTCACTGCAGGCAAATATTCAAGCTCCTGCTTAAGCTGGTTCTGATGTCCCATTGCTGGACCTGCAGAGGCCATTAGTGATTCAGAGCAGGATATTATCCACTGACAGATAATCATTGTCTGTTCAGAAACTTCTCCTTTTACAGTACAGCTGGTGTCTATCAGCTGTGCTGGAGTGGTGCAGGGAGATTTGGACAGTGTAGAGGGGTTTTTAAGAGGAAGTTTAGAGTAAATATCAGCAATCACCATTTGAGTAAAATCAGCAACAAGCCAAGACTTCCCTTGCTGCTGTATAGGAAAGGATGAATCGATTTCCCTGTCCTTTATTACTTATCTCTACACAGAATCATTCATGAATCTTTAAATTTAAATCCTAGAATATGTTCTAAGTGCTTACCTAGATAGTTATTTTAGTTTTTCATATCATTAAACATAAATACACATATTCTAGAAAAGCAAATGGATTAATTAAAGGAAGCGTTAAATGAGATATTTATAATTTTCATTCAGATGAAATCAGCCTGGCTTAAACCATGTCACATCACACAGACTTCTTGATGTGTCTGTGAGGGACACACAAATAAAGAGATTAATTTCTTCACAAACCCAGTGAACTTCACATTTTACAAGGTTGTGTGAAGTCAGAGTCACGGGGGATTTTGGGAGCTAAGATCACACGAAGATGTTTTATTACATGATGGGAAAACTGGGAAAAACTGAACTTTCAACCTTTTTTGTGAAAGCATATGAATACAAAAATCAAGCTGATATACAAAAGCAACTAATCATCAAGAAAGACAATTGTTAGTGACTTGTGAAAGAAATCACCAACAGATAAGAAACAATTGGAAAATATTACTGGTTTTCTGCATCTGCTGCATGTAAGTCTGGAAAGCAATTTTACTCAGTGAGCTTTATGAGACAATCAGGGATGTTAAACAAGAAGGAAATCAGGTCTTCACCTCTCTTGGTTTTTAGGAAGAAAGGAAAGAGTATGTTGGTTAACACTGGCAGACCTTTTCTGCATAGCACAGGAAATAAAGATTTATGTAATGGTGCCATCAGTGACAAGCACCAGGAGAAGCAGAACCAGGGGATAAAAATGAATTTGTGGCCTCTTGGAACTTTTTTCCCTCCAAGATGCCTCTGCCAAAATAGTTCCGTTTACATCTGAGTACCTTGCCAAAGCCAAGAAATTATCAAGGCCTTTCTGGACGTAAATTTTGTGCATACTGTGGGTAAATGCACAGATGAAGATAATGCTGAGGGATGGGCACTGGTGATGGAAAGGGTCTTCTGAGTCCTGCAAAAGTGGAAGAATTTTTCTTTCCTCGTCCCTTGTTGAGCCATGCCATCAGACAGATCTCCAGCCAGAAAATAACCTTTTTTTTCCTCCTGATTTTGATCTGAGTGTAAAATATTCTGCACCAGAATATTCTACTTGCTAATGCTGCCACAGATTGTTTTTTCCTTCCCCTGTTTCCCCACAGTGCCTGGCAGCCTTTCCCCTTCCTGCTTAAGGAGATGGGAGTTCTGGACTGCTTCTCAGATAAATTGCTGTAGATTCATCATTCTCCATCTCTGTCCTGAAGAAGCAGTCTCACATGTGATGTTAATCTTAAAACCATATTCTATGCAATAAAATTCCTTGTGAAAGCTCTCCCTACATCATTATATGTTAGAATGACAATATTAATCATCCCACGGCATTTTCACACCTACAGCATCATTCCCAAAATCCTCTGAATTCTTTTTTAATGTGAAACCTGCAAGGTTTAATGAAGCTTTTAATGGACTGCATCAAACACCATTCCCAGCCCCTTCCCAATTCGTGAAATGGATATATAGTCCTTGTTGGAAGAAACACCCTTTTATTCCTTTATTTGGCAACAGGTGGAATTCCTTAGAGGTGTTTCCAACTACCTCTGATTTCTGTCACTTACGAATAGAAGTACTGCATCCAGAAGTGTAGATTTTTTTTCTAATATGCATAAAATAAGCTCAAGACATCCAAAAATCTTAATCCATTTTGGTACCCAGGCACAGTTCCTGCAGAGCCCAGCACTCTGGCATACGTTTAAAGATGGAGAAGGGTAGGTAGACTTGTGTTAGTCACGTAGAATGAGGAGTCAAATTACAGTAAAAAGATTATAAACTGAGTTTATTTTTTCATTTTTCTCAGTTTATGCCACAAATGTACTACTTTTGATAGAATGTTGGTTATTTTGCCATTTTTTTCTCCCTGTCTGTTTAATAGAAAAATCCAATTATTATGTAAAGAGAGCCTTGCTATAATTGTCACAAACAAGTTAGCATAACAATGAGGAGCAACAACTTTCTGAAGTCAAAGAAAGCACTGATTTATGACTGTCTCTGAGGTGTGATTGATATAGAATGTTTTGAAGGAAACTTTTCAACATTTCTTCTTCATTTTACAGCTGCTCCCTCAGATCATCCTAGCTGAAGCATGTTTGCAAAGGAAAGTTGCTTTGGAAGAGGGAACTTTTCCACAAATTCATTTTCTTTTCTTTAAAGAAGGGAGAAAAAAAAAAATCCCAGCCGAGCCTACAAAAGCCATTATTTAAACAGCCTCCTTTTTAAAATGTTTCCGGCAGATGTTTATGCAGAGAATGTGCTGGAGCTCCTTCAGTAAGACACAGAAGTGACATTTCTTGAGGGTTTTAGCTGGAGAATTTGTCTTTCACATCATGTCTTTAAACATCTGCAAAAGGCAACAGAATCTTTATTATGCTGCTAACTTGAGGAAAGGCGCAATGCACAGTCCTGAGTCCTTAAAAGATGGTTTTTAATGGGACTGACAGATGAGAAATATCCAGCTCTAATGTTTTCCTTCAGTAGAAATTCACCCCTTGACCTTATGGCTCCAGAGCATGGCTGCTGCCTCCTGAAAAAGAACATTTCCTTCCATTCAGATGTGCTTTCCATGGTTTTGTTGTTTTGTTTTTCCATATTGCTCAGTTATCTGCTTTAGGCGAAGGTTTCAACATCAGGATTCAAGCAAAAATAAGAATATAAATATTGCAAGAGCACTTGTGCTAGGTCTGCTTTATGGCACTTGTGCTTCCAACCCTCTTTTAATTTCCTCAGCTGGATATTTTTCTTCTTCCTCACAAAAATCAAAGCTGCCTTTTCTTTTAAATGGATTTTGAAGGAGTGGTATAATTCAGTTTTCCTATCCTTTGGCTTTAGTTTTGTTTATTTGCAGAAAATACAAACTGGGGCCATTGCTCAGGGCTGCCCAGGTTGGCCCTTCTACCTTACAAAATAACCTTTCTAAGAAGAATCCAATCCTTCTTTTGGTTTCCTGGTTTGCTTCAGATTCAGGCTGGAGGGGGGCAAGGTTTGATGGTGGGGTTTTGTGTTTGGCTTCTATTGTATTTCAGTTGTCGAAGCCTTTTTTCCCCTCCTCCTTCTTTTGCTCTTTCTTCTTTTTCTTTTTTTTTTCCCTTTTTTTTTTTTTTTATTTCTCCTCCCTGAAGGGTTTTCTCTGGGAAAAGTTTTCTGGGCTTCCATCCAGCCAGTGTCACAATTCACAGCTGTACTGTTTGATTCAAGTGCTTCAAGCTGCCAGTGAGGTAGAGCCAAATGAGATTAAGGGGTTTTTTTATTAAAGCAAGCGCCCGCATGTGCTGCCACGGCCCAGGCTACATCAGGAACCCCAATTCCTGCAGACCTGCAGTTCTCAAATAAAATATTTATGCCAGGCTGAAACCTGACCTAGATATGCTCATCTGGGAGAAGCTTTGCAAAGGAATGGTTTGGCTTTTTTATTAAATTGCATCTTCCAGGAAGGAAAATGTATACTGATTTCTGGATAAGCAGCTAAAATAAATGAATAAAAATAGAGGTTTAGCTATGTATGTTTAAAACAGCAGCAGGCATAAACTAAACAGATCTTTTAAATGATGGATTTTAAGGGAAGGCAGCAAGAGATTTATCTGTTAGCTGGCCTCTCTGGCACATGATGGATTTGAACCCTCCATGCTGGTCAAACTGGGACACTTCCAGCACTGCCCATCCATTCTGCCCACTCCACCCCAAATGTCTCCTCTGGGGCACAGCCACAATGCCCAGACATTTATTTTACTTCTTCTGTTGGGATAAACCATGCAGAGTTAGTGATGAGAAACTAAATACCGCTGTTACTTTTATTGTGGGTGTGAGCCAAATTCTGAACCCACATCTTCAGAGGGAAATGCATTTTTAAGCTCCCTTTCCTTTTGAAAAGCACCAAAATTAAACCAGTTCTTTTTATACTGATTCTTATCTTTTGTGTCAACATTTCTGGGGATAAATGAATTGATATTTTAAACACAGGCATACATGTGTCAATGGAAAACATGATGTGCTGTAGTAGAGCTGATCAAAAATGTTTAAAAACAAAATAAGGAAGAAAATTAGAAGCTTTAAAGAAAAAAAAAAAAAAAAGAAACAACACCACTTTAATATTTTTTTTTCCCCATAACTTTCAGCCAGCTATAAAGAAGGTTTTGAAGGTTATTGACATTACAAAATTTGGAATTCTCAGACAGAAGTGGCTTTTTGCAATATTAGATCACCTTTTTTTTCCCTGTCCATTTTGCCCCGCTGGGTTACTGAGCGTGTTGTAGAATCATAGAATAATATGTAGCCACTCCACCTTGTTCTGTCCCTCCATCCCTTGTCCCCAGTCCCTCTCCAGCTCTCCTGGAGCCCCTTTAGGTGCTGAAATGGGCTATAAGATGTCTCTGGAGCCTTTTCCCCTCCAGGTGAGCCCAGATCATCTCTGTGTTCTCCTCTGGATTTGCTCCAGCAGATCCAAGTTCTTTTCCTCAGAGCTGCTCCCCATCCATCCTCTTCCCAAATCCTGTATTTGGGATTATCCTGACCCACGTGCAGGGATATGCACATCCCCATCTCTGCTGCTCACAAAACCTCAGCTGTGTTAGGGACTGAAGTGCTGAGAGATTGCTGAAGTCTACAAGACTCTGAAATCAAAGGCAGCAACATTAATATTCTGTGCAAATGTGAAGAAGCCATGAAAGCTTTGTTTGTTGCTAAAGAAACCAACTAAATCAAACAAGTTGAAGAAAACAAAGACTTGTATAATTGTTTTAATTAAAACTGCCACTTATTCCAGAAAAACAAAAATGCAGCACAGTCGTGCTCTCCAAACATTTCTTGCTTAGACTTGCATGCTCAAAATCTGTGTATAATAAGTGAAATAAAACATTGCCAGCCATTTTCCAGCCCTGTTCGACACATAAGCTCCAAAACAAATTGCAAGAAACCCATACAAAACTTTGTGATGTTTACTTCAGATTTTATCCCAGAGGAATTTATGGAACTTGCCATTCAACTGCGAAAGCATGTTATCTCAAATGAAATGCAACGCTCCCTAAATCTTCAAAGAGCATCATGGCAGTTGGCCATCAAACTCACTGTGACTTTAGACATTCAAAAACAGCTTTAATGCCAGGATCTGGCTGCCCTGTGTGGTTATTTTGGGTTTGGGCCCTCCGTGCATTCAGCCTCTGGTAAAAGCCATGAGATTGCTTTGCCTTCCTTATCCCCTTCACCTTCCCACCCCACAAGGTTGTTTTGGCATCCCAAAATAAGTCAGATACAGAAGGAATCCTGCTAGTTTCTCAGCTCCTGTAACCAAGCCCCTGGTTTTTTAATGCAAAGTATGAGAGATATAAATACATCTTAATTTTAATTGAAGGAGAATGTCTGACCTTTCTGCAAAATACTGTCACTTGAGGTTTCTGTATTTCTTCTTTAAAATATTCATTAGGCTTTTAAGCATGCAAGTTCAGCTTAAATTTGAAATATTTTGCCTTCTTCAAGTACAGAGTTGCTTCCACTGCAAAATTTGGTCCCACATTTCACTTCTTGTACGAACCCAGCATGTTGTCACTCTGTGGCAAAGAGATTGTTATAAAATCTGAACCACACTTGCCTTTCCCTCTCAAATAATCTGTTCACATTCTGCAGTTTGGCTTGAACCTGTCTTTTATCTCCTTTTCTCAGCACTCTGGGAGCTTTTTATCTCCCCTAATACTTACATTTGTGTACAGCAGTGTTGGGAACTATTTTTTGTATATATCAATTTGTTATGTCATTTCAAAGATCTTATTTTTTTCCATGTTTCCTAAGCATTTTTAAACTTGAGAGAAAAGGGGTGACTACTGGAAACATCCTACAGGAAGCCATAATTTATCATCAAAATACTTGCAAATTTCTTCTGAACATGTTACGTTGAGCTTTCTGGAGACTGCAAAGAAGAATATAGTAACAACATTTTTTGTCTTTTCTTTCTTTTTTTTTTTCCAGTGGCTGGATGACTGAAATAATTTCAAGTCTATTTTTTTTTTTTACTAGAACCTGATCACCACCTGTTTGAGTGAGGAGACTGAGGACTGTTTGAAAGTAATGCCTTTGGCAACACATACACTTTGCTCAGTCTCTCTCACATCTTCATTTTATCATATAAAAGGCTTTTCCAAGTGGTGCCTGAGAACAGTAAAGACCTCATTAGGAGCTGAAAACTGTTGGGGATTTCAATGTTGATAATGAAAATCTTATTTATGGAGTTGCTGAATACGCACATAAAGTCTAAAAAGCAATAGCCTAATAGATGAAATAATAGTCCAAGGGAAAAGGAGGAATGTAATCACATCACTCCTATTTTCTAATGGCCATTTCCTTGCTTAGTCATGTTGAAAGAGAGTCAGGGAGCTGTAAGGTGCAGCTGTTTCTGGCATCTTCCAGGCTGGTTTCAGGACTCACATAAGTTTCCTGTCCAGTTAATATTTTGGTAGTAAGCAAAAGGTGTGATCTGTCACAGATTGCTGAAGATCTGCAAATATTCTTCTGCCTTTAGGCTCAGGTAAGAAAAGGTGTGAACCCCCATCAGAGAAGGAAGAAAAAGACAAGTACAGATCAGGAAACTCCCATCGCTTTCTAAAACTGGGCTGTAAATACATGGTAATTAAATATATGGTAAATACAGCTTTTCTGTGATTAAACCCATCAGATGCTGCAAAGCCAGGACATGTTTACCAGGGAAATGTATGTTGTGAGGGAATAATGGCTTTACAGCTTCCTGACTCTACTTCATTGCATGCATTTATTCCTCTGAAATCTGTTATCATGTCAGAATAGAGCTAGTTAAATATGATGGGAAATAAGAGCCTTTAATACAAGCCTCTCTGCCTGTCTGTCCTTTTATATGGCACCCCCCAACACAGTGTCTGAGTGCAGAGTTCTTCACTCTCATCTGATTTAAAACTTGAAATGGATGTGATGGAGAGCTCTGGTCCAGAGCAAACTGCCCGAGATGAATCAGCTGCTCAGGTTGGCCTCGCAGAAATGATCACGGGGTTCTGTGCTCACAGCTGAGTTATTTAAGCTGTCTGATGTGCTCCTGGGACATGAATGGGCCGAGCGCTCTGTCGCAGCCCCTGGTGCAGGAGGGGTCAGCCTTTGGAAAGCTGGGTCAGGGCAGAGCAGCCCTGGAGCCCCTGGGAGCCTTCCCAGATCCCACCTCAAAGCACTGGATCCTGGGATCGATGCTTTGGGTTTGATCTCCCCTGCTCCAGCCTTGGGTTTTGGTTGATAATTGCTGCCCCGAGATGTGCAGGATGTCTCTGCTTTGGCCCACACAGCTGAAGAACGAGTCTGGACTCTTCACTTTTCGGTCTTGAAGTTGCTTATTAATTCTTATCGATAAAATTTTCTCTATGCCCAGCAGGGCAGCCACAGGCACTCTGTGTTGTCCTTTTATACTACAAACTACATGTAACATATTTACACTTAATTCCCAATACTTATCACCTGTGTTAGACAGTGCACTTCTACTCTAAACCAATCCCCAAGTGCCAACATCACTGCAGAAAATGGAGAACAAGAAGAAGAAGGAGAAAGGCTGGACACGCCCTGATTCCTCCATCTTGTCCCCATAACCCCCGTACCAAAAATCCTAAAATCTACATTTTCACCCTGTGATAATTTTATTATTACACCATTCAAACCTCTGTGACTTTCAGGTCCTCATACAAAGCTGGCAGCTTGCTCCAGGGGTCAAAGTCAAATCCCCAGGTGCTCTGGGCTGGATGCCGGGGTCTCTGAGCCCCCTGGTGGGGTCCCCTGCAACTCTGGACACCCAGAGGGATGCGCTGAGTTCCAGCACTCCGGGAGGCTGGGGATGGAGCACATGCTAGGAGCACATGCTGCTGCTGCTGCTGCTGCTGGTGCAGCTTGAGGGACGAGGGTTGAGGACTCCTCAGGAGGCAGCTTTTCATCAGCAAGAGCAGTCTTGGATGAATTGGAAAGATTTCTCTGGACTACAGCAATTTTGGTGAAATTGCTGAGAAGCAGCATTATCAGGCAAGGACACTTTTAATTCAGTAAAGATAGAATGCTTCAGCTGACTTTTGTTTGATTCTATTGTGAATTCTAAGGTACTATTGGGCACACCTTGAAGCCATTAAGGCAAAATGAAGAATTCAAATAGGATCAAGATTAAATGTTTTCTACTGCCCCAAACAAAGCATAATTCAATTAAAGTACCTTTGATGATCACTACACCGCAGCAATTTCATTTTTGAGATATAGCTCATCATTTAGATTAATACTCCTGCTTGAAAGAAAAGCAGATTTTGGCATGCTGATGTTTCCTGCAGACCCAGCAGCCCATGAGAGGGACTGGAAAATTCAGACTGAGAGCATCTCTCTTCCCTTTCCCCAGGTCCTCTCTTTGATGCAGCACCATGGCAGGAGGGAGAGGAGGGAGAAAGATAAGAATTGGGTTTATCATCTATAAATAGAGAGACAGCCCTTCACACTCACTTCCTTGAGAAGTCCTGGAGCACAAGGGGAAAGAAGAACAAAATAAATCTGAGAGAGGCTGGGAAAGCTCTGTACATTTCAGGAATGTTCAGAGGCAAAGTTAACTCTGGCAGCCCAAGTTCTTGAGAAAGCCACCATCAATTAGTTTCTCAAGTTTGATTCTGTCTTGTATCTACCAGCTGGAAAGTTTGGTGGGCAATAAACATAACTGGGTTGTAGAATATAAATCATTGCCCTGACATCCAGGGAAAGCATCACTTGTTTTATTCTGACGTGGTTGTGGTTGCTGCAGATTGCTTGTGCAGAATCTTGGGCAGGATCAGCAGCTTGGTTCAGGCCTAGATTTTTAGATTATGGGAGTTAGAAGCTGAAAGAAATTGTTAGGAAGCTTAGCAAAGGAAGGCTGTGATCACACTTTGACCTAAAATGGAATTAAACTGTCCACTGCTAAGGGACCCAGTAGCAAACCTGCCAACATTACTCAAAAATATTTTAAAAATTGTTTTATATGGACTGTGCTACATTGGATTTCTTCCTGCTTGTTTTTATGTCTGATTTTTTTCCCCCATAGGTGAAGAAGATGTGGAACATAGACCATACATGGAAATCTGTGAATCCTGTGCTGGCATCTGCATAAAGGATCATTTTCTGGGAGGTAGGCAAATAGGCCATTGCTGGTGTTGATTAAAAACAGTCTTATGGTTAAAAAAAAAAAAAAAAAAAGATAACAAAAATCCTGTCCTCTAAACCAACAAGCAAGTGACACCCAAGCCAGGAAGCTCAAAATCAACAAAATAAACCTTATTCCAAAAGCTGGATTTGGTTTTTAATTGACTGATTTCCTACCAATAAGAGGACATTTCAGGCTGGTGGGCCCGATGAGAGGTCCTTGAAAGCCCAAACTGAACAAGCATGTGAAATATTTAAGGCCACATTTTTATATTTATTAAAAACAGCCTAAATAATTAAACTAGTTGATTCACTGGTGGCTTTCAGGCTCATGCCCAGAGTGAAAGGTCATGACCTGACATACCAGGGCCCCACTTGGTACTGATGATTGACAGGAAAAGGAAATAAGTTGATATCTTTCACGTGGGAATCACAGCTTGTAGCAACTATGAGCGAGTGGGCTATTTGGACTTTGTGGGAAAACTTAATTGTGTTATTATTCAAAATCTTCGTTCCCAAAGTTGGTTCAATGGTGATTTATTTACTTATGTGATAAAACAGCTGTGTACTGTAATAAAATACAGGTCACTCGCTGATGTTTAATGCACAAAAGTGAAGATATGTTTGGTTTCTTTTGCTTTGAACTTACAATCAAGCTAGGCAGCAGGGATGGCTTTGAATTATTAGGAATTTTCTGTTAGTGTATTGGAAATATCCAATGTTCTCATCATAGTATATATTTTTCAGTGCTTGGTTATGGAGAAGGAGGAAGGCACCATACACTGAAATATGAGTGTCTCTCCACCATATGCTTTCATTATTTCTTTATAATGATAAAAAGGGGCTGCATTCAGTGCCAGACAATGTCATGGCCCCAGAGATTTCAGTGGCCTGCAGAAGAAAGGAGAAAAAAGCATTTATGATATGAATGAGGATTTGAAATGGCTTTTTAAAAAAAAGGCCTAAGATCCACTTTCACCCTAAATTCTGAAATCACTTGAAAGATGTCTAGATGCAGGGTTTGAAGAATAGCAACTTTCCACCGGGCTCTGTGTTAAATGCAGGATGGCTGCCATCTTCACCAGGCTTTGTTAGGAGGTCAGATAATTGTACCAAGCAATGGGTCACAGCCCAACTTCACGTTCTGTGTGATTTGTTCTAGCAGTGAGCCCTGTCATCCTGATCCAGAGGGCATTTTCTGTGCCCCAGTCACTTACAAGTCAGCCAAGGGATGCACTCTGGTTTGTCACTCTAAGTTCAGTGGGTTTTGTGTCAGATGCCCTGTCTTTTGTGCCTTTCTGCTCCTTCCCCAAAGCGTGGGCATGACATCAGCTGGGCCACGCTGCAGGGCCATGCCATGCTCCAGGGATTTTGTGGCTTTTTCCAGAAGTTCCGTGCACTGCCAGCTCCTGCAGCCCTGTGTCTGTTGGATGGTAACAGCCCATTAAAAGTCCCACAAAGTCAAAAAGTAGTTTTACCCCGGAGCAGGCCATGGTGGGGAAGGTTTGCACATTTCAGCTCAGTGTGACACCACAGTTTGGGTGATAAAGCAGGCAGTGCTGGCATTTCCCTCAGAATATCTCCTCTTCTTTTCTGAGCCTTTCCTCATATCTTATTCTTGATTCAGAGCAAAGCAGCTCTGCTTGGGAAGCTTTGGAAACTCTGCCACTTGTACCACAATCTCCAGGAGAACTTTAAGCCTTAAAATAATATGATTCTAACACCAGTTACACAGCAAATCAAGATAAAAGTTGCTTCACAGAGTAAGTAAGAGCTGGTGGCATTTCTATTTCATTTTTTTTTAATGTTATTCCTTCATATTTAACATCTGGCAATAGTGCACGATATTTCACCAACACACAGACATCAGATCCTGCCACAGGAGTTCAGGTCTGTGATAAGTAAATCATCATCACTGGCTGAGCTAGGAAATCAAGAAAAATGGGTCCAGGGGCAAAAACATGCTCAAAATTGAAAACCTTTCTGCAGCAATACCAACCTACTTCCTCTGAACATTTGAGCAGAAGGGGGAGGTACTCAGCTCTCTCAGTACTTTCTGTCCATCCTTGTCCTGAAAGGACAGGGCTATTCTCAACCCAAATCCAGCCAATTTCTGGAATTTATTCACTTACACAATGGAGATACAACAAACTGGAGAGCAGCTATCACCAGAGCTGTCTATAAAGCAGCAGCTGCTGATATGTGGAAACTTGTCCCCTGTGTTAGAGGCCACGGTGTGACCTTGCATGGCCCATGGAAGTGTTTAAAAACCACGATGACACTGGGTTCTGACTGACTGTGTCTAGATTCAGCCTGAACATTGAGAGGAGAGGGGCTCTGTGTCCGGTGCCAACACTCTGATCTTTCCACGGCTCTCCTCCTCCCCACCTCCAGGCTCTGTGTCTCAGCAGCTCCCTGAAGTGAGCACCATGACACGAATCTGGAAGGGAAGGAGCCCACAACTCTTCAGAAAAGAGCAGTTATTCTTAGCTTTGTTTTGCTGATGTTTTTCTTTCTTTTCCCCCCCTTTCTTTTTTTTTCTTTTTTTTTTTTTTTTTTAAAGAAAACAGAAAGCCTGCCAAAATTTGGGCTCTTTGATGTGCTTTGGAAAGAAAAACAATGCTATCTATCCAAGTCCTCTGAAAGGAGCAAAAATATGTCATTTTCAGGCATGAATTACTTGAGGAGAACAATCAATACATTTCACAATTAAAGATGGTCAAAAGTTTTTTTCATATTTTTCTGGAAATTGTTTATTAAGAAAATTTCTAAGACGTCTGCCTGTTTCAGTTAAACTTTCTTTTGGAAGATTTCCTGAATTACAAGGTAGGTGAAAGGCAAGAGGAAGACACTCATATTTGCTGTAGAATATTCAATAACATAATAATACCCTGGGGGGAATATGCAATACCCCATCCAAGCATTTCTTCTCTTGGTTTGGATTGAGTAGGTGAACCTGCCTCATCCATTTTATTCATCTTACTTTGGGATGAGCAAAACAGTTAGGTCATAAAAGCAGGATCTGTTCTGTCCTGTTTGTTTGTTGATTCAGCTCTCAGTGGACATTTTGCTTTGTAAAACTCTTATAAATGAGACACTGACTGCATTGTCTCATATTTAGGAAATTTGCTTTAGATGGAAGCATCCCAGGTTGGAATCTTTGGCCGGTAAATGTAGGGAAGCTTTTGAAGCTGCAGTCTTGGAAGTCATGACATAATAACTAAACTTCTGTTTGCCCTCTATTCTTAAGTTTTCTCCTCCATCACCCCAGCAAATTTTGAAAGAGCTGATTTATGCAATGAGAATTTTTGACATTTTTATTAAGTCCAGGCATTTAATAAAGACGTTCTTTCTTCAATGTGATTAAACTGAGGTAAAGAGGCACTTGTGCTATTTCTCTCTTCTTATTGAAGTTTTTAACAGATTTCCTTTTTTTTTTCTTCCTGTGACAGGGCCTGTTACATCATTTCCATGATCTGCTCTCACTTTCCGCTGCAATGGCTGCATGGGAAATGCATCTGCTTCTACAACTGAGCTTTAAAGAGGTTTCTATCTATGTCTACTATTTCTGGTCCAGTGTTTTTTTTTGTTTTTTTTTTTTTTTAAAAAAAGAAAAAAAACAGGGTACAAGTTAGACATGGACTGCAAAGGACAGGGACTGTTTCTTGAGGTTGGTATGAAGGTGTTTGTTCTCTCATTGCCTGTGCTGCACTTGCTCCATGGATTGGGCTGGTTTACTTGGAAAGATCAGGGAAATCTAAAATGGATTGGAAGAGAGCTTAAAGATCATCTCTCATTCCAAGCCATGGAAGGAAAGATCACTCCTTACCTTAAACTCCAACTACTTAACTCTGAGAAATATAACAAAGCCTGGCTTTCAGACAAAACAGGTTGTGTGTTTCTTGAAGGTTTCTTAGTTTGACTTTGGATATCCAAAAATTTGAGACTTCTACAATATCTAATCACCCTGTGAAAGTCCAGGCCAGGATTTCAGACTTTGAGGATAGCAAGCAAATGCCTTAAATTAGAGGTTTCAATTAGAGAATATTAAATTCTCTTCTGTAACAAGAGATGTTTTAGGAGAAATGGGAATAGCCAGGTGGGAGTA
Organism: Melospiza georgiana; assembly: GCF_028018845.1. Classification (NCBI taxonomy): domain Eukaryota; kingdom Metazoa; phylum Chordata; class Aves; order Passeriformes; family Passerellidae; genus Melospiza; species Melospiza georgiana. The sequence goes on from NC_080442.1 coordinate 16,673,282, forward strand.
ATTGGTTTTGGAAGAGCCGAATGTGGGAGCTCTGCCCAGCACTTTCTTTTATTACAGCTGTTTTCCTTCCACAGCTCAGGAAAACTCATATTCATGCACAGCCTTACACTTCACTGGGATTCCCTGACTTGGAGTCTGTCAGCACTGGCTTATTATACAAGCTCTTTGTTTTATCCTACACAATTCATCTCGCCCATACACAATTTGGCCTCTTAACCTGCCGTGAAATATTTCAAGGGCTTGTTGCTGGAAGGCCTCGCCTCTCCTGGCTGTGATTTGTGCATTTCCCTGACAGCTTCTAACGGCTCGTGGTGGGCTGCAGCACAATGAACTCGCGCTGCGGAGCAGCACACTGAAAAAGATCCTTCAAATTATTGTTCCGGTGCAAAAGGTGCCCAATCACCTTCCACCTGCGGATTAGCTGGTTGCTATAGGAACACACTGTAGCTTTTCAGTGCTGGGCTGCTGTAGTGCCCAGATTACCGACTCTGACAAACACAATGGGGGGAAAGAATCACGGGTTATTAGCGCTGCTGATGATGATGTGGTGTTATAAACCAGGGGTGGCACGGAGGGGATGAATAGAGCAGGAGCCTTGGAACGCCGAGGACGGGAGGAGGAGAGGGAGCAGAGTGGAGTGGAGCTAGAGTCATCGCCACGGAAATGTTCTCTTTGATCTCCTTCTCCCCTCTGAATAGGTATTTTCATAATGTGATGCCAAATGCAAGCAATGCCGTAACTGATGGCAGAGCCACTGGTCATGTCTTTATCTTAGTAGGGGGCTGCTCCTCCTCTCTTCCCTTTTCTTCCAGTGAGTGTTGAAATCTGAACCTTTTCATTCCTGCAGGATTAACTCTGACCAAGGTCAGAGCAGCTAGTCACCAATATTCATCATGGGTGAGTCAGGCCTCCCTGGGAAATATCACCTGAGACATCCACCTACACAGGGCTTTACTGGGGAATTTTGCAGCGTCAGAAATGGGGAGTGAGCAGCTGAGATCAGGCCTCTGTCTGCTTTGGTGGCCATGACTGAGGCTCAGGAGTTTATGCTGCTGAGCACCCTCCTGCAGAGCGAGCTGCCTGTGTGTCTCATAGGGGAGAAATAACTGCTTGCAGCTCTGATTTGTAGATGGTCTAAAAATTCCCAGGAATAGCTTTGCTACCACTTGTGCTTGGGCAGGGTGAAGCGAAGGAATAAAATATATACTTGTCCATTGCCTGTGTGCCTTGAGCAAAACAAGCTGCGTTTAGTCACAAGTTCACCAGATGGTACTCTGGGGGTTATTGCTGTTATATTACATTACTGCAATATATTAGACAGGGCACAGTGATTCATTCCCTCTCCTCAGTGCTTTTGGAGGCTGTTTCCCTCCCAATGGAAGCACAGCTGACCCTGCTGCTCGTGACCCTTGGGACCCCTGTGGGCTCCTGTTGAAGCACCAAACACCAGTGGCAGCACCAAACCTTGCACAAGGCCTGGCTTGCACTCTGAGAAGTGGCTCCACTTTCTGATTTGAGACAGCTGATTTGGGACATAATTTTTTTTTCAGCCCTGGCTGCCTCCTCCCTCCTGCCCTGCTCCAGCTCTGCTTGTTTTGCCTCCTCACTGGGGCCTCCCCGACCTTGCAATTGGACCCCTGTGACCCTCCAAGCAGGGAGATGGCCTTGCTCAACCCCTTGTTTGCAAAATGGGCTGAAATACAGAGTTTGCACTGTACTTCAGAGCCCAAGGACTATCAAAACACCACAGAGAGGTATTGTTTTCCTCCACTTCTGTTACTCTGTAGGCTGAAACCCTCAGCCCAGTGAATTATGTGCTGGCTGACACCTAAGAACCCGTCCCGGGTTGGTGCCACATGTGCACGCAGGGCATAGGTGCTGCTGTTGGTCAGCTGGACAGCCCCTGGGACCATCTGCCACCCCTCTCTGGCCTCCCTGTCTCACCATTATGCTCACTGACCAGCTGCCTTTCTTCATTGCCCTTGACAAAGCTCCCCAGCCACAGCCACCCCTTGCTGAGAGAGGAGACAAAGAAATGCCACAGCCCCTGGCTGTCCCCAAGGCCTTGAGCTTCTGATCCCAGATCCTTGTGCTCCCCAGCACTGCCCTCGTGGTGCCAGGACACTGACTTGTGCTTTCCCCTAGCCACAAGCTCAGGATCACAATTTACTTTAGTTTTGCCCGAGGCATCTTTTCACTCTTTCGAGTGATGGAAAAGTTTGGTCGGAGCATGCTTGGATCAGAATTTCACTGCAGGTGTTACTGTAATTTCAGGCAACTTGAAAACTGCAAATTGGGCCCTCTGTCCCTTAGATTATGCTTTTCATTTTATTATCCTCTGGTGGAAAATTAATTTCCTAGGCTGAGCTCCTGTCTGCAAATTTAGAGGGACAGAACACACGCTGCCTCTTCAATTTTAAGTGGCTTTAAACGGGGACATAGAAAGGAAATTGAGAGGGACACCTAACCAGGGAAGTATGGAAACCTAGCTCCAATAAAGGGGTGGGAAAACCTTCCATCACCATCATCATCAGAGGTATGCATGACCTTAGCAGAGCTCAGGAGTGCTGTGGGAACAGCAGTGCAACACTCCTGTTATGCCTTATTTTTTTATCAACAATGTTCTCCTCCACTTTGACGTCAGCCCCGAGATTGCTGGCTGTGATGCTCTGCACCTTTCATATTTTCTTTCCAGTCATAATATTGCTTCAGTCGTAACCTCAGCACTTTGAGGAATAATTGTCCCTGACAAGGGGGTGAATCACTGGCAGAGAGTTGATAAGCATTACATATAGATGACAGAAGTCAGGACATATCGGATTACTGCTGTGAATATAATAAAAGAGAGCCTAAACACTTTGGCAGCTCAAAGACAAGCCATTTCATAACTCTCTAGTGGGGCTATTATCTTCCATTTACTGCCACTGATAACCAGGTTGCAACTGTCTCCCCAGGATCTAGTTACAATTCACTTAACACTTAGAGGACCAGACATATTGGAGGACACTCAGATGAGGATAATTTCTTAAAGATCATTTATTTTTAAATTTTTTATCTTCCTTGCTTCCCCTCTTTATAGTGCGATAAGAACCTAAATCAGGAAGCTTTGAACTTCTTTGGGGAAAGGAGAGTTCATGGTCATCTTCCCTTTAATCTTTCACTCCTGAGTTTCTTTTGAAGCCAGTTGTTCATCTCCAGCTGGATAAGTGACAAGCAGATTTCCACCTCTGCTACTCTTGTCACGCAGACCTAAAAGCTTGTTCTGATACTGACTCCATTAGGTTTGCACGTGGGTGTTGTGTTTTCATTTTTGCAGCCAGGAAGGGGCACCTGAGCTTACAAATCAGGGGGTGTTGGTGTGTATCAGTAACAGATAATTCACAGCAGTGCCAATTACAATCCCCACTGGTGGAGGCTGGATACAGATGATATTTATATGCGCTGTGTGAGATTTTGTTTCTAAACCTCCCTGCCTAAGAGGAGTTTAACACTTCATGCTCCCAGATGTCAAAGTTCTCTCTTTTAGGCTAAAGAGAAAAGAATTATTTGGCTGTGGCAGAAATTTGGTAAATCAGCAGTGACTCTCCTTACTAGACAGCACACCAGTGAGAAATATTTATTAATCTTAGGAATTAACCCTTCTGTGTGAATGGAAACTCTGTATTCTGCAGAACTTTGCTCTTGTATCCATACCATGATCCGCAAAGGTAATTTCTGCTCAGCTTTCCTTGTCTGAGGTGTTTGCAGATGCAGGCCAAAAGTTGATTCACCCTTTTTCAGGCTGAAGAATGAAGCATTTTTCTGTAAGTTTGGCCACGTAAATCCACTCCAGGCTACCAGAGCCCCCTTCCCAGCCACTGGGAGAGGAGTATCTTGGCCAAAGGTGGATCAGGAGGATGGGAGGATGAAATCTCAGTGCTGTTGGCAACTCAGAGGTTGTGCATTCATAAATGAACCCCTTATCCCATGCACAGGTGTTCTCCTTACATTCCCATCACTGGAAGCTCTGCAAAGAAGCCTCTCCGTGTGTCTGAAGGGGCAGATTTGGTGATCTAGAAACTAAAACATCCTTCTGTTACTCACTGCTTTAACCCACAGTGCAAACTTTACATCTCAGCTGGCCAAAAGAAGGTCCTTACTGCTTTATGTAAACCACTACAAATCTGTTTGGGAGAGAAATTGTACCAGGCTTAAACTATAAACAATGAGCAATGCTTAATTGCCTTTTCCTTTTGCTTTGCATCTCTGCTTGATTTTTCACAGCACAAGTCCTCTTCTGCTACAAGGAACCTGTAAAGAGCAACAGCAATTAAGGAGGGAGGAAAGAAGCTGAAACAGTAATTCCAAGTGGTTTTCTCCTCAGGATTTCTGGATCCCACCACTGACTTTCCAGCAGCCAGGCCAAGGCAGGTGAATCCCTCTGTGCCCCGATTTATCCATCTATAACATAAGCATGGTCAGCTTTACCTGCTCCACCACTTTGTCACGTGGGGCACCCAAGAAATATCTGTGAATTGCTGTAAGATTCTGAGACCAAGGGAAGGCTGGAAGTGCCAAGTGTTGTTGTTGTTATTGTATTAACAATGTTGGCTGTTTTCACTGTTCATATGGTAGCCTGGCTGGAATTGGGCAGGAAGCCCAATAATACCAACAACCAACAAGAAACTAAAATAAAATGTTTTACTTAATGAGAGCCTCTGTTTAATCAGAAGCCTGTGTAATTATGTCACCGAGGGCTAAGGATCTAATGTTTTCCTAATACATTTGCTTTTAAAGGGACGATTAACCCAGCATATTTCAAGATGATAAGCTGCTTCTTTGTTCAGTTCCAGTTATTTTTTTTTTTCTGCATTCCCTGGTGAGTCCAGAGAGAACCTGAGAGTCAGAGGATTTTTCTTAATTGCACCATAACTATCTTGTATGTCTGATGCTGGAGTATTTTCTAAAGACACAGGTTATTAGTCCTGGGTTGGATGGGTTTGCAAGAGAATTCAGATGCTGAATTTATTCTGGTTTGGCTCCTCTGAGGCATGGCATACATTACAGAAAGCCCTCAGTATTCCTGCCTAAAACAGTCAATATTCTTAGCAAGCAATTTGATCAGGAAGAAGGAATAAAATTATACCTTACCTTGAAACAAGTAAATCTTGGTTCAAGTATTGAAGATTGGTTTCGGCTTGCTTTTAAATGTTATGTTTCTGCACATATTTTGCAAGATCTGTGCGCGTCTGTCCTTTTCAGGTCAGTTCTTTTCATATGTTTTGAGGAGAATAACTAACAAAAAAGCTCTTCATTTCCTAAGGACCACTGTCTTAGGAGATGATAAACATCAGTCCATATTGAGATTCCATTAAACATATTTATGCTGCATGAGATGGAGGAAAGGTCTCTGCCATGTACATGAGGTTCTCTGATTTACTCTTAGTGATCTGACTGTAAAAGATCTCATGGGCCCTCTGGGGAATTTATCCCAAATTTTTGCCAGGAAGGACATTTGCTAATATCCAAGCAGGCTCTTCCAGGACAAGTCCTGGTTTGCCACAGGGAGGATGGAAGACTCCCCTTTGGCTTCCCCTTTCTTTTGTGAGTAGCCACAAACATCAACCTTGTGTTTATGGTGTGGTGACATTTACTGGGTCTTTGTACAAACTCTTTTACAGTGTGGTTTGGGTTTGTGTTTAGATGTGAAAATTATGAAATGTGAAAATACTACGTTTTCCATGTAGCGTGGTAGTCCTACATATTCCTTGATTGCTGCAAGTTGCTTTAAAAAGGGAGGGAAAATGGAAGCAAAAGAAATGTACCTCCTTTTTATATCAGCTATTGGCCACACGGGACTTTGGTAGGAAGGAAAGAGTTAATAATATTATTATCAGGTCAGCAACTTTGAAAGGCTCTTCCACTTTGAAAACCATTTTCTTAATTATTTTAAGTTAACACTTAAATGCATAGAAAAAAATCACGTGTAATCTGAAACCCCAGACTTGGGGACAGGACTGGATTGAGATAACATTAAAGATTTTATTGCTGTTACATTATAAATTATTTCTATTATGATGGCCCTATGGGTATTACATTCTGTCAGTTCGCTTTCACTGTTACATCACTTAATGTTATTAACACACTTTAGGGTATAACATTACAGTTTTATTGTGGAAATCTTAAACACTTACATCCAAAGTACTGAATCAAGTTATTATCCTAGCTGACCAGATCTGGTCTATTATCATTTTATCACTCATAAAAACCTGTGATTCAATTTGATTTAACACTTGAGGAAAAATCATGGCTCATATATGCTTAAACCTAGTTGCAATATTAATACAAAGCAACACATGGATGACTTCATTTTATTAAAGTTGAGGTAGCCCTGGGAACTGCATTTATGATTTTATGCCACATGAGAAATTTGATCTGACCTGTTGCCATTTGTGATTCTCCAGTAAACTGATAAGGTTTTCTCACCAGTATATTAAAGAATTGTGAACGTTTTACCTTTCTTACTACATTCATTAGACACTCAGAAACCATAAATTTATCATAATGGCCTAACCATGGAAAAAGGTGCTCTCCCTGTCTTGGAGTCCTACCTTGTAGACTGGTAAAATGTTGCACTTTGGAAAGCAAACTGAGATTAATATTAGAGCAAAATGAGCCCTTTATTTCTGTGCTTAGAGTGTAAACACTTTTCTGTGCAAGACAACTCTGTGTAGTCCAACAAAGCTCTTTTACCCTTGCACAAGATTTGGAGGGAGAAGTTGACCCACTGAAGTCACTGGTTGAACATCAATTTTGGTTTGTTGGCTTTGTTTGCTGCCACTGCCTGAAATATTTAGTATCTTGCTCAAGTTATCTGTTATGCCCTTTGAGGAGAAGACCCAAGGACCGCGTGTGAAATTTGAAATGTCAAAACGAAAACGTTTCATCTGTCCCACTTGAGGGGAAGGGAGCAGACGAGGCAGCGCCGGCGCGGAAGAGCAGAGTGCTGAGTGCCCTCAGCAAGGGGCTGCGCTGCTGCAGCCCCGTTCCCAGCAGAGCCAGGGGCAGGGCTTTGCAGATCCAGGGGTCCGCGGGCGCAGTGACACCGCCAGGCGCGAGCGTGGATGCGCTGAACCCACCGGCCCCGCTCCGCGCCGTGCGCGCAAAATCACCCTGGCAACAGAGCTGACAGCTTGGGAGCAGCAGCTGCTGCTTAATGAAAAACATTAGAAAAATAACTCATTCTACATCTCTGTCCTCTCTCTGCCTTCTCCTATTTATCACAAAAAAAAAAAAAAAATAAAGTGTTCTGTAGCCGCCACCCAGAACTTTAAAAAGCCTCAAGGTGTGAGGGTCAGACGCACAGGTGTGCAGGCAGAGGTGAGTTTTCAAAAGCCAAAAATAAAGTGACTGTTTAATTCCAACACACACATTTTTCTTCTTAAGCCACAGCTAAATTGCTTGCCACTGAGCAAGTGGGCCTATGTGCATCTTGTGGGAGCACTGGGAATGTGCAGTTATTTATTCTTGCATCAAACATGCAACAAACAAGCAGCAATGTGGCCAAATGTGTGCTAAATTCCCAATCAGCATTTTTGGTTATTGCTGCTTGAAGTATCTCTGTTTCTGCTCAGAGCTGGGCTCACTGGAAAGAAGTAGCCCAACAAAAGCAAACAACTGTCTCTGGTAAAATCTTCCCCTTTTTATTTTTTAATAAAAACAAGTACCAATTTCTCTTTTTTTTTCTTCTGCTGGAAATGTTCTGGAAAAGTCCAATAAAGACAACTGTGAGGCAGCTTCCCTGGGTAAAAACCAAACCAAAGTAATGCTACATCACCATGTGAAATAACAAATTAGGTGGAGAGACATTAACTAGTGTCATTCATCAGCCTGAAGTGATACAATTTATTACAGGATAATAATGGCCCTAGTTGCATAGGTAGTAAAGGTAAAATTACATCATGACTTGCATTAGCAGTATGAGATTATATCCTGATTAATGCACAATTAACTTGTCATGGGTACAACACATGTGTTTGTAGGTGGCCAGATGGGTTACACCACATCTCACACTCACACATGCAGCATTTATCACTTTCTCCTTATCTCCAGAAATAAGGGGGCTGCATCCCCTACAATCCTCTGCCATCTCACTGCCTTGGTGCAGAGCTGTCTAACACCAGGATATGAGCAAGAAACCCTTGGAGATGACCCCTGGAAATCTCAAACAGCTGCATGAATGCTGCTCCTCTCTGCAGATGGAGACCTCGTCCAAGGAAATTCCAAGGAGCTTCTCCAAGGTGAGAGCACCAACCTCAGCTGCTCCTCTGCTGGCAGGACCACTCACTTGGGCTGCTCCCAGCGCTGGGGATCACTCTGAGCTGAGAAAGCCCCCAACACCCTGAAGCACTCTGGATGAGGAATCCCTTCTCTCTTTTATTCTCATTTTGTGGGGGAAATAATTCAGCTACAAGAACAGCTGAGAAGGATTTTTACTTTTAGTTGCAAGTATTGGTGGAGGTGCTTCAGCTTCACCTGAACTGCTCTGTGGGTGCAGAAATGGGTTATTTGTCCATGTGCTGACATGCAGGTTCGCTTTTTCATACTCTCCCTCCTTCTGCTGTGTTTTTTCTGCTGTGTGGCTGCAGGTCTGGCTGTGTGCAAACATGAATAAAGCAGCAAGGTGGCTGAAGGGAGAGACAAAGGACCCCAAATTTTAATCTCTGTTCCATCACAAACTCAGTGTTTGTCTTTGAGAAACTCATTGTAATTTCTCTTACCAGATTCCTCAGTCTGAAGAGGGAGGGATGTTACATTTTTAGGCCAGCCTACCTCACCCTGTGTGTGATATTTCAATTAGCTGTTTGAAGTTGGAAATTGCTGAGTGATGGCAGAACAGAACTTCTCAAAATAAATGGCATCAGGTTTTTCCCTTTTTTTGCACACATTTTCAGTAGTGAAATCTTCTGGAAAGGATTGGCTCACTTTGATCCTTCCTGTGCTTTATTTTTATGTTTGATGGTACTCCCCAGTTCCAACACCAAATGATGGTCATTTTCCAGCATTTCCAATTTAGAAGCAAAAGCTTATACAATAAGGAAATAAATCTATTTTTTTTGCCATGAAATGTCTTTTCCAGCTGGCAGTATTGAGCACTTGGATATGGGGCAGCCAGCAGTGGGGAACATGCAGATTCTGAGTCCCAGTTGAGCACATCCTTAGTGTTCAAGAGAAAAAGGGAACCATGTTATGTTTGGGTTCAACTGTTAGAAAATTCTAAAGTTCTTTAGAATTACTTTAGAAGTTCTTTAGAATTAGTTCTGTTGAATGGAATTTAGCAAATAAATTCCTAGCACACATGCTTGTATCAAACAGTTCCAGGACAGACAGTGCCATTCATCATTTCCACCCCTGATATTTTTGATTCTGGGATGATTAGCTCAGGATCATTTTAGATGGCACTTCTCCTGTCTAGAGTACACACTTCACTCTGTAAAGTGCTAGGCATCTATTTTTATTATTAGCAATTCACTTTATTATGCCCTGGTCTCCATTTTCAGTGTAGTCTGGGAGATGCCATTGATGGTGCTACAGAAAGGCAGCCAAGGCTTCATTTACACAAGTAAAAATGAAAAGTGACATCAGCATCTATTGGAGCTGTAGGTTCTGATATAACAACATTCAAATAAGTTTTTACAACAGCATTAAGTCTGTTTTTGAGTGCACCCCAGGTCTTAGACTAGCCTGGGAGAGAACAGAATCTGGTGTTCTCCCTTTGACATGTAGCAAAAAAACTCACATATTATTAAAAATAAAATTATTCTCTTTCTTCAGGAGTGGTTTGTGTATCTTTTGAAGTACTTCAGGATGACAGAAGAGAGAGTTTCAATTGCACCGGCTGAAATAACTGACTTGCTCTTCAGTTGGAAAAGTGAATTTAAGATTCAATGATCACTGCTTACAATGTCCATTGGCAAAGACAGGAGGAAAACATAATTTCCTTTGTTAGCAATCTCACTGGTAAAAGGAAATGTCAAGCCTGAAAATGTAAATAGAGTAGACTTGGGGCATGTTGAGAATTCAGGCAAAATACTTTGGGTTGAAGTAGTTAATTGGCAAGTCTGAAACATTTCAATGTTAAACCATTAAATGTAAGGTAAAAAAAGCCAAAAAAGTAATTACATTTTAGACAGGCATCCACTTGAAACCCAGAAACCAAAAAAATATCCTTAAATTAAACAAGCCAAATAAAGCCATTCTTTAGATAATGTTTTGAGGAGGAAAAAAAAAAATCAGTGGATTTCTCATTCCAAATGGGAAAGGCAAAGGAAGTTTTGTGCAGAACTTTGTCCAAGCACACAATTAGTTTTTTGCTGTTTCTCAGAAGACATCCCAGCGCATCCCAGAGCAGCATCATCAGTGGCTCATCAGTGTTCATTCCCAAATTACCTCTCCAAGCTTCCCAAAACAGGAAAACTCTCACCCACAAATTCCTGCCTTGCCCTCTGAGCAGGATAAGTGAGGGGAGGGCAGTGCAGGTGCCTCCTGCTGTGTTTTGCTGTTTGAAATTCCCTCTCAGCCCCATTCCTGACGCCCGGGCAGCAAGGCTGTGGGAGCTGAGGGGATCTGACATCCATGACTAAGGCGCTTGGTGCTGCTGTCAGGAGCCTGCAGCACAGCCAGGTATCAGCTCGCCTGGGAGCATTACAGAGCAGAAATTGCAGGCGATTGGGGTGCATCCTTCCAGCTCCAGGAGCTGCTTTGCAATGTTTCTGAGCACAGAACACGCCAGGCAAAGGCAGGAGATTATCCCCCCCTCCCTCCTCCAGTCTCCATCAGTCCCCAGCCCAGCCTGTAATTTGGCAAGATGAATGAAGTGTTTTCGGAGTGTCATCACTTCTGCCTCTGGCAGATTTGCTTCCCCAGTCTGCCTTTCGCCTTTTGGACCTGTCACTCAGCCCTTTGGCAGAGGGGAGGAGGGGGAGGGAGGAGGAAATCATCTCTTTGCTAATCACCTATCACAAGCAATGAAATCCCGCAGGCTCCGTGCCAGCTAGGTACATTTCAAAGGGAAATGGAGGGGGGCAAAGTGTCACTCAAGGCAGATATTTATGAAAGATGACAGTTTGCAAATATCTCAATCTTGGACAAGGCTGCTCCAGTGACACAGAGGAGTGTTGCAAAATTGGAAGAGTCAGCAGCCAACATTTATTTCATCAGGACCTGTCCAATCTTCAGTGATCGCTTGACAGTCTGGGGATTGCTGGCACAAGCCGGCCCCTTTCCATTGGTGGCTTTCCTTTGGTTTGCATGGATCAGCCTAAAGAGTTGTAATAAATATGTAAAGAAGGATAAGAGGAGCAGTTTTGCAGAGCTGCATCCTCAATGGGAGCATGGGCACGAAGCTGTGCTCCCCCTGTTTGGGGGCACCAAAAGCAGCAGTCGTAATTACAGCCCTATTGATTGCTGCTGCACGGGGACAATGAGATTTGGGGACAAACAATGAGATTTGGGGACAAACAATGAGATCTGGTCACCTTTCCCTCGTGGGGACCCCCCAATGACTCTCAGCTCCCCCCATTGCCACAGCAGCTGCTGAGGGCCTTGTCCCCTGTGTCTCCCTGCTACGGGTGCAGTACAGGAGAGATGTCCCTTCTACCCCCAGGGCTTGGGGGCTGCATCAAAAACTTGCTGCTTGTGCAGGGATGAGGTGAATGATCTAGGAACTCATTTCCACAGCTGTGAGTGGGCTGAGGAGCTCACCTGGGCCTGGGCTCCACCCTCCACACCCTGAGATAATAATTGTTGTGAGCTGCTGGCCCCAGGTTGGGCCAGGCAGGGCTGTAGTGCCTGCACAGTGCAAGGGAATATTTCTCCCCTGCTTCACTCAGCCCCTTCCTGGAGGCTGTGGGTGCTGGTTTGGGCCGTGGAGGCTGACTTGGACCAGGGAGAGGGATTTGCTGCGTGGAGTAATCAGGTAGGACAGTGGGAATACATCAGCACAGGGAGGGAGGCAGGGGGCAGAGGGTTACAGGAGGAGGAGCAGGGAGAGAGGAGCTGTGTTGGTACTCAGGGCAATGTGGGCAGAGCAGGGCAATGGGGTGAGGATTGCCACTCCAGGCTGTGGGAGCAAGGAAAGGCACATCCCAGTGCTCTTCCATCAGCCATCCAGCAGGGAAATGCTCCTGTGGGTCACATTCCAGCCCTGCCTTTTTCTGTAGGATCTGTGGCTCAAAGCTTTGAGGGCCTGAATCTCTGAACCCAGGGAATGTGCTTCTGCTTATTAATTGCCCTTGTCATTTCACTTGTCCGTGTTACAAACTGATTGAGAGGACAGCAATACAAAAATGCTGTTTCCTCCAGAAGCCATAGCCCTGCAGATGGAATTACCCTGCTGTGGGCTGAGAAGCAGCAAACAGTTTGTGAGATGCTGTGTTGGAAAGGTCTAAAGTGAACATGGTTATTGACAGCAGCAGAGGAACCAATGCAGCTGTTGGCACAAAAACTGGAATTTCCAAGTGAAGAAATTTCCTTTCTTATCACTAACAAAGAGCTGTAGATGACAGTTGGAATAGTCCTGTCTCAATATTCACTGTTTTCATGGGCAAATACAAGGCCTAAAAGGAGAGGCTGATTCAGCTGCTTGCTATGTGGTCTTTTCTTGCTTCTTGTGCACTGAGAGCTTATGTGTGTGTGACTCATGGGGAGTAACATGGATGGAGGTGGATTATGTTAGCAGAATGCAAAACTGCTCTTCTGTTTTAGGGTTTTAGCAATTCAGTTGAAATGGATCTTGAATTCAATTAAAGGCCTTGTTCTTCCTTCCTTTATGCCTCGCATATCTCGGAGTTTTGCATAATTTAAGCTAAACTGTGGCGAAAAACAGCACCCTTATTTTAGTCATCCCGAAGTAAGAGTTTTTCTCTGAGATCTCTGGAGTTCAGTAAAGATGCACATGGGTGATAAGTGGTAAGATGAAGCAGAGTTCTTGATGAGAGAAGCTACCATTGCTTTTAGTCTAGTGTATTGCTAGAACATCCTAAGGCAGTACACAACTCATGTATATCAGTAGGACTCTCCAGAATTATAAGTGAAACAAAAAAGAAATGCATCAATGAGCTCTCCTTATTCGGAGTCCAACAGTATAAAGTGTGAGTATTCATCAGAGATGCTTAGAAGTGCAGCTTGTTTTTTACAAACACTCAGTTCAGTGATGTTTACAGGTGTGCTGAGGTCAGCACGTTGTGATGGAGCCCTAAGGTTAATTTTGTGGTACCCAGAATGATCAAAGTTGTAGTTGTGTGCATGGTTTGCTGCCTGCTCAAGCTGGCATGGAAAATCCTCCTGCAGTTCCTCCCTTGGCTGCCCTGGCAGCCCAGAAGGGCTGAGTGGGCTGAGGCAGAGGTTAGCACCCTCCTTCCACTCTGCTGCAAATGTCTTTGCCAAAACAAATTATTCTTACCCAAGGATTCCTGGGTAAATCTTCCATCACCGGGGGAAAGAAAAAATGAAGTGCTATAAAAGGCTAGTTAATCACTGCACACCCTGCAAGGAGCACGAGGCCATTCCAGAGTAATTGGAATTATCTTCATTATTCTTATTTTCAATTACATTTCAAAATCAAATAACAACTTGCCTTTTAGACAGTTTCATGATCTAAATCCCAGTTCTATAATTTTTACTTAGTGCTTACTTACACAAAAGTTCTCCTTGATTGCAATGTCCTCTTTGCTTCTCCAAGAAACTTCCTGAAGCAAAGAAATTTAAAAAGTTTTGATCTTTGAAACAGCAGAATCCCAAGCTGTCCACACAAATGCACAGGTAGTAATTGCAAGTCACCTGTCCTGTTATTTAAATCTATATTCAAGTAGCTGCTTTTTCAAGTGCCACCTTGACACCAATTAAATGCACAGCTGTGCATCTGTTGGTGTACAGGGCTCAGTTGCTGCTGTGCTGGAGCTCAGGCCATGGCTGTAACTGCAGAGTAAGCAGGAGGATTCTTAATAATTATTAAACAGTTGATGAAAAAAGAATAATGTCTGCATCTAAACTTTGGAGAGCAGGTGCACAGCCTGTTGTTGGGTGGCTTTCATGGGGGTAGCTGGCTGGAGTGGGCAGGGAAATTGTCCTCAGAGGTTCTTTGGCTCCTGGGTGCAATGTCAGACTTGTGGATAATCAAATCCAGGCTGATGGCAGTTCTGTGTGAGGTTTGAGTTGTTTTTCACAGATGTACAAAATGTCTGTGTGTGTTCCTATAACCTTGTGTCCACGCCAGCCATCCTGGCAGGGTGGGCAGCAGTGAGGAAGAAGGAGCTTCTGCTTCTCAAATCAACACAGTTCCATCTCTTCAGAAGCCATGAAAGTGATGCAGCCTATACAGAGTTCCATGCCTGTGTTTTCACACCACATGCTCAGGCCCAGAGTCCTCTGGAATCTCTTTTCTGCCTCGCAGGAAGGAAGAATACTTCAAAAAAGAAAAAAAAAAAAAAAAGGCAAAACCCACAACCAAAACTCTCAATGTTATTCAATGGAATTCATCCCACAGGACAGGAATTCCCATACAGGTCAGGGGGAAAAAAATACCACCTCCTTTTCTGAATATCACTTTTCATATGGTAAATCCCTCAGAGTCTTTATTGTGGAATGAATAATAGATTAATCATTCCTCTGTGTGCAATGCTGGGGCTCTCTAATGTCACTGATTATTCTATATTGAATAAATAGTGTTGCTAGGTTGATATGTTTAAGGCAAATGAGATGCTTATTGGTATCCAAGAAGCCAGTTAACAAGATCCATTTTCCTCCATTGACTTCTACTCATGTATTAATGAGGTTCAAAAATGTCTTTTCTGTGTGTATCAGATAAACGTGCCTTTGTTATTCCCAAGAAGCACACAAATATTTGCTCCATTTATGTTCGTATTAATGTGTCACTGAAGCTAAATCTTCAGAAAGGGAATAAATACCATCTCCATTAAGCCACTTAAGGGGAAGAGTTCTGCAAAACTGTGCTGCAGTTGTTGCCATGGCAAATACCCATATTTAGGGAGTTGTGTGGCATCAACTCTAGCATAAAGGACCAGGAGAGGGAAATGTACTTCTCCCTAGACAGCTGTCACCTGCATATATGTATTTAAAAAGTTCCAGTGGCTGAAGGGGCCCTGTGTTGGAAGGCAATTTAAGTGTGGAAAGTGGGGAAATGCAGAACAACCCAGAGACTGGGCAGAGGGAGAAAGAGAACAGAGAGAGAACGGTGGCTGTTGGATAAAAGTGACAAGATTTCCTGGGCGAAAGGCTCTGCTCTTTTTCCCCACTTAACAGGAACAAAAATATTCCACAAAATTGAGTCTTGTGCAGTCTTTGTTGTGCTGCTCCCATTTCCTCATTCCAAAGTTGTCTTCAGTAGGAAAATGTAGTTTCAGTGACACTTGAGCTTTTGCTTTTTCTTCCTTGACTTTCCTGCAGTGTCTGTGGGTGTCTGGAAAACAATTAGACTTAGGAGTTGAATGTGGGGAAGTCTATTTAGCTTAACTCAAAATCACAGGGAGCATTAGCTGAACTCTTCCATGTCTTGGTGTGATTATTTTTGTTTAACCTGCTTAAAACAGTTTGTCCTGTAGCAACGAAAATGTCAGCAGGATTTCAGGTAGAAATCTGGAAATTTGTATTTCTGAAGTCTCTAAGTTTAAAAACTGGGGGGAAAAGAATGAGAAATTGCGGGTTTTTCTGTGGTTTTGCATGACTATCCATTTTGGTTTTATTTATATATTGAATATATCAATATTCAGATATCGAAAGATATCTGAAGCAGTTTAAATTTTACTGTGGTTTTTCTTCCATCAAGATAAATGAGCAAATTAAGTAAGAAAGGGGTTAAGATTGTTTCTGTGCTGCAACATTTTACAACATCATAAATAAAAGAAAAATATTGGAAGTGACTTCTAAGATGGTACCTCTAAGATTTGGTTGTACTCGAAGACTTTGTGTGGTTAGATTACCTGAATGAAAGAAAACCCATAAACATGCTTTAAAAAATAACCTAACAAGGTTTAAAATAAAATCCTGACTGACTTCGTGCCTGTTTAGGTGAACATCTTGAATGGAGAATGAATCACATGTGGATGTTGAGACAAGGGAGGAAATATTAATATAGAGGAAAACCAAAAAGTTTACTTCTCTCTTCACCTGCCTGGAGCAAATTTCCTGAGAACATCTGTAAATGCTGTGTGGTGGGAAAGCAAACCTGGGCCCACACTGTGCAGGAAGCTCCAGGCTTCGTCTGCAGTGCTGGATGCAATAATATCAGGGTGGTGGCAGAGTGAGGGGTATCTCTATGTATAAATCCAGATCCCTTTTTTCTTTTCCTGCTGAAAGGGGAAACTGGGGACCAGGTTGAGGAACACCTGGGAGCCATATGGAATTCGCTGATTTTTTTTTTTTTTTTTTTTTTTAATCAAAAGTTTGCAGCTCAGTTTCAAACACTGCAATAACTTAACACAGAGTAAAACTTTACTGGATCCAGTGTAATAAAGCCCCCTGAATATTCACACGTTGCCTACAAATGGCAATTGTCTTCCAGTGCAGGCTGGAAGAATTGCTGTTTCTCCGTGGCCCTGATCCAAATCCACAAAGGCAGCAGGGGGGCCTCTGGCCTCCAGATCAGGTCTGAAGTCTGCTTGGTATCTCAGACCTTCCTGAGTGTTTTGGAAATGTATTGGACCAAAAAATGATTCCTTCTGCAGACGTTGGGGTGTGAGAGGTCAGGCTCCTCCAGCTGATGCTTTTGTTTACAATTCATGGTGAAGAACGGGGAGTCTATTTTCACTTGTGGCTTCTTCATACCCAGGCTCTTCTGCAGACCTATCTGGGGACATTCCAGATGATGAAAAAACCACGAGGAGGGAGTTTTACCACCAACATGCCCAAATGTCTGGTAAAATATCCGCACACACAGGGAATCATTCCCAGTCCCGGTTCAGGCTCCTGCCTGGGTGTAATCAGCTTCAGCTCAGTGCTGTTCCAAGCCAAGGCTGACTGCTTTGAGCCAGAGGTTTTCCAGCAACAGAAAAAATACCTAGGTTGTATTTCCTTAATACCTTTATTTCCTGAGTTGCCAGAAAGGATCCTGTACCATGCTGAATATACCACTGGTTACAAACTACCTTTCCAATCACCACTGTAAAGACAGAACAGTTAGATTTACCAAAATATGGTTTTAGTCTTCATTACAAACTGAAGTTTTTGTGGCATGGAAGTTTCAGAAATAGTAATTTTCACTGCTTTTCATCTGATGCCTTATCAGAAATACAAGAAAGAAAAAAAGCAAGATATTCTCACTTCTTTGTTTCCTAGATCAGGCAATTGGGCGTAACTGGTTTCTTGTAATAAAAGTTGGGGTTTAGGAGACAATTTTAGCTCAGTTTCACATCCAGCTCTGAAAGCTGAGAACATGAACTACATTTGCATCTGGTTTTGTGTGAGAGAGCATTTCTTGTTCCACAGTCTGGGGTGTTCCTATCCTGGGAACTTTCTGAGCTGAGATGTGTAAAAATCAAATTCTTACAGGAGGCTGGCTTGGTTGCTTCTGAGAGCTTTTTGAAACTGGGGTACCAAACACAAACCTGCTTAAGGATTTCTGATCATTTAAAGTTTTCAAGCCAGTGCTCGACCTGTCAGACCACTTAACTTGCTACCTGCAGTGTCTGCATTTTTCAAATAACCTGTAACTGGGTTGGCATCTTCTCTAACTCCTAGAGAGTTTGAAATCAAGTTTTACATGAACTGGTTTCAGGTGACCATGCAGTATCTGGTTGGTGAACGTAGGATGCAGTCCTGGAAAATCACCTGGTGTGTTTTCTGAGGTGCCTGACAGCCTTGCAGGTACTTGTAGGCACTTAGCACCTAATGAAAACCCAGCCCATGGAATGCTGCATCTCACACAGGTATGAAAGGATAATTACACAAAAAAGGCAAATGTGATTGTGGTTTTCGTTGTAGGGCACAGAGAGGGGAGGCAAAACTCCTGGGTCTTTGATTTATTTTCTTTTTTTATCTGTATACAATTACATGAGTCTACTTCAAAGGGAAGCGGGGTATGAAGCAGTAGTTTGAGATTTTGTGATGGAGATCAGCAAATCAATAGGCAGAAGGACACTCACAGAAAGGTTATTCTGCAGATGAAGTGGTTACTGCTTGTTTTGTTAGGAATATCTTGTACACCTAGGGCAGCAAAGCGAAGGGAAGTTATATCCCTGATTTGGTTCCCCAGAGGTGTACAGAATAAATTACATCTAATGACCAGCTTTAAAAAGAAAATAATAAAAATGCAAGGCTGCCACCACAGGCTTTGAGAGTTTGTGCCTGAGAGTCTGAACTTCTGGGCAGTGCCCTGGATTCAGCCGGAATGGCACAGATGAGAGCGAGGGGAAGGCAGGGCTGGCTAATTGAAAAGTGGGAGCACTTTGCAAACACTGTTACATGAAATGTGAGAGGTGTAACATGGCAGAAACAAGGCAAGGCCTGGTGTAAGCAGTTAATTGTGTTGTACAGAGGCGTGTTGGAGCAGCAGGCTTTGTCAGAACCTGATCTGCTGCCGCTGCCACTGGCAGTCCCCTCGCTGACTTGGGTTACAGCCCTGACCATTTGGGTGAGAGTGTCCCGGGGGGCCAGCTCACATTAACCCAACATTTCCTGTCTGATGTGCCTTTATCACACCGCAGCAGCTCACTGGCTCCAGTTAGTTTGTTACTAATGCACAGCAGTGATTTGTTAAAAGAGAATTTATTTAATTCAGGATGGATATGGGCTTTTACGTTAAAAGCCCCAGCTCGTCTTTACCTGTAAATGAGTGCAGCTGATTTGTCTGCTACTGTCGGTGTCAGCTGGGGCCAGAAGTGCTGTTTTCTGTAAATATCCTTTAGAGTTCATGTAGGATTATTCAGGGGTGAAGGGGAGCAGGGGAGAGTACGTTTCATCATCACAAAGGATTACTAAAACAATCAGGCAATAATTCCCTAACGCCTCTATGACTGCAATCACCACAAACCCAACACTGATGCAGTTCAGCTATTTGCTGCTCTCTGCTCTGGTGTGAGAAGGTTCAGGAAATGCCAACTTTTATTGGAGTGTAGTCCCAAACTTCCCTCAGTTCTATGTCTGTGCTCCCTCTTTGAAACCACCTGGAAATATTTGGGGGTGGGCTCCTTACTGAGTTTAGGGATTTGCAAAATCTTGGTTACCAACAACCAAATTTTGAAACTGCAGTACTTGGAGAGTATGTGGAACTCCTAAGTTCCTGTACTTAGGGCAGAAACACTGATAACAGAAAAGCTTTTTCTCACTGGAAACCTCCCCATTCCCTCCTCAACTTCTAACAAGTTAATAAACCCTAGGAGAGCTGCTTTTCCACTGTAGGACATGCCATCTAAGGTCTGAGATTGTTCATGTGCAGTAGGAAATTGAAGCCTACAAATGGTGCAGACACACCCTTGGCTACTCCCATAATGGGAATGTCCAAGCCCAAAATACCCCTGGGGAACTTGGGGGGAAAGCAGCAGGATTTTCATAATTCTGTTCATTTCTTTCAGCTGCAAAATAAAAACAAAACAAAAACTCACAGGAATGAAGACGAGAGTGGGTTTTTTGGCAGGTAGGAAGGCAAAGTTGCCCTACTCAGTGTAGTAGTAGTGTACTACTCATTATTTTACTGGATTGCCCAGAATTCAGAAACTCCTGCCTGCCTGTTGGCTTCTTCAAGCACAAAGCTCTTGGCCTGCTAAGAACTGAGGCCTTGCCCAGCAAAAAGGTGCAGAAACAAAACCCTGGAAGCAAGTCACTACAAAATGCTTATCAGAGAGATGTTCACTGAGGTATAAAACCAGCAGGTTATTCCTCTAATTCTTGCCTGTGGATCAAACTCATATTTTGGAGCAATATGACACTTCTTGCCATGTGGATGGCTTGACTGGGCATTGCTGTAAATTATACATAATGCAACAATGAGTACTAAAACTAGCCCCAGTAAGGCTGCCAACAAAGAATAAAGTATATGCTCTCCCTATGTGGTTTTTCAAAAATGAATTATGCTATTAAGTGCCAAGAAGAAAATTAGCTATGAGCTTTTAAATTTAAAATGATCCCCTTTTTAATTGTAAAACAGTGGCACTTAACTGCTATTGATCCAACAGAGACACATTAGGGAACAGGGTCACCATAACTGTTAATATTCACTGCTTAGTGAAAGAGCATCAAAGGACATTTTAATGTCACAGACTTTCTTGGGGAGTTTTTAAAGAAAGCTTAAATCGTCCAGCCTATGAATGAAAAGGACATGAGGTAGACAAATGTAGAAACAAATGCGATGGCAATTTTCTGCTAATCAAATTGTAACTCAGAATTGATTTTTAGGCAAAAGTTTATGTCATATGGATTTCCAAGGCGTAACGACATTTAAAAATCCAGAGTATGTACTTTTTGTGGACCAGGACTTCATGAAAATAATCATCAGGGAAGGAAGGTTTATTTACTGTTGAAGCATTAGCTGGTTGTGAGTTCTCTGTGGCTGCTGCCTGGACCATTCCTGTTCAATGATTTGGAATATTTGAGTGAAGAAGGAGCCTCATTTAAAGGCTTACAAGCTGTTTAGCTGATGCTACAATGGAACAGCCAGATCTGGAAATCAAGGTGGCCACCCCAAAAGTGAAGCTTCACTTCCCCCTCCCTGCCCAGCAGTGCCCATGAGTTTGGCATGCCAGCAGCATTATTAACCATTCCAGTGGCCACGCAATCTGTTTCCAGCTGCTCATGGAACATTTTCAATAGTCATAATTTTTGCAAGTACAAAGTTTTAGGCTGTAAAATTTTCATTATTTTCCCAGTGGGATAATATACTTGAGAACTTTTTTTTGGACTGCGAGCTTGAGTTTTACTAGCAGTGCTAACTCAAATAACTTTGTTACATGTTCAGTTATACTGTAGCCAGATTTTAGTTAATATTCCATAAATAAATGGTTTTGGTAGCCTTTTATTCCAAGAACTCCAAGGAACTGCTGTGAGGAATTCCCTGTAGTCAGTTATTCATGATAGCTTGATTACTTTCATGTTTAAGTTATTGATCTTTTTACTTTCTTCATCCAATTTTCATAAGAAAAGATTAAGAGTACAGGGGAGCCTTTGAAAAATGAAAATAGGATTTAATTTACCTTTTGGAGAGGGTCTACTGAGAATATCATCCGTGAAGGGGGCAGGTGATGACTGGGCTCAGTTTTGGGTGCTGTGCATTGCCTCTTTTCACTGCAAATTCCTCAGACTGGGGGTGGTGTCACCATATGTGATTGTGCAGCCCAAAATAATGGCCCAGGGTTACATGGGTATCAATAATGTTCTTCAAAGGAGGGAAAGAGGCAACAATTCAAAAGTATTAAAGTATTTAATGGAACAGAAGGCTGTTTCCTAAATGCACTAACAGCTCAGCCAGCGCTGGGAAAAGATCCAGTATGGTAAGGGAGGTTTCTTCAATTTAAAATCAAGTAAAACAAGGGCAATTGCCATGCACGAGGAACAGCTTCCTGCCATTCAGGGGCAGCTCAGAGAAACCTTTTATCCACAAAGACCTTGGATGAGAAGTTGGAATGGGGGATGCTTTTATCCTGCAGGATGGAATTTGATAACTAGGCTCCGTACCTCTTTCACTTGTGGGTTATTAGGTCTCTTTCACTCTTGGGATCACTGCAGTGTATGGTTTGTGTAGGAACAGATAGTTCTTGTCTCTGTTGTGAAGACAGTGTGGTTGTAGGAGCCCTCCTGGGACTTTTATAATGATCAGTGCAGAAAACTCAAGTCTATCCTGGAGCGGGAAAGTGCATCGTTTAATGAAAACGTTGTCTGTTATTAATAGAGTGATGGTAGAACTGAGGGGGAAGCAGGCCTGGGGGGCCTCTGGGTCTTCAGCTAAGTGTTTCTACTCTGCTCCTCTCTTTTTTTCCTTCCCAACCCCTGGAAAAGAGCAGTTACAGTAACCTGAAGGAAGAGATACAATCAAGAGACAGCCTAGAGCAAGAAAAGGTCTCTGTTGTTTTCCAGGGAGGTCATTTGTAGTTCACAAAGCAAGGTCAGACGGATGAGACTGCTGCAGGCTCTACATGCAGTCACTATCACTAAAAGTTAAATTTCCAATTTTTTTTCCCTTACGTGTCTTGCTGTATTTTGTTGGGAGCTGCACGGGTCTGTTATTACAGAGCATCTTATCAAGGCTATTCTCTGTAACAAGCAAATGTGTCTGCCTGACTCCCAGGGCCTTGTTTTCCAAATCATGCAGCGGGAAATCAAGGGATAATGGCACAGGAAAGGGCACAAGTGGGACATTAACCTATAAACTAACAGATGGACTGACATTCAACGAGCTCCCTGACACAAGTGTCTGTCTCCTTTCTCCTCTTCTTGGCCATATTTAATTTTCCAGCAGGAAAGTGGGAGGCTTCCATAAATCCATAGGCAGGATTATGCTTGCATAGCTGATTGTGGAAAAATATCTAAATTAATTACAAGGCGTAACTGACCCTGCATACAGGGCCTGGCAGAATATATCTGGTTTCTGAAATCAAAACAGGGTTAGGAGCAAACATAGTTGTAGGTTCAAACCAAGTTCTTGTTTGCTGAGATGTAGGAAAAAAAAAATATCTATACATAGGTGTGTATATATGTATGTATATATATACATATATGTATATATACACAAATATATAAAGGTGTATATATGTATATATACATATATAAAGGTATATATATGTATATATATACATACATATATAAAGGTGTGTATATATGTATATACACAAATATATAAAGGTGTATATATGTATATATACATATATAAAGGTGTATATATATACATACATATATAAAGGTGTGTATATATGTATATATACATATATAAAGGTGTATATATGTATATATATACATATATAAAGGTGTATATATATACATATATAAAGGTGTATATATATAAAGGTGTATATATGTATATACACCTATATATTCTACATACACAAAGCTTGCACACACACATATATATTTTAGTTTTCTTTAAAAAAATTCCTCCGCATAGATGGATAAAGGCACTTCCTAACTGCAGCAATTTTGTCCCATGCCAGCCTTCTACATATGATAAATTTAAAAGCAATAAGTGACAAACTCTGTCACAAGATGATTAATATGTTTTGAGATTATTTTTTCTGGGCATGGTCAATCCTTCAAGGTGCTGGTGACTGAGGGAGAATACCAAAAGAACTTATGCACTTAATTATAATAAGGTGTTAGCATCTCAAAATCAGTACCTTACAGAAAAATTTTAAAAATGTATTTACATTATTGGTTTTTTGAGTGTTTTCTTTGCTAACAATGTAGGGTGTATGTGAATGTGCTCAAAGTTGGGTGTGTATTTGAATATTTTGGAGGACTGGGCCAAAGTATTCAGCAGACTTGAGCTTTTCCAGGGCTAGATTCTGATCCAGTGTTCCAGCGTGTGATTCCTTCTGCTTTAAAAGGGGCTCCTTGAGGAGTTAGGTACCACTCTGAGTGAGGATGTTAGAAACTGGCCCATAATGTTGATAAATCACTTCTAACAGCTGCTTACCATTAAACTGTATCTAACACACTGCAAATACTGGAAATACACGGGGCCACAAAATATGTGAGAGTGATATTCATGTAATGCCAGATTGTGCACACATGTTAGTGAGCATTTACCCACTGGGAAGTCTCCCTGAACTTACTCAGATGAGTAAGGGCTTGCAAGACAGAAGGGTTGCACAATTAAGCCCTCAATAATTTGATTTATAAGCGAACCACCCTGAGAATGCTCCAAGGGGGTCTCCAAAAATATCATTTATTTTCTTCCTCAGATTATAATTAAAAACATGCTGTCAGAACTATTTAAAAAATGAAAAAAAAAAATAGATCTGTGGATGCCCAGCACAAAAAGTGACGATACTTAAGGGTCAGGGGAAGGCAGACTGTGATATAAAGGAAACACAATTTTAGGTAAAATTCATCAAAATCTTTAAGAAATATGGATGTGTAATTTGCAATCCTGTTGTGTCTCTCTCTGAGGTAGGGTTGTGGCTTTGCAGATTGAGTGATTTGAGCTGTTGGGACCATGGACATTCTTGAGGGTGTCATGATGTCCTCAGCAGAGTCACCCCCATCCTGCTGCAGCCCAGCAGAGTTTGCTGTCTGGGCTCACAACTTTTTAAGCAGAATACTGAAGGGCACTTTTGTTCATAAGATATATATAGAAAGATAATTTAGGCCCTGTTTAATCCTATATACTCACTGCAAATGCAGTTCAAGCTGACAGTGCCATAGATTTAAGCCTACACATTTCTAACAGAGGTGGGTACCAGACCTTGCAGATGACTTAAAATATCTGAGTGGAGAAGTATTTACAGACTGGTAACATAAACACCTCTTCAAGCACACACACATACATGAGATGTGGATTAATAATTAATTTGTAACCTGGCATGGTCAGGCAGGAAGCTTCAGACACAGGTACAACATGGCCTTAGGACAGGTTTCATATGAAGAATTGCAGATGTTTCAAATTGAAGTATTTTTTTTTTTTTTTCATAAATATCTGGAAGCAAACCTTTGTGAAAGCTTCACATTTCAGGCCATTGTCTGCTGCAGCTGAGCAGAGAAATTTCAGTTTTTGCAACAGCCACTTGTATATAAAGTAAAGCACAGAGGCTTTCAAAATATATATTGGGGGTGGATTTCTGTGAGGGAATATGTGCATGGCTGAGGTTTGACGTGGAATAATAAACCATATGGCCCCCAGTCGAGTGCAGAGTTGTAATCCAGGTGTTGTGCTAACTGTTTTAATTGAGAAGTGTGGTTCCCTTGCCTGGGGCTCAAATTGGGAAGGGAATTGGAAGGAAAACAGTGATCCTCTTGTTGAAAAATGTAATTCATTTCATAAATATAGTAGTGGACAAAGGGGAGGGGGAAGAGGTCCCTTTTTTTACATGTTTACCAATGCAGCTTTGCAGGTGCTCACATATGCTGGGTATTTATTGTTTCTGGTTGAAGACAGCATTCAAATCCACACTTCTCAAAATTCCATCCTTTAAAAGGAGAAACACACATATCCTTCCTGGCATTCTTGGCCAGGAAAAGCTGCTCTCCCACTTTTTTCCACAGAGAAGCAATGTGCAAGGTGATAAGTGGAATGTCCAGCTCCCATAGAAAAAGCAAAGAGCATTTAGATTGCTTTTCCCAAACCAAACTGTTGTCCTGATCAATGGCAGAATGAAGAGGGAAAATCAATGCAAATGTGGCAAGTTTCCTTCTCTCCAACTCAGGGCTGGTCCATACCTAGAACCCTATTTGCCACCAAGGTTTATGGTATTTTAAAGTCAGATTTAAAATGTTTTAGATAACTGAACTCGGTTTTCAGAGTGACAGGCTGATTCTGCCACCAGTGAAGTTGTCTTGATGCTTAAAGCATTTCCTGAATTTTGCCATGTCCTTTCCAGAGTGCTCCCTGTCCCTTACTCATCACTCAGCCAAGGCAGACACAGAAAGGTTCTCTTCTTCTCTCACAGCATCACCTCCTCTCCTCCTGCTCTTCTCATCTCACCTGTTTGTATTTTACACAGACTTCAGCATTACAGCAACCAAACTTTGCTTTGCTCCATTCCTGCATCCATCTCTCTTCATTTATTCTGAATTCCATTGTCAGAAGGAGAAGAAGTTTTCAGCAAAGCTTCCTCACAAAAGGCTGCAGACTCAGATTGATGGTAATGTGCAGTTAATTTGTTTCAGTGTTGTCAACTTGCTTGAACTGCAGAATGTCTTCCAAAAAAAAAAAAAAAGTTGAATATTGAGATCTAGCACTTCCAGCACTTGAAACTATTTCAGCTGTTCAGTTCAAAATGCTTTGTTAATTTACCTCTGAGGGGGTTGTTCTGGTTTTATTTGTGCTGATTCACCAAATTACAAAAATCTCATTTGCTTCAAGTGCTTAGGCAGGACAGCTAAACATGTCAGCCTATGAGGCCTCATAATCAGAGTGTCATTTTCTCACTTGCATCAGGATGTGTCCCAGGGGAAGTGCTGAACCAGGACATTTGTTAGGGAATTAGTGACGTGGGCACCACTTCAGGTGTTTCAATAGTGGATCAACTAGTGCATGGTGAGTGCTAATCTTTCAGATTATAAATTGTCTTTGCATACAAGAAAATGTGTATCTGGAAAATAGATAGGTAGACCTGAAAAAAAATTTAAAGAAAATCTTCCATATGGCTCTTGGAAAGAACCCACAATTTTATATTGCTGAAACAAAATTATTGCAGAATATTTGCAATGCCCAACTATAGGAATAAAACTCCATAGAATAAAGGAGAAACTTGGAAAGCAAATAGCCAGCAGCATTTGGAAGAAAAATTGCAGCCTGTGACTCTTCTTACAGCCTTCTTGGTAATAAAGAGTGCCTTAGCCTGCCAGCCAAGCAATCAAAAAAAAAGGAAAAAAAAAAAAAGGGAATTTTAACCAAAGAAAAGACCACGTTGCAGATGCCTGTATCCTGTATAGAAGACACAACTTACATCTGCCTTCAAGATCCAGAAGCTGTGGAATGTCTGCAAGGGGGGGGGGGGGGATATTTTTTGGCAGCGTTACCTGATCCATGTGTCAGGGGAAGCATTAGCACCACACTTGCATCCTTCACAGACACAGATTGATGGAAGCAACATTCCCATAAACAAATCACAAGGGGCCACCTCTCTCTGCTGTCTTTGCTTCCAAGCAGGCTCATCCCACAGAGCTGAGTGTGAGCGGAGCAGGCAGCACACGGCCAGCGCATCCTCACTCCCAGCAGCCAGCACTGTCACATTGCCTGTGCTGCTTTCTCCACTGTGCTGCACTTTATGGGCCTCCTTTGTCATCAAACACGTGCTGTCAGCAGAGCTTTCCAGACAGGAACTTTTCTTATGTAACAGGTTTGTTAAAAACAATAAACCGGGACTAGGATGTCAAGGGAACCATGGCTTATTGCTAGAGAGAATCACATTTGAGGAAACCCTTCTAAGGAAATCATGTTTGCCTTTCATGTGCCTTCCATAATGACTTTTACTCTGTTAATTACCAGTGCAATTTCTGTCTTGTAGCTCATCTTCCTTCAGATGAGCCTGCAGTGAAGCTGTAAAGTGGCGTGATGTAATACAGACTTCTACACAGCATCTTTTATCCCAATAGCCATAAAGCAGAGTATCAATAAGAACTGACTTCCAAATGGGGAAAGACATTGCATGTTTGTTTAGGGAAGCATCCAAATTTCACCAATCTCTGTGAAAAAAAGATAAAGCAGATTTTGAAGAACGGTCAGGCTTGGAGGGCCATGACAAGATGTGAGCAGAAGAGAGGGATCACCAACACCAGACAACTGTGAAACTGCTGCTGAGTCCTCTCTGAACATCCAGGAAGAGTGTCTACCTCTACTGTAAGAGAAGTGACTCTTTAAACTCTTTATCCCACATGGACAAAGTGAGATGTGCATGATCCACATGGTAATGAAGCACTGGTGGGGCCAGAGAGAGTCTGCTTGCAAACCCTATGCAGTTCACTGATTATAATCCCCTCTCACACTTTAGTTGTGGGACTTTCCCCCTGCAAAATAATCTTTAATACCTCTGGAACTGAAAGCTGAGGATCTGGGGGAGATCCATGGTTGTTTTAAAGCAAGGAGCATTATTTTCCTCAGAGTGGAAGAAATTTATCCCAAAAATATTTGGAATGCAGTGCTGCCTGGGACACCGTGGGACCGTGTGCAAGTGATCCTACTCATACTACCAAGCAGTGCAGAGAACAGCTAAAATGAACAGGAAAGCAGCAGTGCCAAGAGCTTGTTTGGAGAACATTAGCAGTTTGTGAATAAATTGCAGCATGGTTTGGTTGCTCACAGTAAATATGGTAACAGCAGAGCGGTGCTCACGGCTGTTGTGTCACACCACCCCAGCACCAGTGTTGTGCTGTTGGAGATGATGTGTGTCAGCAAGCAGTCTGCAAGGGGAGGCTCTGTCAAACACCACAGAATTTGCATCCACGCCATCCTGTTGTTGAGGGGCTGCTTTTGGCTTGGCTCTTCCCAGCCCTGCTAGCACCTGGAATGCAGTAGGTGCACTCATCTCTTCTGCTCTGGATGCATCCAAAAGGAAGGGATGAAGCTGAAGCAGCCCAGGCCATTCCACAGCCCCAGCCAAGGCACAGTAAGGAGGATTAATCAGAAGCACACTCCTGAAACCAACTAAAATGCTAATGTGCATGCACTTGGCATCACTCAAAGGTCTTTTCGCACTGCAGCTGAAGCAGCATGCTGTGTGCAGTCACTGGGATGTCTGTTCCCCCAGGGACTCCCAAATTGGCAGATAAATTCAAGCCCTTCAACATGTGGTATTGGGGCAGAATCTTGGGTGCTCTGCTCCTGTAAGTTTAAGAACTGTAAGTGGATGGCTAGAGAAAAACCCTCTAAAAGGGTTTGATCGTTCTGAAGGTGAAGGCTGAGCTGTAAGAGGTTGCAGGGAAGCCAGAGGGAGACCATAAATACCCCAGCAACAGCAAAAACTCAGATTAGGGCTCACACCTTATTAGACACAAAATACTCCAAACACAAGGCAGAATACCATAGGCATCATCTGATCCATTCCTCCCCAGACAAACTGCTTCCTTCCTTGCACAGCAGTCTGTGTGTCTGTGCTTGGGAGGTGTGGGTTATGAAGTTTTCCCTGTCCTCCCACTCGCACGCTGGATTTTACAATGGCAAGATGAGCCACGTTGTTTTGCACAACTTCACTGCAGGTGACAGAGTTCAGAGCCAAGAGTGGTGTTGGAGAGATGAAAGAAAACAGCCCACATGTGCCTGCTTGGTCCTGCAGAACAGGGGGGTGCACCTCAGCTACCTACATACAAGGGCAGGTCCAGTTTTCACCCCCAGCCCTGACTCCACGGCTGCATTCCACACCGTATAAAAATACCCCAGGTTCTTAGATTACATGGCGCTATTTATAATCTTTGTGTGATGCCAGACATGTGCATATATCAGTGTGACACTTTCAGAAAGCAAGGCTGCTATTTTAGCAGCTCTCTAATGAACAGCGTGGGCAAAGCCACCTAGACAAGCTGATTGAGAAAAGTGTTGGGGAGGGAGGGCTGTGGTGGTCTGCTGGGTGTTGTTTGTTGCTTTTTTTTTTTTCCTTAAGTATTAGGCTTTTCTTCTTCTTTTTTTCACACTTTGTTGCCATTAAGAATAATCTTAAATGGCCTCTTTCTTCCCTCTCTCCTTCCCTCCCTCCCCCAGCCAGCACCCCTCCCCCAGATGTCTTGATTAGTGGCTGTGTGTATGCTGGTCAGATTCTGGGATTAATGATGGCTAATTTGTCTGAGGTTGGTACAGCCTAGCCAGCAGGCTCTCTACCACCAGCTTTTGCTGCCATATGGGTAGAAGCAGCTGTTTCAATTACTTTCTGTGCCCAGATGTGTCAGACGAGACACCAGTGCTCTGCGGGGTACGCTCAGCCGCTCGGCAGCTAATTACTTCAATCGCGTGTCGGAGCATGATGCTGTACACTGCAAAAGGGGGGCTGAGCACAGCCGAGTGCCAGCTGTCAGTGCAGCTCACACCCAGCCCAGCTTGACAGGCTGGGGCTGCACTGGAGCCTCAACTTGCTGGGAATCTCAGTACACACAGAGGATGTGGCTAAGGATGGCACCCGTGTCTGGTTGTGCCCCTCTGTGTGTGTGTGTGTGTGAGCTTTGGTTGGGGGGAATGGTGGAAACTGTGGAATATCTGCTGTGTGCACACACTAAATGCCCTCCTAGCTCTGTTCCCTTCAGAGTTTCAGACACTTGCACCAGATGACCATTTCCCCAGGCTGTGCATATAAAACCTGTTCTGTTTTTTTCCCCTTCCTTCTCACTGGCACCAGCGTAAATTTTGAGTCATTGTGTTTTAGTTAATGCAGTTCCACTGACACGAGGTGAATGTGACAAGGGGGTCAGGTCCATGGAATAGCTGTCAATCTGTGTGACAGTCTCATTCTAGATCTTAGTTGCCAGACTCAATAGCTTTGCCTCCTTCCTATACTTTAACTTTCAGCATTCTTTCAGTTTCACTCCCTGCTTCATCTGGTGTTCATGTTCCAGGGGCAGAACCCCACATGAATTTGGGCTGCATCCTTTCCCACTGAAGGTTTCTTTGCACTTGAAAATCTGATGGGCCCATACTTAGAAGGAAAGCCATTAACTGTTATTCCAGCTCTAGGATACTGATAAACCAGCAGACCTGGCTTACTGGAATTTCTTTGTGGTCCCTGCAATTCCCCAAGAATGTTTTTCTTATTCTGAAGTTTAAATTATTTCCAAACGTGTAAACTAGGCCAGGAAAAGCAGTGCCTAGGACTTTTGGCCACACCAACTTCCCAGCCATGCTTGCCAGGATCCAGCAAATATTAGCAGTGGCACAGTGGAAGTGAGACAGTTCAGCAGAGAAATCAGATGACATCCTAGAATCATTTGCAGAGTAAATTAAACCAAGAAGTGGGATTAGGCACAGAGGGGCTCAGGAAAAGCAAACAAAAGTAAACATCCCATTGCACTATCAATATTTTTACTTCCTTTTACGCGGTACCATTTTTTCCTCAATGCACTTAAGACCAACCCTGCATATAATCTATTGGTTTAAATTAATATTTTCATTTTTCATTGTGTAATTCCCTGAATACACAATCCCTGAGTGTAAATTAAAATCAAACCTGTGTTGTCTAGTAGGTGAGAGCCTTATGAAACGGTTAATGGTGCAATGACTAATGTCAGAAAAGTGTTGTGGTCAGCTGTGAAGTGATCAATGAATCCAGTGGATATTCAAATTAATGGAGCTGGTTGAGGGTCAGGGACGGGGGACAGGGTGGGAGAAAGAGTGGGGAAAGGATCTGTTATAAATACACTTCTTACACCAATTACTACAAGCAAGTCTGAAAACAAGTGCAGAGCAAAGCATTTAATGCAATGCCATTGGCATTTTGGGCAAATACTCTGTAATTTGGGGTAGTTACTAACATTATCATCATCATCATAATACACGTATTTAGGAAAAATAAACATTTGTTTTGTGCTAATTCTATGGTAATCAGGGTGATTGTACTGTACTTAGCTACTGTTTGTTACCATGGTTATTTCTAGTGGTTCTTGGTTATTAATGTCCTGGAAGATTCAACAGAGTCTTCAGCGCTGTTTCAGCCTGCTCTCCTCCAGTAGGCACAAGTGAGATATCTGGGGGTTGGGGTTTGGGCTTGGGCTTGGTTTGTTGGGCTTTTTTATATTCTAATGATCTGCCGCAGAGTTCTATAAGCAAAAATAGATTTGCTTCTTGTCAGACAAACACCAGACACCGGCTCCTTGCTTTGCACCAGTCTAGCAGTGTAAAGGGCCTGGAACTGAGTGTCATCTATCCTCGCTACTAAGCTTTATTTATATTGCCAGATGGGTGCAGAGAAGGCTTCATGTGAAGAGAATCAGCCTTCCCCATGTGTTTTCTATGGTCTATAATCTCATAAAGATGGACGGTGTAGCAACATTCTCACAAGTGAAGTAACGGGTGTCGCAAAGAACAGCACAGAAACACATTTTTTTAATGCATTCTAGGAGCTATTTTTAGTGCTCCCGATGAATTTTTAAAATCGCAGTAGTGTATTGGCACATACCTACTTCCATTTAGCATGATGGACATATTTGTTTGGGAATTAAGGCTCAGATTTAACAAGTGACTGCTGCTGATCTGCGATAACCAGCCACGTACGTGTGCGCTTTTTACGAGGGTGACCAGGGCTAAGTCAGCACATGACCATGACAGCCTGTCACTTAATGGGCTGTAACCTTTTCCTGAGTCCATGCTTTACCTTCTAATCCTATTTTCCTGCTCACTTTCTTATAACTTCCTATTTTGTTCCATAGGGAATATGTTGAGAGAGTGTGAATAACAATTGAACGCCACTTCACCAGGCACTGCAAGCAATAGCTTGTGTACAAATAGTTTGTTTGAACTGCTTATCATGGCTCTGAAGGAAAGCCCAGATGAGAAAGATATAGTTGCATGTTAAAATGTGTGGCTCCAACAACCTCATTTTCCTATTTTTATTTTTTTTTTCACTTAGGTGTCTATAACACAGTAAAGTTCATAGTTAAGGTACCTTGGGTACTATTTTTACAGTGCGACACATTGGTATATTTTGGGAATGTAATATGGTATATGAAAGACTGATAGGGCTCCAGACACCTCCATACAGGAAGGAAAAAAGGAAAATTTTTGTGGCAAAACACCTTTGTAGAGATTTATTCCTGGTGCAATGTATGGGATGTCCTTAGAACCTGCATAGTTGCTCTTCAGCTAAATGCATCCCTTCTCCACTGATTTCACTTAATGTTGTCCACTGGAAAAATCAGGTTAAATCTTGTTTAGTAGGACTGCTAATTGTATTTTGATGCATAGGCTGAGACCTGAATTGGATCCAGTTTGGTTTTGAATTAGGGGTTGGCTTAATCCAAGTTTATCATTCTATTTCCAGAAGAGGAAAATTATGATAATTGGCAAGAGGGAGATGATGATCAAACCCTTCCTGATCATTCTCACTGTGTTTAGCTACACAAGCACTAAAACAAGAACAATTT
This sequence comes from Melospiza georgiana, assembly GCF_028018845.1. Classification (NCBI taxonomy): domain Eukaryota; kingdom Metazoa; phylum Chordata; class Aves; order Passeriformes; family Passerellidae; genus Melospiza; species Melospiza georgiana. The sequence goes on from NC_080442.1 coordinate 16,705,979, forward strand.
CACCTTTTTCTTTTCAACTATGGAGATCTGACTCCTCCTTCCATATTCATCCCACTTGATGTTTTAATGTGGTTTTCAAGTGACAAATTTTGGGCAAGAATGTAGAGATTGTCTCCAGGTCCAGGCACTTATGAAGGTCCCAGTTCATTAGTCCCAGTTCATTAGTTCATTATTCCCAGTTCTTCATTAGTTGACTGTCAATCTATTGAAAATGGTAAGTTACAATAATGGAAATAAAATCAAGTGTAAGTCCAGAAGGGAGTCAAACCTGTAGTTGGAAAGGCAGAATCTTCAGCTACAGGAAAGAACTGTCAAAGTCTCTTCACAGATGGAGCCTCAGTGGTGCAGCTGAGCTTTCAACTCCCATGGACTTTGTCTTAACTGAGTCAGACCTCCACAAATGAATTGTCATTTCCTGAAAGAAATGAAAGTCAGAAGTACAAATGAATTGCATAAATGTGACAACATTGAAGCCAAGCACACGAAAGAATGGAAAGCTTCCCAGAAACATTCCCTGGGGAGAAGTCAAGAATTATCTAATGTGGATAAATAGGTTAAAAGGATATCCACATCTTGGGTTTTGATAAATTTAGGATTGACAGGTTGAATGAGGAAGAGGTAGCCCTAAGCAGAAGCTTGTATTTAGGGCGAGATGTCAACTGAGGGAAAAACAGACTCAAAGCTGAGGCGCATGATTTAATCAAGGAATCTGACAGACTCACTGAAAACTCCTTAGATAAGACACTGGAAATAAAAGAGACAGTGTCAATACATGCATTTGATTCTCGTACTTGTTCCAGGAAGCAAAGTTTTACAGTGGAAAATGGAAGGTGAGACCGCATTCAAAAATTCTTTACATCCGCCTTAAGGAGCAGCACAGAGAATCAAAATAGGGAGATGTATTTTGATATTGAGAGAAAAATTATGACCAGGAAGAGCTTCACAGAGTTATCATAAAACTTAAATAGAGAGATGGGTCTTCTCTCTGTGGACGTTGTAGCACAGATGAGGTTGCATGGGCTTGGGTATGGATTGCTAATGCAAGTTGAGCTATAAAATTAAGCAGGTGATGTCAAACCATGACAGAAACCAGATAGGCCCAGTTGGATTTGGGCATAATTTGTTCTGTGTTCATTGAAGCCTCCCAGCTAGATTTATGGAGGCTAAATGGCATGGGAAAGCTTGCACAATGAGTCAATAGTAAATTCAGGATTTGAGTATTTCACGGCTTCATTCCGTGTCCCTGTGGCCCATAACATATTTACTTGTGTTCTACTGGAAAAAAATGGCTTTTGATACAGGCCTCTGTGAACGTAGGCATGGCATCCAGGGATGAAAGAGTTAATCTGCAGGTTTCTTTAGGTTTATAGCTCTACAGAAAGTATGGGGAGTAAAAAATTACTGTCCCATACAACATTAAATCATGAATTAATGACCTTTAGAGTTGAGTTTGTAACATCATAATATAATGGGCTTTTGGAAAAAAAAGTCACTTTGTGCAGGGGGGAAGAATTGCCAGGTCCTCAGAATCTGACTGGATAACACATAAAAACTGAAGGAAAACTCAGGTAAAAATGCAGCCCTGGAATCCTCTTAAAAGAACAGAAAGAATAAGCTCAATGAGTGGTTTACTGCAGCAGGGAAAGAGGGGAATGCCAGCATTCTTAAGTTACTCATAAAAATAACATTAGTTTTTCTCCTCTGTTTTTACGATTGAGGAGGGAGATTTGCTGCTATCTAAGAACTTCCAGAGCTGGCAGATAACTCACAGAGCTCTTTGAATGTGCTGCTACTCCAAGAACAAGACAGGAACCATCAAGATAATTGTCTGATACAAATCTTTTGTTGGAGTAATAGATTTTGTACCGTCACGATTCCTGAATTATAGCCATATGTACTAGAGAATGATGAAACATGTAAATGGTAATTCATCATTAACTCTGTGTATGAGAAACTAAATTATTCTTTTCAGTGCTGTTCTTGTATCTGAGACATGATACATTACGCTATGCTGTAATTTATAGACCCAGTGGAATCAGCCAAAAAGTTGTATTCTCTTCCAACACTTATAGTTTAATATTTAGGCTTCTCCTCCCCTATTCATTCAATTTTTATTTAATTGTAATTTATTTCCTCAGGGAAAATTAGGCATAGTGGCTGTGTTCCAGAAAAATGGGGTGCAGCTTAATGGGGTAATTTTTGGATTTGTCTAAAAGTTTTGGTGCCAATAGCCTGTGTTAATTTTGAGGAAATCACTCAGTGTTTCCATGTCTGCTTTGAGAGGGAGCAATGATATAGAACTGTGTCAGTGTGGTGTGTTTAAGGATAACTTAAGGAGATTTCTACCTCCTTCAGTTCCTAATCAGCTTTATCAAAGTTAAAAAAACCTGGGGGGAAAAAAGGGAAAGAAGTCTATTCAGGAATTAAATGCACTGATATGGGTTAAAAAACCCCAATATTTTGTATCACAATTTCTAACTTTGAAATCCTTGATTTGGCTCTCGCTGTTCCATTACATTAATTAGTTCATTAATTGAATTCCTTTAAGTGCAATGTGGCTTTTCTGTGTGTTGAAATGTGGTGCTGGTGGGGCACCACTGCTGAGGCAACAGAGATAAAGATCAGGAATAGCTGCTGGTTTGGGTGCCCCAAACTCTGCAGTCCAAATAGGAAAAAAGGCCTGGGAAAGGTATCCAGGTTAATGGAAAACCACTTCAAAAGTGGCTGTGTGGTTTGACTCTGTTTATTGGCATTATTTGTGCTGGGCTGTTCTCTGCAAGCCACAGCACAACCACGGTGAGCAAATAGATGGCAAAGATTTTCTGCATTTCTCTCCAAGTGATAAGAGCAGATGAAATTAAAATCAGAAACAGACTCTGTCTTGCAGTGCAAAGGCCAAAGGAGGGGCAGGGTTAGTATTAATGCTCAAGAATTTTATTTGGCTTTTTCTGGAAAAAAGTTTTTCTGGTTTCAGAAGAGTTTTCCCCGGCTCGATGTCCATTTCCAATGGGTTTTTTTTCCTCTTGCTACATCTGTAAAGCATAGAAGTGCTGTATTTTTTTATCTCCCAGGGAAGATATCCTTTCTTCTAGATGTAACCCTACCTCTAAATGACTTCAGAGTTCAGATTCCTGGAGGTGTAGTGGATATATGGCAATCCAGGCCGTAATTTACAATAAACCATCTTCTGACACCATTTCCATGACCTAATGCTGGAAGTATGTTCTACATACACTGCCATGGTGAGAGAGCCTTACTGTGTCATGGTAAATATTTTATTATTTATCCTGTTGTGGTGATTTCAGATGCTGCCACAGACATTTTCTCAATTTGTGTTTCTGCCTGGACACGTTTTCTGATATCCCTCCTGGAATAGGCAGATGTTCCTAATGGATGAAAAATTCAGTGTTTTCAGCATACACCAGCTTGTTTTATTATCCTTACATACTGAAGAAGCTTTTCATCTCTTGAGAATGCAGCTCAGATCCTGAGTCCAAAGTATTAAGAAAAGTGAGCAGAACTAGAGAAAAAAAAAAGGCATTCATATTTTTCTGTATTAAAAAAAGGATTGGTCAGGAATGTTTTCTCCATTTCACTTGGGGTTTTCTGTTGTTGTTATTGGGGTTTTTTTCCCTATTTTGGGGGAGTCAGTAGCTTATTTTCACCCCAAAATTAGTAATTTTGAAAACACAGCTGTTTCATCATTAAACTAGTCAGTATACTATATTTCAGTGGCCGGTAAAATTAGTAAGTACTTTCAGATTAAGAGAAGTAAAGCTGTGCAAAATGACAATATTTGCCAACCTTCTTGTTGGAAAGCATTCTGGGGACATTTATGGCCCTAAGTCTTTTTTCTCATTGTTCTCCTGTATTTTGGGGCAGGTTACATAACTATCCTATGATTCACCTTCTGCATTTATTAAGGGTTTAACGATACAGGAGTAAGTGGTTTGCTTCACTGGTACAAATTGTAATCTTTAATCCAGAGCTGTCTTGGAAGCCTTCAGAAGACTGGGAATGCTTTTCATTGCTATAAAACATCACAATGTAATGATCTTTAAATCATCTGCTTTGAAAATCAATTAACCAAAAAAATATACCAATAAGAATTATCCTCCCTGGGTTACTCAGAGGCACCTTTTGCCAGAGACTTGAATTGCAAGAACAGTGTCAAGGAAGGACTCAGTAGAGGTGAAACTTTTGAATTTTCTCCATACATTGTGCTAATACTGTGCAGCAGATATTTTTGTGTGGGAGAATATACCTTAAAAAATGTATTTTACACATGGCATTTTAATACAAATGCTTAAAAAGTGTGTAACTTGAACAGACCTCCCTCAGGAGATCTCTTTTGGCAAAGTGAAAAAGCCCTGTTCTAGCATTACAAAATCCCCACAGATAAATTTGAAATATATGTCCCTTGCAGTGTTTTGACAGACTACAACCGAATTACTGGGAATGAAAGAAATCCTGGGGGTAGAAACTGGAGGGGAGGGAACAACTTTTACTTGAGAGATGTTTTCTGTGCAGCCCTGGCCTGATGATACCCAGCTCCATTTCGGTGCTCATCATCGCTAATTCTTAGCACAAATGAATAACTGCACTTCCAAACAATCAAAGGTTAAAGACAACTCAGCCATTCATGTGATCTCATTATACTATGCTGATTGCAGAGCATCAGAGTTATTTATAACCTCAGTTCATAAAGTTGGATTTCCAGTAAATGAGTTCCCTTCCAAAGGTTAAATATTTATGTCTTTTTTTTTTCTGTGTGAAACAGTCTAGAGTGAGGAATGTGCACTAATGAACCATCACAGCCATCTTCAAGAAAATAAATAAAAAAATTTGAGTTGGTATTCTGGCTCCCAAGGCTACCCCTTGCTTAAACTGCTTCCTACTGCTCCTGTGTGAATTTTCAAAGCAGATCAATGCCAGGATCAAGATTTATAAAGTCAGGTTTAGCTTTGATTGAGTGTGCAAAATTGTAATAATAAAAATAGTAATATCCTCAATCTGCTCCTCTTCTACTGAGCTCAAAGGGCCAGTACAGCTACTCCTAAAGGAAAGTAATATAATTAATTATTTCAGCCCTTTTTAGCTCATAGCTTGGAGCAAGTGTTTGGCACTCTCAGAAAGGGTAGGTGGGAGATCAGATGTCATTATTCCTTTACCCATCAATTAACACCAATTTTGACCCAGCACTCTTTGTTTCATTGATTACTGGACTTGCAGTTCTTGGAACACAGTTCTCTGAAACTACCAACAATGTTTCTGTTTAAAACAAATCTGTACATAGCAAACTAAGCTGCACTTTCATCATCTTAAAAAAATATAAACAGCTGGAGGTCTTTGTGCAAGACAAGTACCCTGTTAGTCCTGTCCTGTGGGTTGATACAGAGGGGAAAAAATTGATGGATTTGTCTTATGCTTCTTGTGCTGATTTCTGACTCAAAAGTGTATCAAGTAACACAGAACTCAACATGAAAAATTCCTGTAGTAAAGTAGAAAAGCATTAGTATTCAAAAGGCATTGAGGCATCCTGCAGCTACATGGCACAGATGTATTTATATACTATATACTGTAGTTTACTTGTTCTGTTTCTTTCTGGTCTCATAGTGAATTTTTTAAGCATTAGATACTTGCATGGTTAAGATCTCTGTCATATTTATGCTTGAAAGGCAAGTCTTGGTGTTCATTACATGTCACTTGGAGGGTCTCTGAAAACACAGAGCCTTCAAATCCCCCAGTAGAGGCTCCCCTAAACCAATCCAGCTGTTTTCCAAAATACGTTCTGCAAGTTCATCTCCGAGATCAGGGTTTTTTCATTACCTATCACTTCTGTATTTTTCCAGCCACTCTGTACTTTTCCAACCATTCTGTAATTTCTGCATCCTGAATCCAAGGAGGAGAAACATGGTGAAACTTTCAGAGTTCAAACTCTCTTTCAGCTGGGATGATACATTTCTATGTTACATGGGTAGATAAAAATCCCAGTTATGGATGTAAATTTAGTTTGCTAGGGCATGGATATAACCAATTCTTGCTGTCAGAAATCCCTGATCTGGAGAGGGTTCGAGCTGTTCCACTGTGTGGATGTGCTGGAACTGAGAATGCCAGTGAAGCTTCTTCCCAGTATTTCTTTCAAGCTGCCTTTCTCCCCCACAAATGCCCTTTAGATCCTCACTTGACCACTTCAAGTAGAGCACATCCAACCTTTTGGGAGTAGCATAACCCATGGCGATGTGAAATAAGTGTATCTTTGTTGCTGAGGCTCCTTATTGCATGAGTTAAATACCGTAACTCTGATCTGTCTCTAGAAAAGTGCCAGAGAGATCCAAGATGGTTTTTGGTTATATTCATTAAATATTGTACCTGTGCAGTGCTAGAAGGATGGGATGTCCCAGACTCCAGAGAAGGGAGAAAATATGAATAATAATACCCATTGTAAGTCCTGTAAAAAATATTCATGCCTAATCCTGATGCAAGAGTCATACCAAGGTAACAGCTTTGCAGTCATGCCAGCCTTGAATTCCCTCTTTTCCCTCTGCAGAATCAGAGCTGGGTGAGCCAGCAGAGGTGATTGCAATTATCCACCTAGCATGAGGTGGCAATTCCAGCAAATTGTGAAATCTACCCTACCAAGGCCATAGCATATTTATGGGAAGGCATCCAATCTCAGTGTCAATTTCAGGGGACAAAAATAATTCCTGGGTTTCTGTGTGGGCAGGGGATGAGAGTGGCACCAGTCATGCAGTTGGTGCGGGACTGACCCACAGTCTTTCCAATTCCTTCTTTGGAAAAATAGTAATCCACACTGAAACATCTTCTGAGGGACTGTTTTACTACTTCTTTTCCTCAAGTCTGAAAATTATGGATGAATAATGATTGCCCCAATTGCCTTTCACAATTATGATACAGCCAAAGAAGTTAATAAGTCACCTCTGTAGCCCCCCTCCCTTCTCTGTACAGACATTTTTTACCACATGGGTGAACACAAAGAAATAATCAGATAAGAGATTTTTCTTCTAAATTAGGCCTCTTGTTTGTAAACTGAAAGAGTGCTAATGCAGTTCAAACTCAGCTGTGTACCACATACGCACACTCGGCCCAGGAGTATTATAAAGAGTGGGAGAATAGGAGGTTTTGTTCTATTCTTCAGTCTCTTTCTATATGAGAGGGCCATTCATTCAATCCCTATGCTTCTCTCTCTCTCTCTATTTCTCTCCATAATGCCAGCATTAGCTGCAAGCTGCTAGCTGTAAAAGTGCTTTGATGTTGACCTCTCACTGCCATTGACAGACCCTCATTGGTGGGTGAGTAGCAGAGCAATAAGGGCATGTGTGGGAGAAAAGAGGATGAAAGCCTGGACAGCTAGGAAGGGATAATATGAACAGATTCCTGCCTGTTCACTTAGTTTCTTTTTTTTTTAACTGGGTCTTCTGATTACAGAGGTTACGAACCAGTAAAACTTCAGAAATGACCACTGAAAGCCTGCTGTACATGAAGAATCAGATAATTGTTCCAGCTCTTGCCTTGTAAAATTAAATCAAGCCATGAACTAGGCAGGAGCGCATAGGGGAGTTGAAAACATTTTCCTGTTTAAGGCAATGAAATAGTGGGGTTTTGCCTGATACATGCAGTAATATTACAAGGGCAAGGAGCATGTAAGTGGCATGGGAGCAGGGGACACACAGGAGAGCTGCCTGCTAATGATGTTGATTATTTTGTTTCTCATCTCATGCCTAAACCTAAAGCATGAGTCTTGGGCTTTAAAAGGATCAAAACAGAAAGGTGCAGTGAGAGGTCAGGAGGACTCAGAGGGGTTTGTGCCCTGGGGAGCAGAAACGTGCACACACGGCAGAAAATCCTGCCTGCTGCTCCCCACTGGAAATGCTCCCAAATTCAGATCACAGCAGGGCCCCAAAAGCAGCTTTGCACCCTCCAGAGAGAGCGGGGAGGCTGAGGGGACAGGGACAGCACTGTGGGCCACCTGGGCCCCCAGCCAGCTGTTAGTGGGAGCTGGGAAAGGCGGGGAAGCCTCGCTGCTGCCTGTGCCCCATTGAGGCAGGATGGCTCCAGCCACTTCACCTCTGCTCTCCCCCTTCACCTCCCTGAAAGCTCAGCTTGTCATACTAATAATTAAGCCCTAAGGCTCTAAGTTGGAATGGCCAAAAGGCTCTGCAAGGCCGGTGGAGGGAACAGGAGGGAGGGAAAGTTCACACAAATTTGTGTTGGAAACCTTGGTTTCAGTTGCGATCTGAAGGACCAGCTATGGAAACAAAGCTGCTCGCCTGAAGGTTCCCAGCATCTGATCTTCTGCTGCTTTGGGACAGGCAGAAACCTGTTGTGCCTCCACTTCCCTCCCTCTTGGCAGCATTAGGCCATCAGAGCTGTTTAACTAAACCAGGTGAGCTGTAGATCATTGGTTAAACCCAGCCTATGCCACCTGCAGCACAAGTGCTGTCATGTGGAGTAACCCCTGCCTGGAGCAAAATGCACCACTTGGAAAATTGGGGGATTGGGTAAAACAGGTGCCCATGTAACAAACTGCAGTGCAATGGCACGTCAGCAGTGTCAGCATTCACATCACACCCTGCTCCAAGCACTTGAATGAGAAAGAAGCCATCGCTGCTATGATCTGGATTTGATTTCTTCTTTAAAAATTAAAAGGTATTCAGCACACACTTTTGGAGCAGAGACTCTTCACACATTAATCCGTTAGAAAGAAAGAAATCTTTCACTGAATGATTAAAAAATATTCACATTTTGGAGGGGACAAACTTCTACAGCACTTTTTGCCTTGCCGTCTGCATTTGCTATCAGGGAACTAATTCTCCAGTCAATTTCACAGATGGTTTCCTGTCATTACTATACAATTCTATTTATTTGATAATAATTTTCTAGGACTTTTCCAGGGGGATTTCAATTACACATTCAGCTTGTAGCAGTTTTTAAAAGGTGCGTGAATACAGCACTCAGTCAAAACTTCCTTGCCTAAACTTTTTAAATAGAAAATGAATTTTCAAGTCAAGCAGGAAATCTTGCCAGAAGTGTCTTGGTTAAGGTTTTTTCAGTACATTTTTCTGCATGTAAAGGGCAGTGTATATAATCCTTTCTGTTCTGTCACTTTGCCTTTGCTCTTTTCAAATTTCATCTGAAATAAAGGCTATTTCCCCCTTTCCAGCTAGAAATGAAACAGGACTTCACTTATTTTTAAAAAGGTACCATTTTTAAACTTGAAAACAGAATGTAGCAAATATTTTAAGTTTCACGTTTGCTTTTGCATTTTGAGCATGGTCAAGATGAACTTGCAGGATGCAGAAATCTGGGGTTTGTGCAAGCTGAAATTTCACCCAAAACAGAGTCTGTTTTCATTATTTTTGCAGGAAACATTTCTTCTTATATCACCTGTTTCTCGATGAATATTTTACTTGGAACAGTTCTTTTTTAATACAGTCCAGTCTCTGCTAGGGCCCTGTGTTGTTGCTAAGCTACCTGAGATTTCAAGTCCCTGCTTTTTGGTGGGACTCCACTGAGCACAGCATTGCTGGGGTGAGCCAGGAGTTTCTGTTTGGGCATTAAGGAAAATGGGGTCTTCATGGGGAACAAGCTCTGCCCCACAACTCCAAAGAGAGGACTTTTGAATCTGGATTAATCTCCTTGAGAGGTACAATACAGAAGCCTTTGGAGCTTCTGCACTGTGAGCTTGGCTGACAATTGTAAAAAAAAATAAAAATAAAAGGTGCCTTCTCTAGCATTTTCAATTAAGAAAGCCTGTGGGGACCTGGATAGGCAGTTGGAATCTCCATTCCAAAGGATTAAAAATATATCTTTGCCAGAGGTACAGCAGCTGTTTTGGTAGGTACTTTGTATTCTGCCTGTCTGTGGTCTGCTGGAGTCCTTACTGTTCCCTGATGTGTCATTTCACTCCAGTGAAAATCACAAGCGATAACTCAGGAGGCAGTAAAATTACAGGGGTCACAGAATACCCCCAGTATGCCTGAAATCAGGTCACCAACCTCACTCAGCTGGCCCTCTTGCTGATATCTCCCCTTTTCCCATTTCTCCTCTCCCCCGTTCTCTCTGCATCTCAATTATTAAAAATAAAATTTAAAAAAATTTTAAAAAACAGAGAAAAGAGCCAACTCCCCAGGGCCTATAAAAACAAGAGCACTTGGGCATCTCCAACAGTGGGCAGTGTTGGGGTGAGGGAGGATATATGTGCTACCTTTTGGACTGATCTGGCCATGGGTTTGGTGATATCCTGCACTCTGGCCATGCTTTGCAGTGTCCAAGCACTGTGGAGAGCCCTGCCTTAGAGCAAGGCCAGTTTCAGAATGAAACACAAGTAAGGAATGTGATGGGCAGAAGGAGTGAGTGTGTTATGGACACCCAAATGTTTTGGTGAAGCATGGCAACATTGGTAGTTTGCAATTTTATAGTATAAGCTGAGTGTGAAAAACCATGGAGTGAGGGAGAGAAATGGAATGAGGATGCAGAAAGCTGGAAGTTTTTAAGTCCCATTCTCCTCATGGTGTTCAACAGAGGAGCCTCAAGTGGTGCAAAGAACTGGATCAGTCTTTGAAATTCAGGTTTTCTTCCAAGGTCAGAACAGTCAAGAATCAATTAAATTTACAGGAACTCAGAATATTGCAGAGGTTTTTCCTTGATAATGGTGTTTGTTCCTTGAATTTTCTCCTACTCTCCATAGGAAAGTAAGGGCTCCAAACTGAAGGGTTGTGGGAGAGCACTCAAAGCATTCATTGGATATTTCCAGCATACGTGTTACTTCACTGATTTCTCCTTCAGTAAATGCTCTCTTCATGTGCCCTTTCTGAAACTCAGTCTCTGGTTCGGGCTTGCACAGCTCTAATTTTTGATGATTCCTTTTTTTGTAACAGTTCTATGGAAAATGCTGAGCTGGACTACTTTAGTTTTGATATCTGGAAGCACAGGTACAAGGTACTGACTGCAGCAGGTGATTCTGCTCTGGGGGTCTCTCCTTCCTTCCTTCCTCAGAAGTCAATGCTCACCATTCCTCACTGAGACAAGCTTTGTGGCTTTGCAAGAGTCCAGTTTCACTGAGGAGCCTTTTGTGTGGTTTGATTATTTCAAAGCAAGGAAAGAAAACACAGCGATGGCTTAGTTTTCTGAAAGCCTCCAAGAAAATCTGGAGAGCTGTGAGCTTTTCTGTTCCTCCTCACTCCGAGCATCCTTCCCCCTGCTAGCTCTTTGCAGAGGGAGCTCAGAGATCACCGCGCTGTGCTCGTCAGCCCGAGGCAGCTTTCCCTCCTTGCAGTGGAGGGAATAGCTGCTATAAATCAGTCAGAAATGAATGCATTTCACTTGCCTGCTCGGTTGGGTGGGGGCAAGGAACTGAGGAAACCACCTACAGATGAGGCAGTTGTGTGAGTCATGAGAAGAGAGGAGCGTTCAGCACTTCTCAGGAGGTTTTTGCCAGTCTTAGAGAGGGAGATGAGCGCTTGGGAGCACTTTGAGAAGCTTGTAAGTAAAACTCCCAGAAAATACCAAGCTGTGTTAGTGCATGGGCAGCCATGAGGAGGCCAAGAGTTTCCTTCTGAGGGGCATTTATCTTTCCCAGGGAGCAGGAAGGCCTTCTTGCAGTGGATGCTACTCCACAGAGCTCCTCAGGGCAGATTTGTTCCCTTGACTTTTAATTTTCCGGTTTTCCTCTGTTTATGCCAGAAAACAAGGCTTGGGTTTTGCTTATAAAAATAATAAAGCCAGAAAAGGCTGAGCTGAGACTTGGCCTCTTTGCTTTCTGAAAGACAGCAATAGGGCCTTTCCAAAGGGCCAATTCCAGCCTTTATTGCCCCACCACAGGGCCCACAGGAGGGACGAGCGCTCCGCCCAGCTCATAGCGCCGACAGAGAAAGATGGGTTTTTAAATTATCTACCTTTGCTTTGCAACGTGAACGTTTCAGGGCAATTATCCTGAGATAATGCCTACAAATTGCTGAAGACTTTGGGTTTATAATTGCTCGTGTTCATTTAAAGTTCCCAGCAGACTAGGCCGGGGAAATCACTGCCAGTCAAGCCAAGGTTGATGGTGTACGGTAACTGAGTTTCTCTCAGAAGAAAGACAAGCAAATCAGTTTTCTCTGAGAGCAATAATTCCAACTAATTGTTTGGTTTCATTGTGCCTCCACAGCAAGGCAGAGCAGTGACACTTCCCATCCAAGGCACATCCCTGTGAAGGGGAAGATGGAATTGCACTGTGTGGGGCTGTTCCATGGAGCAGGGAAAAGCAGCTCTCTCTCCCCACACCCCCTTTTTGGCACCCCAGTGGCCATCCCAGTTGCCTCAGAAAGTGAAACGTGAATTTGCAGTGAGATAATGTTATCATGTCAATGCAGGGAGAAATAACGGTAGCTGCCTGCCACGTTTGTAATTAAAAATCACTTCTTAATGCAATATTTAGGTGAGCTTTCAAATCAGCAAGAGCATTCATAATGAATAACAGAATTTTAAAGTAGGGATGTGCTCCTATATTCTCATCACATACATTTTATACATACACCTATTACCTATTTATATACTTACATTCCTGTTTGTATTTATATACTTACATTGCTATTTATACATGCCTCTGTATTTTGTGTGGAGCCTGACTCCCCACCAGCTCTGCTGTGAAGCTCTGATATCATTCCCATCACAGGCATCCTCCAGGCATTACTTAGACAAATCCATTTCATCATTTTTTACGTGCTAAGCACAAGCAGCATTGGCCAGTTTAGGTGTCTACACTCCAGCAGTGTAAAATCTCCCCTTCTGTCCCTCCAACTGTTGCTATTAGAGCAGCTGAATAACTGATTTTTCTCATCCAGTAACTAAGATTAAAGGAAAAAAAATTTATGAAATAGGCTTAGCTGACATTTCTGACATTTGGGAGGGAAAAAAAAAAAGATATCTTGCACAAGAAAAAAAATCCTCCCGCCCAAAGTGCATTGGCTTATCAAAAATATTTTGCTTGACCTATATAAAAAAATCTCTGGGTTGTTTTCATGTTATTTTTTAATGTGTTCAAACAATATTTGGACTGAAAATATTGTCTGGAGAGAGATAGCAATGTATATGGTTAAAAAAAAAGTCGAAAGTCTGTGTGCATGTAGACTTTTCTGAATATTTTTGCATTTTTTTGCCTTATTTATCAGAATTTACAGATAACAGTGGTCAGTTTGAAGCTGGGTTTTTCAGTGAAAAACCTAATTTTCTGAAAAATTCCATCTAGGATTAGGAAGCAAGGAAGATACCCTGCCACAGCACTGAAAATGTCATTAGTATCCTGCTTATTCCAATTTTAGGGGCTTTATTGTAATGTTCAGTGGGGAAAGTTTTTGGTACTTGTGCCTTTATGAATTTGAGGGATCATATACTTTAGTTGGATACAATATTTAAAGCTATTGGGTCAATATTCATCCTCCCAGCCACCAAAAATAAATATCTGCTTTCTGCTGAGGTGCTCCTTCACAGCCCTTCATCTTTTCCTGCAAACTGTGGCAAATATAAACACAAATACAAACATAAATATAAATTATATATATATATATATATATATATATAATGGAGATTTGAGCCCCAGATATTGCCAGATTGTTTTACCACTTTATTAATATTTCCTTTCACATGAAAATGAGTCTGTAAAAGCAGAATTGTTTACAGTGCACTGCGTGAACACCAATAGCTGATACATGTCATAGACAGCCAAAACTAGGACTTTGCATGAATCATTGATTTCAAGACATATTTCCAGAGAAAACCGAAGAATGTGTGTTATGCTGTCAAGTGGGCTCTTAGAATGAGGAAAAATAATTTTTTTTATCCACATTTCTTCTCAAATAATTTTAAAAAAAGTAGCATCTTTCCCCAAATAAATTCAGGATATGACACATACACAAACTAAATATTTCATTATCTTTTTAAGATACTTACTTGACCAACTGTTATCTCCAAATGATTCTTGTTTTCTAAAGTCTCTCATTTACTGGTGTTATCCACTTGAAGGGCAAAGAGTTGCCCCTTCCCATCCTCCTGGGCATTAAAGGAAAAATACCAAAGGTGGCTTGTAAACCTCAGAATGTGTGTCTGGAATATCAAATCCATTTTGCCACCATTTTATGTTATGTTATGCTGTAGAATTCATAATCTGTTCAGGTTATATTCTAAAACTATCTCAATGCTGTGGGCGGGGATTTTGTCCTTCTACTGCACCCACTATGGGGTAGAGTAAATTCAGGGATTTTTTTTCTCCAATGGTCAGGATCATCTTGTAATTCCCAAATTAGCTGAATTTAAAACCAGTTTATAACCAGTTCTTCCTGGGTCACCTTTGCACACATATATCCTTTCCCAGCTGGATTGGGCACCACCATTCCTGAGCTGGATTTGTGTCCCTTTAAGCCACATTTAGGTAGGCTGAGCAAGCAGAGGCTTTTAGTTTCCTCTCAGAAGCTCTCCAGCTCCTTGATCATTGTAATAGTCCTCTTTGCACCCTCTGCTCCAATTTGCATGCATCCTTCTTGGGCATGGGTAACTAGAATTGATGCTGTATTTCAGATAATGCCTCACCAGTGCTTTGTGTAGTAGCATTAATATTTTCCTCTCATTATTAGCACTATTACAGGTGATGAATCCCAGGATTGCATCTTTCTTTTCAGTTGCATTATATTATGGCACATATTTATCCTGTAATCAACTAGGAAACCCAGGTCTTTCTCTTCCTTTGTCATTCCCAACAGCTTCTAGCAGAAATTCTCATTATTAGTCCTTTAGTGCATGACCTTGCATTTTGTACTGTTCAATTTCATCCCATTTCTATTACTTCTGTCCCCAAGGTCATCCAATTCTTCCTGCGCGATATTGCGATTTTCGTTTGTGTTGATGGTGCCTCCCAACTTTGTACAATCTGCAAATTTCATTTGAACACTCTTACTTTTTGTGCCAAGTTTATTAATGAAGCGTTAAATGAGATCAGTGCAAAGACTGATCTTTGAAGTACTCCCCTAATATTTTCCCTGCAGCCCCCTATTCCCCCTTGCAGCACATCTCATCCTCCCTTCCCCGGTCACCAACCCAGACCTCACAGCTCTGGCTGAGTCTATTTTTCCCCCAGTGAACTGGGTAGTTCCCAAGTGGCACCTGCTGAAACACTTCAATGAAGATTGGATACCTTTTTAGAATTTTAATTTAAAAAAATATTTTTTATCAGGGTAGCTGGGCGCAGTCTAGCCCCAGGAAACCCGTACGGTAAATGTCTGCCCTTTACTCCTTTTGATTCTCTCCTCAAATTTGTTCTAAAATCTAGTCAGCTATTAAGGTCTGACTGACAGGTCTTCCCTAAATCCCCTTTATCTACTCTAAGAAGAGGAAAACGATACTACAAGGTGCAAGGAGTGGGTACAAAGGGTGTGGGTGCTGCTGTTCCCTCTCCATGTTACAGTGCAGCACTTCCCTGCTCTATTAACGACTGACAGTGGCTACTGGATGTGCAATTTCGTGTGTTCATCCTCAGTTAGGGATCATGTTGCCACTCTTCAGAGATAATAAAAGGAAGGTGTTCATTTAGGCTTGTGAAACTTCCTGCACTCTCAACCCATCCTTTCCCCCACAGCAATTTTCATTCCTTCTTCCCTTGCTCTCTTTCCATTCACTTAAATCCTGTTCTGATCAGTTAATTTCCTTTCCGAAATCCAACACATTTCTCTGAAGTTCCCATTTCTTTCATCTCTCTCTTCCACAGGAGAGAGAGTTCCTTAGGAACTACAAATTCCTGCTTGAATCCCAAAGTTTTGAGGCACAATCAAAAATCTGGCTGTTCCAGGCCTGTCAGTGTAGAAGGAAATATCACACACCCACATTGCATTAGGCTTTGCAGCAAGAAACACAAGTGACCAGACTTCCACAGGTCTCACATGACATTTAATGAGCCTTGAATGTGTTCTCATGGTTCTCTGAACTCTTGTTTCTCTCTCCTTTCTGGCTCATAGCTGCTTGCAGAGGTTTTAAGAACTCTCTTGTCACGTCCATGCAGATTTGTCTCTCTCCGGAGGAAGGTCATGCCATGGGAGTCAAACCCCCATTTTTTTACAAAAGCAGAGGCTACAAGAGGTGCCCTCTCAGTATTCAGGAAGAGCACTGAAATAGTATTTGCTCATTTCCAAAAGTGGAGGCCAACAGCACACCAAAAAGTTAGAGATGCTCCCTGGTGAGAGCACACGGCAGGAACTCCTGAACCCAGAAACAGCCCTCCTTCCTCCCACCCTGCTACCTGACAGTGCCCTTCACCTGGATACATTTCAAGCTGTGCATAATTTCCTTCTGTATTCTACCTGGAGCATTTCTGGGATGTGTGGAAGGGGTGTGTGGAGTTCAGCAAGCTGTGGCACAGGTGAAGCAGCACAGTGAGCAGCATTCCCAGAACCTGCACTTGATAAGCAGCAGATGAGCCCCTTGCTGGCCTGGCAGGGCACTTTAACAGGGTAGGTTGCATTAAAATTTAATTTCACCTCTGGGAAGATGCATTTGTTTGATGGCAGCAGGCTCTGGTCTTGTGTGGTGTTGTGCACCAAACATCTGAGGTGCACCTTGGAAATCAGTTTCTCATCATTCTCATCTCAAAACCTGTGGAACTACTGTGCAGGCAGAGGAGAGAGCCCAGCGTTTTCTTTTATGAGCTGGAGTCTCTTGCTCCTTATAGCATATGCTGTTTGTTAATTATTCTCTTTCTCTCTCACTGCCTCATTCCTACCCTTGTTCATCCTCCCCTGTGTTTTACTTCTCTGATGGTTTGATCTCTCGTACTGCATCTCCTCAGCCCCAGCGTGCTTTCTGTGCATGTTGATTTTGATTTGCTTTTGCTGTGTGGGATTATACATTTATAACAGAGCCTGGAAATGAGTCTGTTTTGATAGCCAGAATGAGGAAAGCACCATCTCCAAGTCATGTTGATATTTGAGAGGAGGGAAGAAGCATTTTAAAGCCTTGCCCTCAAACTCTTTTTTTTTTTCATGGCCTAAGTAGTTTTTTTGCAGTATCAGAAACACTTCACTTGTCTCCTTTGCTGGTGCCACTTCTGGCATCTGACATTACCAGGTGTGGTGACACAGAATCTCTGGAACTTGTCACCATGGCTTTTTTCTATTTCCCCATGAAGGTACATTTTGAAATGAGACCTTGGCCAGCAGAGCCCATGCACCAGAACTTGCTGAAATCCCTAGTGCAGTTGTGGGGCTCTGGGGAGCTCACTCCAAAGAGGCCCCAGGTCCCATTCCAAGGCAAAAATCAAATCTGGTTTGCTTTGGTCCTGTTGTATTATGCTCCAGTGAATTCTGGGCTTCTTCTTTTTAAATTACCAGCACACCAGAAAGGATGGATAGGGGCAAATTAATGAAAAGAAGAAGACAGAAAAATGTCTAAGGTACCAGTCAGGGGAGAAAAGAAGGGCTCTGCCATCAAAACCTTCCCCAGTGAAAAGACCCAGCAGGATACAGTGACTAAATGTATTTGCCACAGCACTGAGAGTTAAAGAAAAGTTACTTTCATTCACCAGAAGTGGAAAAAGATATCTGTAAAAGCTCCTCTTTTTGTTCCCTTAGTTCTTGTCAACAAAGTGAAGTTCTGAATGGCATGGGGGAAAATCATCTTCCTGCATTTCCAGGCAGTGCAGCCAGTCCTGTTCCTGGGCATGGGGCAGTGATCACCCCCCAAAGAGTGATGACAGCCCCAGCAATAAAAGGGTGGCACTGTCAGCCCAGGGCTGTATTTTGACACTGTGTTTCCTGCATTTCATTTCCTGTGTGAAGCCCAAGGAGAATTATTTTTTTTTTTCCTTTTTGAGCGTTGGGGGTTCAAAGACTGAAATACTCATCAAGGTGCTCGAGGAAAGTAGGAAAGGAGAGCAATCTCCTGTTGCCATCAGAAGGCTGTGCGTCCTTTCTTTGTGCAGATCCAAGGTGATTTCTGGGCCTGATTCCTGTTCCCTTTCCATGGCAGGCGGTAGGAATTATGCTCCTGTTCTCTGAAATAATGGGCCAGGGGTCTGGCTCCAATTCTGGAATGATTCTTGTAGTCACATAGTTAATGGTTAGTTGGAATTATGTAGCAAAATGCAGTCTCAAGGAAGGAGCTGCTCAGAGAGCTGGAATGGTCCAGCAGCTTCCCATCTTTGTCCAAAGACCTTTATAAATGTTCCAGGGGCTCTCAGACCACAAACAACTGAATCTTGGTCCTCGGTCATGCTGAGATCTCTATTTCTTGCGTTCCTGTGGAATATGTGGAGCACCTCACAGGCTAGGGAATTTTGCTGTAGTCCCTGGGGTGTTTTACCATGTCAGCACCACCAGGCTGTTGGGGTGATTTGTGTTTGAAGCCCTCTGCTCCCCGAAACATCTCTTTTCCTATGCTTTGCATTGTAATGCTGCATGTGCCACTCTGCATTGCACTTATCCGTGTCTTATACCAGAGAGCTCCTTCTCATCTTCTTTCATGGATGGGAGCAGAGTGGTTTAAATCAAAGCATTTGACTTTGAACCTCTCTTGAGCTGGCCTTCAGGCAAGTTCTTTCTGATCAAAGACAGAAGCATACCAGGGTCCAGGTATTAAGGCTGAATAATTGGTTCAGACTAAAATAGGAACTGTCCCAAGCCTCCACAGAAAAAGTTTTTATCAAGTTTAAAAAAATGTACAGGTAACTTTCTGGCCCTTGATATACTTCTGCATTTTCTCAAGGGGGTGCCAAGGCAGAGGCTGCTAATGCAGAATGAGACTATGAAATATCAGTCAAATTTGGAAGTCAAAGATGATCAGATTACTTGAGGAACAGGTAGAATTAGGGGCACTGAAACAGAATGTCTTTTCATATGGAAAAAGATGGGATACTGTCGGCAAAGCACAATATAACCGAGGGGATTTTGAAAGATCCTGATTTCTTCTGCTATGCAGGATCCCCTCATATCTCTGAAGAAATGTGTATTTCCACATACAGCACAGCACATATAGCTGTGGCTTTTCTGAAGATATCACAGACCCTTCAGACTGGGGGGAGAAAAACAAACCAACAACCAGGCAATCACAAGCAATTTACCAGACGGAGCAGGATGCCTGTAGCATCCCAAGCAGCCTGAGCCTGTCTGCCTCTGTTTAGGATAAATACTGAAACTGCACCTCCGTGAACTCTCCTGCCTCTGCCCATCAGTAATGTGTATATAAAAAGTCTATGCCTGGGGATCAGCTAACGGGATTATTCACAGACACAAAATGAAGCTGGCCCGATCCTGACGTCCTTTGCAGCCCTCCCTGCAGCCTGCTGAGAGGGGCAAAAGCAGGCTCAGGCTCCAGGTCCTCCTCATTTCAGCAGCCTTTTGGGAATCTGCAAGGGGGGTGGCAGTGGAAATAGGCTCCCACTTCTGCTTTTTTGTTGTTTTTCATTTTTAATAGAGCAACTTTCAGTCCGAAAGGAAACCCTGGTGAAGTGGCGAGGCTTTTGTCTCTCGCTATAATGCCACTGGGCTTTGGATTGACCTGTGTGATACAGTGACACTGTGTGGTTTGAATTTTTACATACAGCTGCATAAAGCAATTCTTATGTAAATTTTGGAGGTAAATAAGCCTGCTGTTGGTCTGCTGCATGGACACATATGCTCAAACCATTAGGCTTGAAAGGAGATTAGAATTAACCCACCCGTCTCTCACTGGCTCGCTCTTTCCCTCCCCAGCACGCAGCTCTTACAAGAGCCCAAACACCTTGCTATTTTAACGAATGGCAGCAGAGTTAAGGCTGACAGAGGAAGAAAATCGCTGTGTGCCCTCCCTCCCCCTTCCCTGCAGCCGCAGAGCCTCTGCTGGAAGCCGTGAGGGTTTAGAGGAGGCCAGGAGCTGATTCCCCTGGCACAGGCGGGCGCGTCGGAGCCGGTGCCCTTCCCTCGCTCCCCCAACCTCTGAATGGCACAGGGCTGAGCTGGACCCTCCAGCTCCCACTGCGGCAGCAGGAAGGCTCAAAGCCTGCCATAGCTGGCCTTGTGTGTGTTTTCTTTCTCCATTAGCTCCTACTGGGCAGGGAAAGCTTTCAGAGCAGCTGGGAAGTCCCAGGTGGGACGTTCCCAGGTGCTTCTGCAGGGCCGGAACGGGCAGAGTCTCACCCAACAGCAGGCAGTGGCCACTGGCCACCACCCTGCCTGGAGCTGGCATCTAAATGGCTTCACCTTCCAACTGAGGAAGGGTTTTACTGTGAGCTCTTGGAAGGAAGAGCAGGATTGAGGGTGCACACACATATACACCCACACGTGCACAAAACTGCCAAGGGCGCGAGCCGGGCCGAGGGGAACCTGGCCCGGGATTGTTTGTTTATGCCAACTTTAAATAATTCATTTTGATCCCTATTGAGCTCATCACAGCGTGACCAAAATAAACGTGTCTCCTTGGCCTATTGTTTGGAGCTGAGGATCGCCGAGCGGGAGGGAAATATTACAGTGACTGAGGGAGATACACGTAAGAGTGTGACCTTTAGCTGCGCTACCTATAACCAGCCTCATCAAATTAAAGCACTGTATATTTTCCCTAATAATCCCTGATTAGGCCCGGGCTATGAGCGGACACGAACGGCCGCCATTGCTATGCAGCGGGAGGCCTGCTAAGCACCCGCCGAGCGCTTGGGAATAAGTGAGCAAAATGCTTTAATTTGATAGGGTTAGAATCCTGCAGGCTCCGGGGTGAGGAGTCACCAGCAGCTCCGCTCGCACTGAATATGCAGAAATAAAAAAGTAAATTGCTTACATCTGCTGCAGGCGGGAGGGAAAATGATCTGATTGGACAGGCCGAGGGCTCTCCATCTCTTTTGGGTTGGGAAGAGGGGTTTGGAGCATCAAAAGCTCGTAATTGGAGTAATTCTGAATTAATGGACACACGCGCACAGGCGCGTGCACCATTTTGAAGCAGCTGGTCACGGGATGCACATGCTCAGGAATGTTTGGAGATGGCGAAAATGCTATTAAAAACATTGTCCCTTATTCCTAATATTACTGACGTTTGGATTTTTTGACCTGTAAGAGGTGCAGTGAGTACAAAAAGCCTTGCCCATCCGCCCGATAGAGCCGCCTGCCTCAGCCTAGATCTGTTTATTCACAACACAATTATTCTATCTCTCTGTCTGTCTCTCTATCTCTGTTGTCTATCTGCTCTTTCATGTCTGAGGGCCTTTGCTGCACGCAGAATCCCAGGCTTTAGCCTTGTCATCTGATACTGTATTTAATCTATGTATTTGATCAATAAGAATCAAAGACAAGGCTCAAGGTCTTTTTGGCACCAGGCATCCAGCTTTGTGCCGGGTGTCAGAGGTTGTCTACAGTGTCACCTTGATGGTGTCACACTAATTTGTACCCTACTTTGCTTGCCTCTATGATCACAGTCTGCACTGGTTTGTGAGGGGTATTTTTTGCCTCCGCATCTCTTTTTTTTATGCTTGTTTTTATTAGTTTGGAAGGTGGGAGGCTGAAGACATTAGCTTAGAGATTTAAGGAGCGCACTTCCTGACCCTCCTCCTCCTCCTCTCCCTGCTTCCCCCTGCGTGTCACTTACAGAGTGAGGGTGTCACCTCCACCTGGCAGGCTCCGTGTCCCAGGGGGGCACACGTTACTAAATCCAAAACGACCGAGGGAACAAATCCTGCAAGGCAAACTTTCAGCAGCGATTTCTCAGCTTGCTGCTGACAGGGAAAGGCAGGCGCAGCAAGGCCAGAGCCCAGGCTTCAGCCCACTTCTGGGCAAATCCACACAGAAGGTGCATCTCTAAATTTCACTGGTATTTTTCCTGGAGACAGGGTTCTTTGGATCTCGCACTGATGCACAAACTTGAACAATTTGTTCTTTTATGGCTGCCTAAGGCTGTACTGCATCATTTCAATGGCCTTTTGTCTTGTGACAAGTATTGCAATGCCTATAATGTACTAAACATTCTAAAAATCCATGTAATTAATGCCCCAACATATCTAATATAGAACTATTATCTTGAGGACAGATAAATGCAGTTTATTATCTTTTTTTTTTTCCTTTGCCTACACCTCTTCATTCTCTTTTCTGTGCTGTTATTTAACACAGCCAAATAATAGCACAGTAAATGTATTATTTAAGTCTCTCATTTAGAACTCTGTGTGTGTGTGAAGGCACTGCAGAAAATGAGGCTGTGTTTAGACCCAGTTTCTTAGCTGTGGACTGCACCATGATTTCCTGAGGTGCTTTGGAAAGTCAGCCAAGATTTTCACAAATGGGTGACTGGCACCAGGCATCCATTTCTGAGTTTTGATTTCAGAGGCTGCAGGAATCCATGGGGACTGGAATGTTTCAGTACCTTGCTCCTGCAGCCACTGCCCTTGGCTTTTCTGCTCTTAAAAATTCATATTTCAATTTTATTTAGTGAATCAGTGGAAAGATTAAGGCTTAAGAACAGCAGAAGGGCTGCCCACCCGGGAATCCTGTCCCTAAAAATCAGCCAGGGTGGATGTTTGAGGACAAAGTATCTGAGAGAGAGAGCAAACAGCAATAGGAAAATTTGTAGTTGTGCTTTTTAAAAACCATAGGCTGTGGGAAGAGCAAGGGCTCGGTGCAGAGTTTGCTGTTATGGTTAAGCTGCCTGTTGTGATTAAGATGCATTTTGAAGTTTGAGGTTGTCTAGAGGAAGGGGCACCCTGGCTGGATCCCACACAGCCTTTGGACAACTCTGCTTTTTGTGTCTGAGCTGGCTGCCAGCCACCAGAGGATGGGAACGGGGTGAATTTTACAGGTTTTTCCCTGTAAAAGGGAAAGCTGGGTGTTCCCTTGGTGAGGTGCCACCTCCCTCAAACCTCTCCCTGTCGAAGGGAAGCCTCTTTTGTGTGCCAGCCATGCCTGCCACAGTCCATTGGAAGGTATTTGTCAACAATTATATGTCTATTAAGGACAAGTCAATCAGGCCATGTGCAAATAGCCAGACCTCTGGGGTCTGCCTATTGATAGGGACCTGTCAATAGCCAATCCAGGCTTTTTTCAGCCAAACAAGAAATTAAGCACTCACCAAAATCATTGCTCCTCTGAGTCCCTCTGGCCCATTTTTATTCTCAGAGTGTTGGTCCCTCTTTTTTTCTTTTTTCTTTTTTTTTTTTTTTCCTGGGCTAATATTTATTTGGAATAAACAAAAGAGACTAGGAGGCACTTGTTAAAGCCCTGCTTTTAACTGTAAGAGGAACATCTTCTCATTGTAATTAAGGATATTACCAAATGGTTGTGCTTGTAGGTGGCTGCGGTTAATCCCAGTGACAGAGGAACTATAAGGGAATTAATAACAGAAACTTTAAATTAGCCCAGCTGTAATTAATATCTACAGTATATAAATATCCACTCTTTCACCAGCACAAATTTCAAACATATTTACCTTTATTAGGCTGAGGAAGACAGTAACACCATGCAATATTTTCATGCATATTCAATCTGTAAACTCAACAGTTGATTTTGTAATTTATATTGCAAATTACTCTGCTGTTTCCCACACGTGAGCGGGAGGGAGAGCAGGAGAGAGAGCAGACAGTGTGTGGGAAGCTTTAAACAAAAGCCTCTAGCAAAAGCCATGACATCAAAAAGATGCTCCACAGGGCCATCTCCTTTGAACCAGCAGAACTCCGGTATCACAGAACCCACTGGTGTTACACAACAAACGGCAGCGCTGAATAACTCTGCACAGGGACCTGAAATGACCAAAAATATTGAAAGCAGATGTAGTATGCAAAGCAGAAATGATATCTGATCCGTGTGCTCTTTGGGTACATCACAGCTGGCTTTGTTAGTAATTACCCAAACAAACATTCTGTCCATCAGGGCTTTATTTCTTTTCATTTCTACCCTTCAGACAGGACAAATTCAGAGAGCCGGGCATTTTTTTCCCTGTTATTCAAGCACCAAATTAATAATTGGTAACATGATTTATTAAAATTCAGCATTTACCCAATAATATCCTTCAAACACCTATTTTTGAACTAAGGTGATGTATTTCTGCCCTGAAAGAAGGGTAGAATGCAAAGATACATTCATTGCATAATATTCCCCAACCACTGGGAGATTACTAGGTATGGAGATAGTTTTTTATTTGGTCCCAAACTTTCTTATACTTTGAATTAAATATGTATCAGGGGAGAGCTTTCAACCTGACTTTTATTGCTGGCTTTATCGCAGTCTTAATTTAGGTACTTGTTTCGTGTTTAAAAAAAAAATAAAATTACCATTTCAATTTCCTATTTCAAATCTAAAAAATACTTTTTCAAAAAATCATCATGATTGCAGCTCCCTTTTTAATTCTTCACCCTCCTCCCAGACATGGGCCCTTTAGAAAACAGCTTTGGTTCTTCTTTAATCTGATTTTAGCAGGTGCAGCACATGGATAAAAGCTTTTCAGCAGATGCTTTGGGAAAGTGACCATTAAAGGCAGGCAATTTATTTCACTGTAAATATGAGCTATTTTTGCTAAGGAACCCTAAAAAAGAAATTCAGACATGTCAATACACAGGTTTAGCACCTATGCTTCCAGCTTCTCTGACCTGTGTCAGCTTTCACATGTAAAATCAGCTTTCAAGAGCTCATTTATGTAATAATTTAACTTCATAGGAGAGGAATCTGTAACATTAAAAATCCCCATGTAAACACTCTTTCATATATAAACATGGGCCCAGCATTGTGACACCTTTCAAATAAGTACCAGTTAAAGGTATTTTTTCTAAAAGCTTTTAATTCTACTACATTTTTTCCTCCCTGCACTCAGAGGGGCAATGACCTCATAGATAACTGCAGCAGTTCCTAAATTCACACATTTAAAGACCAAGTTATTGACACTGTCCACAACAGAGACCAAAAATCCTTCCATCCCTTTCTGCTAGCTCCTGCTGAAAGCAAAGCACATCCATTTAGAAATTATATTTAAAATTGTATTTAAAAAAAAAATATGCCCATTGCATCAGCGTTTGATGTCTGTCTGGTTGATGAATTTTCTTAAAACATCCAGAAAGGAAGCTGTTGAAGGGCTTTTCCTTTTCAGATTTTATTGAGGAGGGAAAGGGCAAATTTTATATTGAGAGGGCTTAAAGTAGGCACTAAAGGTCTGCCTTTAGATTCCCTAAAATTTAGGGAATTTAGCGAGGAGGGAGATGGCTCTTCTGCTCTGCTTCATATTTGCACAGTGCAAAGAGCACGGCTCTCCAAACAGTGTGAGATGGGCTGGAATTCCTCACTCAAACGGGTGAGCAAAGGACAGAATATTTCCCTTTGAATTCTGAAGGTTCAGGGTTATTTTGCTTTTGGTCAGCTTTTGCCAATTTACTCCCTCTGCAATAATTTTCCTGCTATACTTTCTAAAATTGCAATTTTTGCTGGTTTGGTTTGGTTTAGGTTTTTTTTTGGTTTTTTTTTTTTTTTCACCCTTGATGAACAAGTTATCCTTTTAATCAATATTCAATAAGAAAAAATAATTCAGAAAAAGGTCTGTAACTTGGGATCTAACTCAGGGCTGGAAGGAGAGAGCTCATTACTGACCCAGGGGCTGCAGTGTCCCTGTGCTGCTCCGAGCACTTGCAAAATTCAGGATTACCTGAGGAAAGGGTTGAGGCATCTGATGGGGAACAGCAATGCATGTAATAACAAAGATTCAGCCACTGTGTGTGTATTTTCCGTCTCTTTGACATGAAAAAGAATGCAGTTTTAACAGGCAGGAAGAGATTATTTGGGGACGATTTCTTAAGAGAAAAATGGCAAAGAAAAATAAATGGTGTATGCAAAATATTCACAGTATGGGCAGCCCAGATTGGGTAGTTCAACAACGTGCGGTTTTTTTCTGTATTTGTACAAGGTGGTTTTTATTTAAAATACCTGCTTGAAACAGAACAGGGGGAACAAATCAACAAACAAAGGACAACCCTGCTGCAAAGCAGAGAATTCCCTCTGTTCCTCGGGGATGTGAGGCAGGGAAAAGGGAAGGGGCAGCGCCTGCACCTCCGGCCATTCCCTCTGCAACCCTGCAGACACAGAGAGAGCTTCCAAAGGGGTAACAAGTTCTTGCTGGGGTTTTAAACGGGCAGCTCTGTGTTGATGAGCTGGAGAGGTTCTTCTCCACCAAAAAAAAAAAAAAAAAAAAAAAAAAAAAAAAAAAAAAAATTAAAAAAATTTGCTGCCCTCTGCCCTGGAGTTGCGGCGTGCTCGGTTCCGTGTCCAGCGTGTCACAGCAAGGACACCCTGCACAAAAATCACCATTGAAGTTTGTCCTGCTCCAAAACCCAGCTCAGGGAGTCCAGGTTTGCTACAGAGGCAAAACCTTAACATGTGTGTGAGAAAGTGGATGGAAAGACATCATTTAAAAAGAAAAAAAAATACCCAAAACCAGAGAAATGCAACAGCAGCATTTTACAGCAGATAACAGCCAGATAACAGCCACAGTTGGAGCTTTCTTTATGAGTTAGAGATGGTGCTGCAGTGCGCCCTTACTGAAACCAGGCACAGAGAAACATGGAAAATGTGATATATTTGCATACAGTGCAGTGCCAGTACACAGGGAGTGAGCTCCGTGCGCTGGAATACAGCTCCGAGGCGGCTCAGGAATTTTTCTCATTTTCCAAATTGTTAGGACTCAGAGGTTTGCTAAAAATATTCTTTTGAAGCTTGTCTAGTCCTTGGCAAGTGTTCCAATTTATCCTCCCTTTAATGGTGTGAAACTGGGTTTTGTTAGGGCTGGGTACATGATCTCTGCTGCCTGGTGCTCAAAGGCAGCAGGGAAAAGCCTCTGATGAAGATGCGTAAGAAGGGAAGAAAGAAGCAGCTTCTGATCTGGTTATTTCGTGATCAAAATTGCTCGAAATGAACTTTGATCCAGCTGCTATTCTGAAGAATTATAGCTAACAAATAAACAAACCCAGCAGAAAAAAAAAAAAAATTTTTGAAAAAAAAAAATTCCTTAGAGCTTTTATTCCCTCCTCGGTTTCTGCGGGTATCTTGTCAGCCACAGCCTGATTTCAGGGAAAACTTCCCCAGATCTGGCCCAGGCCTGTCTGTTGTGGGCTCCTGGCAGGAGGGACCAAGCCTGCCTGGTACCACACGGAGCACCTGGAGTGTAACGAGGGATAAGTAATAATAATAACTGCCCACTAACCACATCAATGTTTTAAGTATCTCGCGTAAGTGGATAACTTGATTTGTAAATAAACTACATTTCAGGAATATTTCATAAACATCCTGTGCTAAGTTGGTGCCTGGGGTAATATAGATTTCCATCCATATTCATCTCCGCGCAACAATTCCCGGGAGTTGCTGGGGGGGTGGCTGCAGCAGCTCAGGCTTTCACGGTGATTTCTCCTTCTCTTTTTTTTTGCTATTTTTCGTGTTGCTAGACCGTGCTCCAGCCGCGGCGGGAGCGCGGGCACGGCGGCGCTGACCCCGCGCCGCGGGGCCGGGCGGGAGCGGGACCCGAACCCGCGGCCCCCGGAGCGCGGGGGGCAGCGGGGCCGCGCGCGCTGCGCGGTGCGCCAGCGCCATCTACCGTCGGCGGGGGGGCGGCGCGCGCCTGTCGCGACTGTCGCCGCTGTCGCCCGCCCGCGCTGGGCGCTCCCGCCGCTTTCCTCGCCGCCCCAGTGAGTTTGTGCCGCTCCTGGCGCCTGCTGGGCCTCAGCTCCCATCTCGGCCCCTTAAGGCGAGGTTGAGGACGCGCCTTTACTCGCCCTGCGGATAGTGGGGATGGGCTGGGAGCGAGCGGATCCCGATCCCGCGGGGTGGGGGATGCCCAGGAGCCCGGCCGGCTGCCAAGGGGGAGACGAGGTGTAGATCTGAACGTGGATTTTGTAACCATGATCAGGAAACAGTTTTTATGTCAATGGATTTTCTGCTGGATCATCCCATCAGTGTAACTCGCTTGATTTCAGGTCTGCTGTGGACTGGGGTGATGGCGCAATTACAAATTTAAGTTTTATTTAAGATTTTTTTTTCATATAGCTTTTTATTGTGGTGAGCCATGCTTTGGCTGTTGGGTTTATCTTAGAGCACCCAGTTGTGCAGGGTCACCAATGTGACACTCAGCAATCGCCCTGGCACGAGGCTGTGCCCTGTTGTCCCCAGCTGTTCGCTCTGGCAACAGCTGGAAACCTCCAGGCAGCCCCTGAGACACCCTGAAATCAATTCCTCACCCAAAGCAGCAGCCCTGGCCCGGTGAGCAGGAACCACCTGGCTGGCGCTCTGCGTGCGCTCGCTTTGTAGCTGCAGGGAGCCGCATCTGAAGTGTCTCTGCCTGGAAACTCCTGGCTAAAGCAGCGATCCACGGCCTTGCTTCTGATTTAATGTGACACCGAGGCTGGAAACAGGATTATCCCAGTGATTCCCTGCAGCAGGGAAACCACCATGGCTGTGCTTGCTGTGTGAGGTGCCCCTGCTGAAAGCAGGTCCTCCTGCAAGGAATGGTGTTGAGGTATTTTGCTTCTGAGCATGATTGGTCTGGATCTCTGTTTTCAGGTGTAACAAAAGCTGCTCTGGGTGGCTGGAGCTCTGAATGTTGTGATTTGCTCTTTAGAGTTCACATTAGGGGCGTGAGTGTTCCTGATATTTGATTATTTCATTACCCTGCCTCTCTGGACTTTCATGTTTCTTTCTGGATAGATTTTTCCTGAGTTTCTGCTTTTTATCCTTAATATAGAGAGAATTCTTTTAAATATTTTCAGTTTCTAAAGGGAATATCTGGTACTAAGTGTAAATTATCTTTAGGGTATAGAAAATACAGCCCAATGGACATATTTTGGTTTTTTCATGGAAAAGTACTTTTTAATATATTAATTACATTTGGGATGGATAGGACAACAACACGGACTTTTGAGAGGAAAGAATTGCAGTCTTTGGGGTTTTAAACTGAAGGGGTGAAGGATTTGGGCTGGCAGATTTCTACCGTGGTGCTGCAATTCCCTAGCTAAAAATTGATAAGGAAATATCTGCTCTGTTTCTGCTCTGTTGGAAATAAAGCAGTTTTGGAGCTGGCACTCCAGGGGCCATTGGAAACTGGAAGGGAACTCTGGGGAGAAAATGGAACCCCCTGTGAACTTGTTGGTCTTCCTTGCCCTGAGCCTGCAGACCCTGGGCTGTGGCTCTCCCTTCCTCTGGGAGCAGGAATCATCTGGAATTATTCCTGCTGGAGTAACCTGCGCTGGCCAGAGGTGAGGCTGCCCTGAGCCCCAGAGAGGAGCTGAAAGATGTATTTTTGTATTTTTTAGGGGTAGCTGGTGGCTCTCAGAGGGCCACATCTGCCTGGTTGTGAACCTGCCTCACCCCACAGAGGCGGAATTTTTATTTGCGCTTTGGTTTTGGTTTTATCCTAAACGTGACAAAAATGTAATTGTAGTGGCCCTTTCAGTCTTGGTTGCAGGACTAAATTTTGCCTGGAATTCTGCACTCAGGTCAGACATCCACAGACCCCCAAGAGAAAGCAGAGCAGAGTGAGGACTGAAGTTCCCCCATTTCCATCAGAGTTTTGCCTGGCTAAGGGCGTAGGCATTTGGCTACAAATTAATTCAGTTTCGTTTTCACCCAGAGAATGCTGCAAACTCCCCAGAAAGACAGATTTAATTTTTTTTCCTCGCTAACACAATCACAAAATAATACAAACTTCTCCCCACAAAGTGTTGATTGTTCTATAATGGAATCGTAAGTAATTTTGTAGTTGCTTTGGGGAAAAAGCAAAAACTGTTCTTAGCACCTGCTGTATGATATCACAAAGCTAAGGCTCATAATGATTCTAATATGTGAAGGCAGTTGCATAATATCATCATATTACAGTTTGTATAAGGAAAAAAAAATCATGGACAAGAGATTGCCAGTAGAAACTCTTCCCAAATGCTATTTTTTCCCTCATTGCTGTTCCTCTGTCTCAAAATATCTTTGCATTTTCCTTGTCAGAGTCTGTGGGTTTCATTGGTGGGAATAACAGCCAGCAAATAATGAAGAGGGAAGGGGAAAAAAAAAAAAAATCACCATTTAAAAAAAAAAAAAAAGCATTTTTCTATAGAAGCTAATGTTCCATAAAGAGATGCAAAAGGAAGAGAAAAAGATACTAGATAGCACAGCTGCATTGAATTGCAAGACAGCTGGAATTTTTCAATGTAACCAGATTTTAGATGAGTTTTCTTTTCATTTCTCTATAATAAGATCTTTGTAAACCACAGTCCTAAACAAAATCTTGGTGGTGGTGGTGGTGGTGATGAAAATAGGGAAGAGCAGCTCTGCTTGTGCTCTGTGTGTGTGTGACAGTCAAAATACGAGGCCAGATCCTTGGGAGCTGCAAGCCTGTGTCAGCAGAGGCACTCGGGCCTTGCTGCAGGCCCTGAGGATAAGGATTGCAGCATCCAAAGGGAGATTTGCTGGTGCTCAGGATGCCCTCGGTGCCCTCAGCTGAACGAAAGAAATTCCAGGCAGAGCCTCTAATAAGACTCGGAGCTGAATCAGAGTTTGCCCTGCAAAATCCCGGGCAGCACAAAGCAAAGCAGCTACTCCAGCCTTGGAAGGGATCCAAGAGGCCTCTGCCTCGCTCCGCCCAGGCTCTGAGTCTGACCTCTCCGAGCGATAAATAGCGAGTTCACATCTCACCCTGCTCCTGGCTGAACCTGCCCCTTGCACAGGGCTCGGCGCAGACGAGGTCAGGCCCTCGTGGGCAGGCCGAGGTGTGATAAAAGGAGAGAAGTTCCTGCGCTGCCTCCATCCCTCGCTCCCTCCCTCATTACCTTCGCCGGGGTCAGCCTGCTCTGACTCCTCAGCAGACAGAAGAGCAAGAGGCATTTCCCAGCAATAGTTCCTGTTCTGCCACCTGCCTGCCATGTGCTCTTTAGCAGCTTTACCTCATCTCTGCTGGGCTGTAAAGCACAGGGCAAAGCAGTCTGATGGGGGGATTATACAGGTTCTCAGCCTGTGAGGAGCCTCGTTGAGAAAGCCACAGTGTTCAAATGGTTTGGATACCTTAATGCTCACAATTTGCCAGAAATAAAACCCCAGGAGGATTTTCAATGCACTTCAGCAGGGCAGAAAGCACTACTTGGCTGTCTGCAGTTGGAAAGGAGTCTCTTTCTCTTGACATTCTGTGCTACATCCTAACATCTTCCTTTGAGCTAGGAATCAGTGCTGTTTTCATTTTTCTGTTGTGGTTGCTTTAAATTCCTAAACTGGATCAGAACCAATGGTTTTTTCCTTTGTGGCAGCAGGGGGTGATTTAGTTAATGCTGGGCTCGGATGCCAAATCATGAGTTCCAACTTATTCCTATCAGTGGTCATCCATCAGCAAACTTGGGGGAGTGAGGCAGAAATATAAGCACACTGACAATTTGCCAGAATGATTTAAGACCTGGCATTTAAGAGTTCCTGTTGTAGTTGTTCTTTTGACATCTCCTAATTTGCTCCCATCTTGAAGACACTCGCTGCTTTAAGACTTAAACAATCTTCATCTGGGAAAGGAGCTCAGCAGCAGGAACAGGGGGGCCTTATCCAAGGGAAAGGTTGCACAAGGGCAGACGAACCTCCTGACGTGTGCGTCATCAGCAAACAGAGATGTGCCTGTAGGAATGCTGCTCTATTGGCTTGGCCTCTCACGAGGGAGGAGGAGGCAAAAAGCAATATGCATTATTGATCAGAATGTGCAGGTGAACTAAGATGGACAAGGATAGGTCACAACTTTATTAACTCCATGTAGGCAGCACTTGCACAGATCCAGGGCTGAGTTATGCTGCCTGATATCCTGGATCTCATGGAATATCTGTGATGCACAGACCCACCTCCTCCTCTGAATCTTTCACCATCACTGGCAGATGTGGTACCACAGGCACAGACCCCAGCAGCAGCATCCAGGGCTGTGCTGTGGGAGCTGCTCTCTCCATCCTCAGCCATAAAACAAGAGCCATGACTGAGCTGAAGGGCTGGAGGTGCAAGCTTGTCCCTCATGAGCACAGGGATGGAGCAGCCACCAGCTGTCCCTTATCCGTCCCACACACAGAAAAGCAGCAGAACCTGCTGTAACCCACCCTGTCCCATCACCATCTTTGGTTTACTCCTGTCCTGAACATCCTCTCTGTGCTCTCCTGTGACAGCCATTCACCATAGTAACAGGAAAGTCAAGAAACACAAAAGGTGAATACAACCAAGTTGGATGAGTGCTGTTTGGGCAGAGTGCGGCAGAGAAGTCACAAAAACCCCTCCCAGCACAGCTCTGGATTGGCAGAATAACCAAGCCTGTGAATCCCCTCCATGGGATTTGATTGCCTCTAAATAGATTGGAGCTTTCTGGGATTCATTTGCTCCTCACTGTGAATCACTGGAACATTTTCATGGTCACAAATGTTCACAGCAGAGCTGTTCAGGGAAGTGTGTGATGGGCAGGAATCCAAGGGAGTTGTTTGATTTTCATTCTGGTGAGATCCACTGGTCACAGGTTGCAAAAGGTTTTCTTCTCTATTGCAGGATGTTTCTCTCTCTCACATTAGCCTGACTTTATGACATTATCTGTGCTGTTCTCACAGGTTTTCTATTCAGATTGGTACCAGCAGCAACCTTGAAGGCTTGCACAGAAAATCAGACTTGGATACATGGTTAGAGTACAATATTACTTAAAATAGGTAAGTTACACCTCAGACTAATATTTAAATGTATTTATATGTATGTGTACACATCTTGGTGCATGACCTTTTGGACCTTTTGGACCTCAAGTACATGGCCTGTTTTCCAGAGTTATTTGTTCCAGTATATAATTTTTCATGGAATATTTCATGGTTAGGTGGGCAATAGGAGTCAATTTTTTGAGTGAGAATGCATATGCAATGGCATCTGCTTTACCATGAATTTCCTCCTGCATTTGCTCAGAATTTTGTTGAGCTTGTTTTTTGAGTATTCCCACGGTTGACTATGTTCAACACAGTAGATGTAGAAAGCAAATAAAAAGGGAATGGGAATGCTCTCATGGAAATTGTTGGGCTGTGTCTGCTCAGCTCTTCCCAGCACTCAGCATCTGAAAATTACTGCTAAATTTTGAGTAGATTTGATATGCCATCATTGCTAGCAAATAAATTTGGAGCACAGCACCCCAAAAATATGTAAATTGAAGTACTAGATTTAGAGCCTGTGTTTTCTCTTTCCAAGTAACACAACTTGAATGGATGTAGGGGGAAAAAGCATTGTCTGTTTGGATGTAAGGTAAAGGAGAATATATGGAGAAAAACCACAGCCTGGCCATGCCTGATGTGGCTCAGTGCTCTGGCTTCAAAGATCTCTGATAATGACTTTATAAAAGAGTGATCTGTGCTTTGGTGAAGTTTTTTCTTCCCAAGCCAGCCAGCAGTAACCTTGTCCTAGAAAATGTGAGGATATGCCACTGTTGTAAAGATCCACTCTTCCTTTTTGATGCATTTTTAAGTGAGGAAAGTGCTACTCAAATGCCCTTGAAAATCTTTAAAAGTGGCTCTTGGAACATTTTTTTTCTTACTTCATTCTTTCTTTCATTCCGTATCCATGCATATGATTCCATCTGTTGGTCCAAAAGGCTCAATATGACACTGACAACAGACCAAGTTTCTTTCAAAATTTCTCCTTTAATTGAAGCCATTTTTTCCTAGGAAAGCATGAAACCCAAGAAATCCTTTCTCCAAGCCCATTTGAAAGGTTAATAGAACTAATGGGGAAATGGTTTGTATTTACTTTTAAAACAACCCCCTGAGTATCAGATGCTGTCGAAGCTAAGTGAAACATTGCAAGTGTCAAGTTTGTGTCTGTACCCAGCCGTGATGGCTGAGCAGGTTTCAAGGTCTCAGCCTGCCAAACACTGACACACACACACTCACTCTTAACTTTCCCTGACTTTAATGCAGGATCAAGGCTGGGACTCATGCAGGCACGTCAGCTGTCCCTCGTGCATCTCTCTCACGTCAGCCAGGTCTGCTTCTGTTGTGCTGGTTTTTATTAATTGGCTACCAGGGAAGCACAGTGAGACTCTATCCATAAAGAGTATAGGAATAAATGAGATATGGAAGTGATGGGAGAGCAAAGAAAGAGAAAGGACAGATTCCATCTTGAGGTGGAGACTGAATCCATTTGCCTTAGAATCAGTGACAGGACAGCTCCACCAACACTCTCCTCTCTGGACAAAGCTGACTTGCTTCTCACCATGTGCCAGCAAATTCCTGCTACACATCACTTCTCTTCCTTTACCTGCCTCCTGATAGCCACATTACGTGTCACAAAAACACCCACAAACAAATACAAAAACACATCACCAAGCCAAAGCTCTTTCCGCGCAATAGGTTAATCCCAGGATGTATCAGTGTCAGCTCCAGAGCAGAAATTTACAGCCAGTTAGAGGTGCTATCAGCGTGCCAGGACTGAAAAGGGACCAAATGAGGCACGGTGTGAGGGAGAAGATGTCAGCCCAGACACAGCACACCATATTCCTGGGATAAAGGAACAATGCAGAAAGCAGCAGTGGGTAACAGATGAGGTATTAGGCCTAGCGGGGAGAAGACAAGAGCTTAAATCAAAAAGACATCCTGATGAGACTGGATGTAAGCTGAGCACACAGGCCTTCAAGGAGGGATATGAGAGGTGGTTAGACAAAACACTGCAGGAATTCATCCACAGTGAGCGGGGCAGGAGTTGGAGCAACAGGATGGGAGAGGTGGATGCAAAGGGAATTTTCAGCGCTGTCAAGGAAGTTGGCCAAACTCCCTCCCTGAGGCAGTGTCACCAGGGCAGCATATGGCAAAAGGGAAGGGAAAAAACCAAAAAGAAAAGGAAAGTAATGGAAAAAAGAGACAGGAATATTTTAAGAATCTCAGCTTTTGCTAAGTTGCAGAAAGAGTCTGTGGACAATCTGGGATTTCAAGCCTAATCTTTGGAGTTGGTGCAGGCCATAAGCTCATCTCCCACACTCATATATTTGCAATTTCTTCCAATGGTGTAATGTGGGAAGACTCTTATATTTAAAATATTTAATATATTTATCCTATTAACATGATGCAAAATAGTCAATAATTTACATATATTTACATCTAATGTTCATTTATAGGCAGACAAATATAAATTTACCAGTGTGTGTGCATATGGCTGTAACATATGATTAATACACTGTCAGCATAATCTAACAGCTCAGAACCATCAGTTGTGCAAATAGTCCTTTCTAGCCATGTTTTCTGCTGCTATTTAACCTTTCTCCTTCCCTTCCTCCCCCCTTTCACAGTCTGTCTCACTCACCCTTGCTTCACTAGCCTGCCTTAAAATAGCAGGCAAGGTCTGTGCAGTGGTGACTCTTTTTATACATATTTCACAATGCCTAAAACATTGTGGGATCTCTTCTCTGAAGCTTTTGGGTATGAGAGGAGTAGAAATTAACAAAAAAATATTCCTTTCTCCCAGAAATCTTAACTCATAAGTCAAACCTCCAGAGTAACGCTCTTGATTCACTGTCCAGCCTTAGGTAATGAATAGTTTAATGCCCCATTCCCGGCACACCAAAAGTCATTTTTGGTCTAGGGCAAAATTTTGGTCTAGGCTCTTGTTCTGTCACATATTCCTGCTGTCTGCCATGTGCTGATGACAGGCACAGCCCTGCCATGGCCAGAGCAGATTGAGCCATCACACGTGGGAGGACACATGGGAGCCTGGCCACAGCAGCTATCCCAAATAACCTCCCAGATCTCTCAGGTGGAAAGAAGCTAAGCTGTCCCAGCCCAGCCCCAAGTATCCTTCACAGGGGTTCTGTTTTCAATAATCTTCCCCAAGCATGGAAGATTTGTTTGTTCCTAGAGCAGGGATGTCCAGCACACACATGAGTAATGGCTGCATCATCGCTGCACTGACTTGCATTTCATGATACAATATATTTTGCATGCTTTATGGCCCAATCCTGAATTTTTTATTTGATGTGGGTGATTCCTCATCCTCAAAACAGTCCTGTTGACTTCACAGGACTCTTCAGACTCCCCATGAAAGTGAAGTTTATGGTCTCACTCATGTTTCTCCTTTATGGCCCAAAGCACCAGGCTGACCTTCCAGGAGGTTCTGGGAGCGGAGCAGTTGTTTTCCCTCTGCTTTTCTCCCAGGATAGCTGCTCCTATCCCAGCAGCTCTCTGAAGCACACGAGGCAACACTTATGGAACGCACTGAACACTTCCAGACCGCCTCGGTCAGGGACAGGCACCTGTCTTATTTCACACATCCTGCTTCCTGAAACCCCTGCTTGGATTTACGCCCTGGGAAATTGCTGGATGTGTGGAGGCTTAATTTCCCTGCCTTTTGGAGTGTTTTGTCCAGTGCATAGAACTGAAGTACTACAGCAGTGTTTCTGTCAGCCACTGAGGTGTTGGTGGCCAGGTAACAAAGCCACCACCAGCAAATGCCCAGACCATGCTTTGGTTCACTCCTGCTTAAGAATTCCTTCCACATCACCATACTGAGACCCCATGGACCTCTCTAGATCTGGCCTCTCTGTCTAAGGAATTCAAATATCAAACTAAGAATTTGTAAGGAACTTTCAGAGGGCTGCCAGCTTCCCATCCTCTCACTTCACTTCATGTTTCCATTTGTTGTCACTCTCAGTATGGCTTTGTCTTTTGAATCCATAGATAGTTTTGTTCCAGTGACATATCAAATGATTGGACTTATTTTCTTTCCTTCCTTCCTTCCTTCCTTCCTTCCTTCCTTCCTTCCTTCCTTCCTTCCTTCCTTCCTTCCTTCCTTCCTTCCTTCCTTCCTTCCTTCCTTCCTTCCTTCCTTCCTTCCTTCCTTCCTTCCTTCCTTCCTTCCTTCCTTCCTTCCTTCCTTCCTTCCTTCCTTCCTTCCTTCCTTCCTTCCTTCCTTCCTTCCTTCCTTCCTTCCTTCCTTCCTTCCTTCCTTCCTTCCTCCCTCCCTCCCTCCCTCCCTCCCTCCCTCCCTCCCTCCCTCCCTCCCTCTTTCCTTCTTTCCTCAAAAAACAATCCTGACTTTATATTAAAAAAAATCCTAAATAATTCAACATTTCAGCAGAAAAATATTTGATAAAAATAAGGTGTTGGGTTGTTGGTTTTTTTTTTTTTTTTTTTTTTTTTTTTCTGTGAAACACACTACTCACTAAACTTTTCTTTATTTGAAAAATCAGGTTTCCATCAGAAATGTTTCCATCAGAGGGTTTTTCTCCCGGGCTTTTATTCAGTGTGCAGCCCTGCTAACAGTTACTGAGGTGCAACATCTGTTGACTTCAGTCGAAGCTGCACCCCAGTAATTGAAAGCAGAATTGGGTCTGTTCTTTGTGAGGTGTGTTGAATGGACAGAATCCTGCATTGACTGAAGTGTTAGTCTTAGCAGTAAGTGATCCTCTAATTTAATCCTCCACTCTATTCACATCTCAGATTCAAAGTGTTTAATAAACTGCAGCTCAGTGGTAAGAGAGTGAGGTACCCATCAGTGCATTGCTCAGCCAAAATTGTAGAGTAAACTACTCTCAATAGTAGGTTTATGTTACCATTTACATTACTGGGTAAAACCTAAATTGGAGTTTTTATGTATTATGTGTTACTTATATAATGCACTATATAAGGAGGTTTATTTTCTCAGCTTCCTCAGATTTCACGTTGGATGTTACTTGATTGTACATTTTAGTGGTAAATTACCAGTGCAATTCTTTTCTTTTATACACTTCTTATATCCATGCAAACAGATTTTCCATCCAGTCTGTAGTTTCCTGGGATGTGAAAAAGAATCTCCCCAAACCTATAATTTGGGAGGGTTGGGGGTGAGATGACCTGGCACAGCTTCATTTAAATACCAGATACATTTTTTCATTCCCTGACCCAAACTTGCCTTTTTTACATATTGTACCACACAGAACAAGCCATACTTTTACATTTGTATGTTGTTCACACCAAAATGGGGGAAATGTATATTTTGTACACATGAGGACTTTTAAAAATATGTGTGTATACTGTTTAATGATACATTGAGATTTAAATTACTCTATTTTTGTGCTAATGACTTTATCTTTTCTTTGTGATTCTTTTAGTCTTAAATACTTTAATGCTTGGTACAGCAAATTGCTGATCACTAGAGTTGCAGCTCCTAATCTACCTTTTTTTCTACTGAGAAAATCCATATTTAAAATGTTCATCTTACTTGAAAGGTAAGTTTTATAAATTTATTTCCTCTGAGAAATACTTGGAAACAAATTTGATTAATCACCTGCACCACATTTGCATCCAGCACCTGATAGACCAAGTGTCTGCAAGTGAAGAAAACCCACTGAATTACTTTTGCAGAACAATTCATTACAATTTGAATAAAATAGAAAAATGCATCTATATACCCATTTCTTAAAAATATTCTGTGTTCTTGTTTTTTGAAACTTTTGGCATGAATAGAAAAGTTCTCGAAGATTTGCAAATTTATTAGATGTTTCAATAGCTTCTGTTTAAATCTAACTACTTTATTTGGAAGTTATAAAGATCTCCTGACTGTTAGAAACATTTAAATAAAAGCAAAGTTTTGGTCTCATTACACACCAAAAATATTTATGTGTAGTCATTAAGCCAAATTAGTGGTGTTATTGGGGAGAATTAAGTTTTATAAGCACCTGAAATGTGAAGCCTTTGTGTTTTGTATTTAGATTTTTGCCAACAGCAGTTTTGTGCTACTCCAATGAGAGACCTCACTCACCATTAATGACATTTGAAATAAAGCAAGCAAAATATTTATTATCTAAATAATTATAAATTTTAATAGCCATCTGTAATAGCATAGACATTCACAGGTGTTTTTAAACATCTTGACTTGTTTTAAATCAGTGATAAAAAATACTCCTGTCATTAGAAGGATCTTTGATTTTAATTCTTCCATCTACATAATGAGTTATTTCTATGAGCAGTTGATTTCCAAAATCTCTGTAAAATCTTCTGGACCCCAGTGTCTTAGCCCAAGAATGATTTGGTCTTTTAAAGTCTTGCATCACTAGGCAAACACAGAAGTCTAATAAGCAGAATTCATGTTGTGGTGTTAAATGAAAATATAAAACAATGTAGGTGGTACAGTAGCATGGAACAATTCTCTGAGTCATTTAAAGCTGATTAAATTGTGTTGATCAATCATTCTAAATAAGTGAGGAGGAACAAAACTGAGCATTGTGAGGAATGAGGATGGGGCATGATTTCTCAGCAAGAAAAGCTTTCCTGGCTTAGCATGAAAATATAATGTGTTAAGAGAGTCTTAAAATCAATATACCATGAATTAGCAGTCAGCAGAAAACAGCCAGATGACAGGGGGAATATGATTCATTTCTCAGAATGACTAAGATCTCAGGCAGCTCGTGGAGCAGAATATTTGGAGATTGTGAATAGAGTTAAAAGAAATTCCTTTAATTTGATCTGGAAGTGTGTTTATGACAGACATAAAGCACTTGAATTCTGCTGAGGATTTCCTCTGGTGCTGCAGTTGTCCTGACTCTGCTCTTTACAGCTGTTCTTTAAGTGCTGGCTGCTGAGCCAGACACGCCAGCCCTCTCACACCCCAGTGCATGGAAATGAAGTTTCCAGCTCTAGATGAGTAATTAGATAACCCAGCACTGAGGGTGTAATGATAATGAAGTGAAGAGGAAAGGATCCCTCAATAATCAGATCTTTTTCAGGAATTGAAAAGAAAATGCATTTTGATGTTTTTTTCAGAAGACACTCAGCTGCCTTATTCCACCTCTTTCCTTTCCTTCATTTCAGCTTAAAAATTACAGTTTTTTCATTAGAAAAACAACATCCATAGGTGCTCTAGATGCAAACGAATGTGGATTGCCTTAATATGGGAAGTGACAGCCCCTGGCATTTGTCTGAATATTAATGCTGAATCAGATGGAGAAATCATTATGGCTGATGGTTTTGGTTATTAAGTTTAAAATGTCAGAAGCCTGAGTTTAAGTTTTCGTGACAGCAACAAATGTTTTGTAATTTTTTTAATGCTTAAGTTTCAATTTAAATTCAAATTTCCACTTCTTTTTTTTTGTCTTGTCTTTTGGGCTTTCAGAGTCCAGGAACTTTTATTTTTGGTGGATTGGGAGAAGTCTGAAATCTAGTTTGAACTGGGAGAAAACTGCTATCTGTAGTTGCAGCACCTTTGCTTTTTGTGCCATTGGCCTCTCTCTTTTTCTCCTGGGATCATGTAGGACATTTTCATAGCAGAGGGCATTTCATAGCATTTTCAGAGAGGCTCATGGCCAGTTTTTTGAGCAGTCCCAGCCTGGGCCAGATTTCCAGAGCTGCCTCCTGCAGTTCTCACTGTTGTGTTTACAGACAGACGTTCAACAAAGCCCTCAAGCTGTTGAGTTCTTTAGAAAACCTGGCCACATTTTTCTGTGTTGGCTTTGGATAGAAACCCTGGGCACTGATGCTCTGTGCTTGAGCTCTTCTGCCATTTCTGACCTCACGGGACATGTCTGGATGTGCTGGTGATGCTTCTTGAGGACTGTGAGCTGGCAGAGAGGTCTGGAATCTCATCTGGAATGAAAGTTTGTCTTGGAAGACACTAAAAGACTTGGTCCTCATCAGTGAAAGGTGTGTTTGTGTCTCCCATGAAGTTCTGGCCACACAGCCAGCCCAAATGTGGGGTCTGTTAAGCTCTGGATCCAAAGAGCCTCTCCCTTTTTTCCAAGGGACGTATTGCTCTTCTTTATCAAAATCCACCTCTTAGTGACCTCCTGACTCTGCAAGTTCTGCAGAAAACCTCACTGAGCCCTGCAACAAAACAGGTGTGAATGTCAGATTTAAAGGGAGAAATGAACTCAGGCTCAGAGGGAAACCCTCCTGATGGAACAGAGAATGAACAACTCCCTTGCAGAGTCCTGGAGACGCCCATGCTCCGCAAGAGAAGGGAGCTCGGGGAGGAGAATCAATCTGCTGAGCAGGAGAGGGCAATTCTGCTCTCTGCCCAAGATTAATAGCTCAGCAACCTCTGTGGGAAGCCTGACAGGTACAACCACAGCAGCAGGAAACCCCAGCACAGGCACTGTGCTTTTGAGCATTATTCTCTCATCCCTCAGCCTTCCCGCCTTCCAAACTGGAGTTGCTGTGCTTGGAGTGAGATCCAGCTCTGGATCCAGCCCCAGCCACTCCCACACCAGCCCCTCCAGCCCCACAGCTTTTGCTGGGAGTGGTAGCAGGTCCTCAGCCTGCAAATCCCCCAAGGCAGAGTGCCAGATGTGCTTTTGGGTAACACACTCAGAAGCACCAGAGTGACTTAGAAGCTGAAGTCCCCAGCAATCCTGACTGCTGTGCATTCTCTAAATTGCTTTGACTTTTCAGAGAGACCGGGGCCATTCAGATGTTTATTTCCTTCTGAAAACATTCCTGCTGGTGTTTAACAAATACAGTATATTCCCTCTTTGGGATGTTGGAGTGAGTTAACAGCCCAGTTCCCTCGAGTAAGGCAGAGGAGAACTGAAGACTCATCTCTTGCCCACATCTTTTGTTTTGGCAGAAAATGTGAAACTTCTCTGTTCAGGTGCCTGTTTCCTATTTTAGTTTTGTTTTACTCCTCACCCTTCTAACACTTTTAATTTGGTTGTTGAAGAGAGGAGAATGTCTTTTACTTTCCCACTTATTGTGGTAGAAAATGGGGGAGGGAGAGCAGCTTTCTTGAACTCTTATATTCAAAATAGCTATAAATAATTAGTTACAGGGACCTAGCTTCCCCCTCCTTTTAAGGGCTAATTTAAGTTCTTTATCAAAATGATTTAAAATGCCTTTCCCAGTGGGAAACTATATTTCAGAGCTTTTATTTATTAGACTTCTCAAAAAGTGTGTTTTTAATGCACATCCTGACTTTGTGCCAAAACTCTCCACTGTAACATTGGGATTGGAGCAACCCTTTGTATAGGGAGTTATATTTATTGGATTTTTACATATTGATACAGAGCAATTAATCTAAATAAATCACACACAGAATTGGCACATAAATCTCCCAGTCTTCACTGCTCACAGTACTATATTACTGTCCTGACAACCTTCCCTCAAATACAGAAAAACTTTCCTCTTGGTGTACTTTTTTCTAGGCCTTCTAAAGTGTCAGTAATTTTCTGGGGCTGGTTGCTTGGTTGCTGTTGTTGTGAGCTGTAGAATTTGGGCTGTGGATTTGGTTTTAGGATGTAGGGACAGGACAACATCACTGTGTTTCAAAGGAGGGAAAAGCCTTGAAATTTGTAAGATGTGTGAGGAGCAGGTTTCATGGTAGATGGCTGAATATCTAATTTTAGCATTATGAGCCCCTTGTGGCGCTGAGAGGAGATTTCTTTCTGTTGGTTTAAAAAGGTACAATGTCTCTTGCGCTGTGTCACAGACACATTTTATGAAAAATCATTTCCTCAAGATTTTTTTCTCCTGAGAAGCTGAGAGGTCTCAGAAAAAAATGTAAACATTGATTATCTGCTGTTTTGGAATGCAACAGGTGAATCTGTGATTGGTCTCATGTGTTATTTCTAATTAATGGCCAATCACAGTCAGCTGTCCAGACTATCTCAGTCAGTCACAAGCCTTTGTTATGATTCCTTTTCTAGTCTTAGACAACCTTCTGATGAAATCCTTTCTTCTATTCTTTTAGTATAGTTTTAATATAGTATACATCATAAAATAATAAATCAATAAATAAATCTCTTCCCTCATCCTAAGGCCCCTGAGAACACCACCACAGTGCTGCATGGCTGCTTTGAGGAGTGCAGTTTGCTCCAGCGTTTCAGGGCTCCCAGGCTAAGTGTGTGAGTGTGTTTGTAGGTTGGACTACTCCTTTCTGGGACACCCTCTTCCCCCTCCCAAATTGTTTCCTGCTTTCTGAGCAGAAGCTGCACGTGAGACAGTCTGGGCATCATTATTTTAAGCAAATACAAAACCATAAGCCAGGTCAAGGCTGGGTACAATTCAGTGTGACCCTCAGGCAGTTCACACCAGGGAAGATCTGCCTGGCTCTCTTTTGAGTGCCTGCCATTACAAATCCCAGGGATGTGACAGCCTTCTCAAAAAACTCCACTTCAGGCTTTCCCAGGGAAGGGTTAAGAGCTGTGGCTTTCCAAAGGGATTCTGCAGTACTGGGCCCATCACTGCAGAAGGCTCTGGTCTTTCTGACAAAAGGGCTCTGACATCCAGGCAGTACTCCTGAAAGTTCAGAGTTGGGAAAGTCGGAGCTCTGTAAGGAATCATTACAATGAAAGGTAGAACAGATTCCAGCAAGTGTTCAATCACCCAGCGTGGTGCCACTTAGAGGCACAAGACCTTAAAACAGCCAGCAAGATGCCAGCAGAAGAGGCCTCTGTGCCAGCTCTGGCACTCTGTGCCTGTCATTCCACTCTGAGCCTGTCGTTCCATGCCTTTCATCCCAGGTAAGTTTGGTGGAGGGGCTGGGGACAGGTTGGGTCAGCTCAGCCTGGGCACTGCTGGTCATCATTTTATTCACTGGAAGAAAACACAAAGAATACAAGCTAAGATAATATTCCTGATTGAAAAATAAATATCTTATTTGAGGATGCTTCATGTAGCAATAGGGGAAAGGGCACAGAGGCACCTGCAGGAGGCCATCAGTGCCACTGCTGCCAGCATTCACCTCTGGCTGGGGTCCAGCTGTGGCCATCTCCAGGATCTGTCATTCCAAGCATGTCTGGAAAGAAAATAAACAGAGAGACACTCCTTTCTCAAAAATCATTCTTAAAATGCCCAGCTAGTACTGTTCCTATGTGAAAAGGGGTACTCCAGCCCTTCCCACTCTCACAGTGTCTGATGTCATACCAGCAGCCCATGGATTCATGGGTCAGGCCTTCCTCTGCCTACCCTGTTTGTAAAAGGGGGACAGAATTAGAGGTTTCAGCCAGAGACAGGGAGTAGGTTTAGATTACATATTGGGAAGAATTTATTCCCTGTGAGGGTGTGAGGCCCTGGCACAGGGTGCCCAGAGAAGCTGTGGCTGCTCTGGAAGTGTCCAAGGCCAGGTTGGATGGGGCTTGGAGCAAGCTGGGACAATCTGGAAGGGGTCCCTGCCCATGGCAGGAGGTTGGAAATAGATGATCTTTAAGGTTCCTTCCAACACAAACCATCCCATGATTCTTTCACCACTGGTAATTTTAATGAATGATGGTTCTGTCACTTTCTATATAACATTCAAGCATATTGTTTACAACCTACCTTAAAAAAATCATAAAAAAGCAGAATTTTTTAAATGCATGCAGATTTGCCTCAGAAGAACAAATTTGTTTGGATCGTAAACAAAAATTCTGGGTTTATTTCCCTTTTCTTTTTTTTTTACTTGAAATCTGTGTGCATGTCATAAAATATTCCTGTGTACTTTCAAGAATAATTGAAGCATATGTACCCAAAATGTAATACTTTTCATAATGGTTTCAGACTAAATTATCCATTATATGGGACTAACACATAAAAGCCTTCCTCTACATCAAGTGATAGATCAAAGGGAGGCACGATGGCTTGTCCACATGCACAAACCACACCTCTCAGATTCTGAGAACAAGGATATGCTGTCTGCATTTTAACTACATCTCCATGACATGAAACACTATTCCTGCGTCTCCTACTGCGGAAGAGTCAGGTACTCCTGGCTACAAAGATTTCCTTTTACATTTCTCCC
This sequence comes from Melospiza georgiana, assembly GCF_028018845.1. Lineage (NCBI taxonomy): Eukaryota > Metazoa > Chordata > Aves > Passeriformes > Passerellidae > Melospiza > Melospiza georgiana. The sequence continues at coordinate 16,750,627 of NC_080442.1, forward strand.
CTCTTTTTTTTTTTTTTTTTTTTTTTTTTTTTTTTTTTTTTTCAGTTCCGTAATACAGATGAGATTTCAGTGACTAGTCCTGGGTGAGTCTAATTTGAAAATGAAACTCCTCACTGTTCCCCTCAGGGCAGTGTGGGAACCTCCTGGGAGGAAGTGTGGATCCCAGTCCTTGGGTGGGAAATCCGTGATCCCAAACCCCAGCCCTGCATCCTGGGGGTGGGTGCTGGTGGAGATGTGCTGCTGCACAAATCCCAGAGGGCACAGCATGAGGATTGATGTGTTCCTGTTCCCTGGGTCCCTGTCTTCCTGCTTTGGAGCACAGCATCGTGCCTCAGACCCTTCTCCTCTTTACTGCCTCGCTTGTTGAACTCAGATGTATTTAAAACTTTCTGTGCCTCATTTTTCTATCTGCACAATTAATTAATCTATTAATATTTCCACCCTTGTAAGGATCCTTAATTACTTTGTCTGCCTAAAATCCTTTCCTTCAAGTGGATGATGTGAGGGAGACAAATTCTGAGTGTTACTGCTGGTGAGCATTAATGGATCACTCTCAGATAGGGATCCAACTGTCCCAGCTTTTGGAGTGTTTTGCTGTGAGTTTTTCTCACTGTCTCATCATAAGTAATAAGAAATGCAAACTTACTGGCTTAGTGGCATGATTAAAGATGTTTGTGTTTGGAATTTGACTGCAGTAAGAGACTGAAGATGTATAGTTTAATTTAAGTGCATGTCTAGATCCAGTCTCCCAGCCAGCAGATTGGATGTAAGCCCAATTATTCCCATTAGCATCTGGTTTCTGAGCACTTATGTACTACCATGATCAGGGAATAAAATTCCTTAAAATAACCTCCCCTAGCTGAAATGTTGAGGTACCTTTTATTGTTGTCGTGGCTGCTAAAAATGTGGAGTGCACTGGGGAAGTGCTGAGTTGAGGCACCAGAAGAAGAGGCTGTGATCATGGAAAGGCTGAAACTTCTGCTCTGATCATTTCTGACAGCTCAGAGTGGTTCTTCCACAATTGGAACCACTTGTGCTGCTTATTAATATAATGAAACTTATCCTCCAGCAAAAACAGAACCAACGACTGACACAGGAGTGGAGGGAGAGGCTGAAACCTGATCTGCTTAGGGGTCTCTTAAAGATGATGGAAGACTAATAAAATCCAGCCTGCTTCCTACCTCCATTACAACTCCCACTCCCAGCCTGTCCTCACGAGCCCAAGTGGAATAATGGCTCCTTCCAGAGCCAAGACATCCATCCCCAGCACAGCTGAGTGGCCTCTAATGGTGTTTGGCACCAGGGCCTGCTTTGGTACCTTCCCCAATCTAGGAAATTCTTTACTTTGATTCCACTGGATGTTATGTGAAGCCTCTAAAATGTTTCTTAATTCTTATTCTTTCTTATTTCATCAGGAGTAGACTTCTTTGGTCATTTGTTTTAGGTTTTTTGGGGTTTTTTGGAGTTTTTTTATAATTATTTTTCAGGTTAAAAGATGTTTCCACAGTGCCTCAGGAAAGCTCAGTGTTTGGTACATCTTCATCGTGGGGATAACCATAAGAACAGAAAAACATTCATTTTTCCCATTGGCAGTGGATTAGAGAAACAGTCGTAACTCTGCATTAAATGGGATTTCTCAACACCAGGAGGGTGATCATGAGATGTGGAGTGAAAAAAAGTACTAAAATGATTAAAAAAAATCAAAAAAGTGCCAAACCTGAGGTCTTCTGGCTTTTCAAGAAGTGGATAGGAAAGCAGCTAAACAGAACTGTAAGGGTAAGCAGGGCAAGATGTCAGAGTTGATTTAACTCATTACATTTAAGTGGAAAATAAGGGATGAAAGTTTAGTTTAAGAAAAATTAAGGAAATACCCAAGAATGAGTTTACAAAGTGCAATATTTTCTCTCAAAGCTGTAGGGTTAGCAGGTTGGTATCCAGCATCTGTGACTGATTAGGGGCATTTGAGATGGCAGGTGGCTTTAGGAAATGGAAACCTTACAGAGCTTTACAAATACTTTCTGTAGTTAGGCAAAGTTATTTGATTTATTCTCGCTGGTTCTCATTGAATAGCCTGGTTTAAAATCTATCAACTTGTCTTAATCCATGTTAATATTTTCTTATAGACACAGTCCTGTGAAAATTCTCCAATTGGATTCAGTAGAGTTGCCCTGGAGAATAATAGAGTTACTCAGTTTACACCACCGAGGGCTGTGTTAAGGTGAAGAACATAAATCATGGCATTTAAAAATGCCAGCCAAATCTTTTAGACAGTAATGAGATCAAGAACCAGATCTGATCATATTTGCTCCTGACAATTTTAAAGAGGCCTGTAATTCCACGTGCTTCCCCTCTGTGTGGTCATGTTGAAATTGCCTGTCTGCATCAAGAAACCAAAGCCCCAAAAAAACCCTCAGCAGGGTAAAGGGTGGAATGGGGTGGATCTGCTGCTCACACTGTTGGAAAAGGAGCAGGAAAAGGCAACTCTGCATCTCTTCTTTGCTCTGGTCCCCAGGCCATGCAAGGGCAGGCCCATGGGAGAGCCTAAGGTTCTCCTCTCCAGGCTTGGATGGGAACCAAAACTCATTCTGAAGAAATATTTGGAAGAGACACTGAAAACAAAAAAGTAAACCCTGTGTCTGGAGCTACTCCACAAGTCACAGCAACACACAAAAACTGGCTCCTTAAAAAAAGGCAACAATAGGTAAAACAGGATTTGCAGCTGCAGGAAGTGCGGCCATAACGTGGCTCGGGGCAAGGGGAGTTAAAACTCTCAATTATCTTTCCCAAATAGCATTCCTGAGGAATAACTCAAGGAGAAAATACTGCAGAAGCCCCAGCACAGGTTTGTTATTACTAGAGAAGAAAAATCAGCATTTGGCCAAACCTTTCCATTTTCTGATATTGTAAAACCAGTCCTGCAGTGCTGTCTGGGATGTTCTAACCTCGGCACTGGTCCAGATCCATTTCCAGCTATGGATTGTGTGTCTCTCTCTGTTTGTGTGTTCTTCTGCAGATTTATTTTAAAACACCCTTCCTGAAGCTGACCAGCATCCTGATTTATAGGATTTTACTAAGCTTCCCATAGCCTTTTCTTTTCTTTACTAAGTATGTTTTATTACTTTGTATTTTTTTCCAAAAAAAATGAATTTTATTGGACAAGGGTTCAAACATAGCTGCATAATGTTTGTTTTACAGATCCTGTATTAAACCACTTTAACACATTTGTAGACCTGAGGAACTCAGCAAATACTGTGAAGGAAATGCCCTGAGCTTCATCTTGCTGCTTTGAACTGAGCAGGGTGAACTTTGCCTGGTTGCTGAGCTGACACGTGAACAACCCATTTGCAATTCATACAGAGAGACAGAGAGCAAGGGGGCCTGATCCTGCTTTTACCAAAGCCAAAGGAAATCCTACTGCTGACTGCAGCAAAACCAGCAGCAAAATCATAATGACTATTTAAGATGAAATTCCACAAGTACAGTAATGTGACAATCATGATAAAGTGCTGTTTTTTCCAGAGGCACCATCTGAATTAATAGGGTCTTTCCAACTAGCTCTCCTTGGAATGGGTTGCAAGAAGTAAAATACATTTTAAAAAATTTATTTTAAAAAGTCTCTAGGATACTTTGCCATTCACCAGATTTTTATTCATTTAATAAATAGCTGTTATATTTTGAAGCTGGTTTGGGGCTTTTTTTCCTCTATCATTGTCATCTCCTCCTTCTTTATTGTAGCATGAGTAATCTAATTTTTCTGCATAGCATGTTGCAGTTTGATAGACAGGTCTCTGAGGGAAGCCTTATGTGTCAGCATCAGTGAAAATGACTTCTGAGGTTGGCTCACACCCCCACGCGAGCTCGGAATCCAAATCACCCCAGAGTTCCGCATCCGCCTGCCCCACGCCTCGCTGCTGCCTAATGTATTCATTTGCCTCTGGCAAAAAAAATACAAGTGAGATCCTCCACTGCATACTGATGTCATGTGCAAGGAGCCATAATTGGGGCTGGTCACGTGTGGCAGGCACCGGGAGCTGCTGATTTTTGCCGTCTGTGGGGATAAAGTTCAGCTCTCTGCATCCATCGTGTGTTGGTGGACACCCAGCAGTTCAGGCACGTATTTTCCCCCCAAAAAAGGAAATGAAAATAGGATGCAGGCACCCAGGTCTGTGGTTTTTTTCCAGAATTCCACTGTAGTGGCAGGAGATTTTTGTTTGGCTCCATCACTACTTCAGTTTATCAGTAATAATTAATGACTTGTGCAATTGCATTTCCCACTTTAATCAAGGACAGATATTTCCAATTCAGAGTTGCAGCAAGAAAACATCCACAAATGGGCTGCCTTTTCTTTTTCCTTTTCACAGGCAGATGCTGACAGAGAAATAAAAAGACTTTTTGCTTCAGGTACGTATAAAGCTTTACAGCTTCACTTCCAAAAGGACTCTCCAGGACTGAGCTTCCCAAGTTACATGCCTCGTTCCCTCCTCCCAGCAGTGCACCCTAAATAATTTGGGTCTTGACTATTAGAAATCATCATGTGAAACCCTCTGAATGGACAGGAAGATTTCCAGTGATTCATCCGTTTTCAATTATGCCCCTAAGAGCACTCCTGCCCTTTCTTCCTGCTTGTAATAGCTGGAGAAGTTATTGGAGAAGTGGGGCTCTGGATGGTCTGCCGCTGGTTTCCGAGGAGTTGGATCAATGCTCTTTGACTCAGTTTCCCTGTCTGTAAACAAGACCTTTAATATGGGCAAGGAGTCTCCAGGGTATGGAAGTTTTTCACCTGAGATGGAAGCTGCTGCTCCCTGGTAACAGCACAACTGCTGGCAATGATGGTAGAGCTGAATTGTAGATGTGAAATACAGCTGTCATTGCTGATTTCCATGTCATCCCACCTCCAGGTAAGGAAATAGAGCTCATTTTGGGACAAACCCACCTCATTCAGTCTTCTTAACCTTCAGTCTGGATAACTGCAAAGATGAACAGAAGAATTTCATGCATAACATTTTAACTTGGCTTGATGAGCTTCCCAGTAGCATGTAAATAAACTGCCTGATTTGGAGCACTCTGTTCCTGACATATAACCCACTGCTCATTTAGCAGATTTAATTTTGCAGGCTTTGTGCATTTTTTATGTGACAATGATGATGTGAGGAGGCATGTCTTTATCACAGAAAGCCAACAGCACAGACTCTTTTTTTACAGAAGTCCCTTCTTGCTGCTTCTTTGGAGCAAGAGCCCGAGATAATTCTATCACAGGGTGTGCCATCTGTGACATGGGGCAGGTTTTTACTTGCAAACTTTATAACCCTTGATTGCTGCTGCATTTCAGTAATAATGTCAGTGGATATCAAACCTTGAGTACATAGGGCTCAATTATGATCTTGCAGAACACAGAGGCTGCTCAAATCCAGTCCAGACTGTGAACTCACAATCTGCTGTTTACTTAAAGTATAGAGAAAGCACTTGACCTCTTCTCAGTGGCATCCATGTGGAAACACTCGACAATAGAGGCCTTCCTTGGTTTTCTCAGGAATCATGTTTCGACATTTTCATCTCCCCTAATTAAGGTCAATGGTCACACACTCCCACTCCTCTCCCCACTCTTCCCAAACTGCCGGCACTTACCCAGCTCCAGTTACCCTGGGTGGAACAAACTGGGCCCAGTTTGTGCTCACACATTTCCGTGGGGAATGAAGGGAATCCTGGAGGTTTGAGGCTCTGCTGAACCAGGAGCTGTGCCTGAGCTCTGCTGTCCACGTGTCCATCACCACCACCACGAGCTGCAGCAGAGCCTGATAGCCAGAGGCGAGCAGGCGGCGGGGGGTAGGATTGCTGCGAATGTGATTCCACGATGAGAACGTTTCCTAACCCGCAGCACATGTTCCCACCCGGTGGGGAAGGTGTGAGCGAGCTCTGAGGGAGGACAGCGAGAGAATCTCATCTCCCTTTGCGGCGCTGCAAGTGCTAATTGCAGGCGGGAGGAAGGGTGGAGCTGGTAGACGGCTCTGAGAGCCTGGGCAGCACAGCCCAAGGGCTCCTGCTGGAACCCAGGGAGCCCAGGAGTGCTTCACAGCCCTGGCAAGATTCACTGGGGCACTGCTGTGCTCTGTCTGCCTCTCCTTGAAAACCCTCACTGTTCTCAGCAGGGCCCTTCCCAGGAATGGGAATGTGCCAGCCAAGGCCGCTGTGTCAGGATGCAAAGGATACCTGAACAAGCACATCCCACCGAATCAGGGGCTTGTGGGGACTGGATTTATCATCAGAAAACCTCTTCGGAGCAGTATACATCCTGCTTAGTAATTACCTTTTCTCTACTAAAAGGATATTTTCCTTTCATCATTTTTGTTGAGTAGGTGGCAGCCATGAATGGTTAACAATGGAAGGCAGAAGTTGGTGAAATAATAAAACTCCGTGCTTCCAGAAGTCATTTTACATAGGTAAAAACAAAAGTGGGCCAGCCAGCTGCAGACCCTGGCATTACTTAGGCTTGTGCCTGATGCATTGCACCCTTTCCCTTTAAACTGGCTTCCTCTCATTTCTCACACAGAGCAGAATATCACTTCCAGAAAAGAGCTAATGCTGTCCTTTTCCTTTTATATTAAAAAAAAAAAAAAAAAAAAAAAGAAAGAAAACGAGAACAAAACTAACAGAGTTGTGCCCTAAGTGAGATTGTCTTGACCCTTTGCAAAGCCAGATCCTCAGAGCCTCTGCCAGCACACGCTTCCAGCACAGCTCCTTTGCTCATGCTGAGCTCAGCCGTGGGTGCAGGATCAGGGCACCTGCTCTCTGGAGAGAATAACTACCCAAAAATATGATTTTTTTTTTTCTCCTTTCTATACTGTTTTTTTTTAAGCTGAAAAATGTGTGTTTGGCGCTAAGGGCAGGCTGTGGTGTTGAGCAGCGCCGTGGGTTCCTCACCCCAGTGGTGTGGGGACTGCATCCACAGTTTCCAGGTGTCAGGGAGATGTGTCAGAGCCATCTGACATCCCAGAGAGATGGATTTTTCATGTAAAAGTAGAAAGTTATTAGCTCCAAAAACGTTCTCTTGGCAGCAGCAGGGCAGCAAGTGCTGCTACAGGGAAGGCAGGTTCTGGGCCAGCATAGTCCTGCAAAAGGTTTTCTGTTGTCACATATTGCAGAATAATGTAATAAAAACCCAAGGACTTTTATTCCTGAAAGAGCTCAGTCACTCATGCCACAAGGAAGATTATGTTTAATTAAATATTGAACCCCTTTATATATCTGTACCAGGCTCTGAATCACACTCCCTCTCCTTACAGCCAGAGGACATTCCCACATCTTCAAAGATTTTACAAATGAAGGTAGTTGAGAGTTTCATTTCACCTGAAACTAAATTGAGCTACTTTGGAGATGGAAACAGCAACTCTTGAAAATCCCTCTTTCAGCAGAGCAGGCCAGGAAGAGAAAAAATATACAGTATTCCAAAAGTGAGCCACAGGATGACTTTTTAATAGCAGAAAAACTATAATACTAATTAGTATCCGTGCTTTGTTGTTGTGTTTGGGGGCAGGTTACACCTCTTCCACTGAGCTCAGTAATGGGCCCTTGCACTTCAGTTACTCCTTGTTTGATTCCTGCAACACTTTCCTGACTCCTTTTCAGGGAAATTTTCATATTCCTGCTAAAATTTAGTCACTGGGGACTGCTTATACATCCTCAGACCCCCCTCCTTGGATTTAAACTCCATCTTTTTTGCGAGTGTGCTGTGAGTTTTCTCCATTGCTGGGATATGTGTTATCTTGCTCGATTGCATTTAATTCGGTCTCCATTTGCATATTCGCGTCCTGGGCTGAATCCGTCAAGATTTTTCCCATGACACATTTTGCCTCTGCTGTTCCCATGACACATGTTCCTTCTGCTGTGGCAAGATCTACTCTGTGGATTCCTTCTGAGGAAAGTGAGGCTGTTTTCTTCCCCAAGTTCAGGTCAGGATTTTCCGTGCCTTCCCCGATGTGCAGCGGTGTCAGCTCACACACAATCTCCCCCACCTCAGCAGCAATGAAACTCTAAATCCTTCCTCACTTCAGTCTCTCAGCTGCCTTTTGAGCCAAAGGTTGTGGTTTGTGCCCTGTCATCTGGCTTGCTGTTGGGTGTTTGGGGCTTGCTTGAAGCCGTTTCTGCAATCAAAAGGCTCAGTTTTAAATACCAGCCAAAGACTGGGCACGTGTGTACAGCATCAGGGCTCCTTTTCAAAGAGCACCTTTGGGTGAATCACTTGACCTGGCTGTGCCTCAGTTCTCCATACAGAACAGAGGAAAATAATATTAATGCAAGTCTAACTTTCTTCAGATACTGCGAGGCTCAGTGCACGACCAGAGGTGATGTTCTCGGGTATTACAGTAATAGGGGTCACAGGAGCTAGATGGAAAAGTAAAGCAGAAGCTAGTTAAGACTTTCTCAGCTGCAAAGGATTAGTGTTCATTTTAAAATCTCTGGCTCTTGGCAAATTGGGACACTTACTAACCTGTAGCTCAGAAAAAAAAAAAAAAAAAAAAAAAAAAAAAAAAAAAAAAGAAAGGCAAAGCAGCTGAAACAAGGGTGTTAGCAAGTCTGGCAGCACAGCAGCGCTGTGCACCTTATCTCTATCCTGGTGGAAAATCAAAGGCACATTTCCAGCTGTGCCCGTGAGCACTGTTTGGTCACTGAACAAAGCAACTGGCACCTCGTATCCAACCCACAGAGTGATCACAGCCTGCTTCAGGTGCACAAACAAGTGCAGAAATGAGCTCCATGCACAGAACTCATTGTTATTCAATCAAGCCTTTAATTGTAAATGTTTTAAGCAAGGAATTCTCCGTTTTATGAAAGTGTGCTCAGCATTACTCCGCCGCAGACATCTGTCATTCAGCAGGCGCCACCCAATAAAAGTGCTTAAAATGTTCTGTTCCTCAATTAAAATATAAACCAGAGCTGTTTAAGGGCTTTTACGAGGTGATTTCTATTTACCTGACAGATTTCCACACTGGAGGAGCACAAAGCAGGATTTCAGTTTCTGATCAGAGTGATGGCTCTGCAAAATAGTAAAGTTGCAATTGTTTTAATTTATTTCTTTTTGGGGTTTGGGGGTTTTTTTGTTTGTTTGTTTAATTTCAGGAATAATAAAAATCTGTTAAGAAGAAAGGAATTCCTATGCCAGATAAAAATGAGGAAGAACTTGGAAGGGTGATCATTGCTGATCACACATGCTGGAGGAACTGGGATCCAGGATGAACTCCTGGAGCCTGTGCCAGCACCTGCTAACCCTTCCTTCCAAATGTCATCAAACAAAAGCCAGGGAAAAGTACTCTGCTCTGGTTAGAAGCAGCCTCTTATGAAGAGAAACAAGACTATGGCCAGACAAAATCTCCCATTTTCCCCAAAGAAACACTGCTTGAATGCTGTCATGGCTATTCCACTGCAGATGGATATTTCATCTCCCATCCTGCCTTACTATGACTCTCAAAAAAAAAAGAAACTTTCTTTTTACCTTCCTGCTACTCAAGCAGGAGTGGATGTTACATGGAAAACAAGCATTTTCACTAAAACCCCCTCTACTTTCTGTTCCAGAGCCTCAGGAACTCACCTTCAGTGGCATGAGAGGTGCAGAAAAGGCTTCGCCGTGTGCTGTTATGCTTTTACAACGTGCTGATCCCTGGTCTCCTGTGCCCCACCCTCTGGCAGCTCATCACTCCAGTGCACCTGGTCAGCATCAGGAGAAGATTGTACTCCTGCAAGACAAAGCTTTCAGCACCTTAAACCTTCTGGTTTTAGGTAACAATATTTTTGGACCAGTTTGCCCTGTCCTGCACGGCCATTAAGCCATTGACCACACCATGGTCACAGCTGATTTCTGTCAGCATGGGCAAGCCAAGGATGGGGCCTGTGGGGAGGGAAGGAGGGTGGGTTTGCCCCATCTCCTCCATGGCTGGGTGCCACCCTGCTGCTTTTGGGCACCTGCAGGCCCACAGAGCCTCCACAGCGAGGCAAACTGAGATTCCACATGGCACCAACCTAGCCCAGGCAAAGCAGGCATCTCCCAGGAGCTTCAGGGATCCAGTGTTCATCCTGCCAAAGCTGCCTGTGCCAGAGGTACCAATAACTGCTGAGGCTCAGCCCCAAGCTGGTGAGTCTCTGCTGGGCTGCCTCAATTGGATTCTTCCAGGGGAGATGTTAATTCCCTTTAAAATTAAAGAAAGGAAAAGCAAACAGCAACTAAACCAAATAACAGGTAGACAAGCAGCTCCTGGATTTTGCACCACAGGTATTCAGAGTGCCTTGAACCACACTGCTTGAAAAATGCCGAAAAATCTGATGTTAGCCCTTAACTCAATGTGGTATGTGTTTTTGTCCTCTGCAGCAGCAGCATGAGTTAAGGATGAGGCATTAGCCCTCACTGTGATCCCTGCAGTGTCAGTTCAAGTCAGATTCTTCCCGTTATTTATATGTTCCCTTTTGTGAGTGTATCGATTATACAAGTGAGATCTCAAGTGCCTGGGCACTCAACACAGCCACACAATGGAGGAGAGTGGCCAGGTTAGCCTGGAATTGCACATGAGCTGAGCATGCCAGGGGACAGGAGTAAATAGTGACATGTACAATTCAGAGCCACCTCTTCAGAGCTTTCTGTTTTGCTGCACACTGACTAAAAAAACCTGCATTTCAATTTCCAAGGTGTAGCAGCCAAAGATTGTCATAGTTATTCTTAGCCATGGTGGAATTGCCACCTTCAGGCCATTTCTGAACACACGAGATTATTCCATGATAATCCAAAATCCAGCACAAGCTCCTCCCTCCCCTCTATTTGTTTTACCCTCTGCATTATGAATGCTGTGGGTAAGGGCTGTCTGTTTCACAGGGGGCTTGGTATCACAGAAAGCTGGTTGTTGATCTCTGGATGCCTGCAGGCCAGCAATCTGTGCTACAAGTTACCCCTCTTAAATAAAAAAAAAAAAAAAAAAAAAAAAAAGAACCAAAAAAAAAAAAAGACAAGTGGATAAAACTGATACAAGCATCTGTAACAAGCTAATTGGACCCTTGTGGGCAACACAGCAGATACAAAATTAAAACAAACAAAACATCTCATTGTACAACTGCACTTCCAGGACCGCTATCACAAAGGGACCCGTCTGGATTTTTATTTTAGTTTCATTTTGTCTAAAAAGACCTAATTACGGCCAGAGCTGGAGTATCACAAGTCTGTTTTCATCTATAAAGAAAGGATATTTTGCCTCTGAACCTGAGAAATTGTTAGAAGTTGGTAATTAGTATGACTTGTTAATAGAGTTTGGCTGTGATTAAGCTGTGATTGAGTGTGAGTTTGGTTCTTGTCAATGTGAATGCCTGTAAGGTTGAGAGATGTTTAATGAGACACCTGTTGTCAGCAGCACCCCGTGGGCTTTGTTGCTCCTGATTGGAATTTGTACCACAGAGCAGGAGCAGCAGCACCAAAACACAGCAGCAGCAGCAGCAGGCACAGCTGGAGCATCACTGGCAACAGCAAAAGCTCCAAGAGAAATGGAGGCTTGGATCCTCTGCACTGGAAAGCTCCAGGGATGCTCCAAATCCCACAGGTCACAGTGCCTGGGGTGATCCATCATCCAAACCACGCAATTGCAGCTGACTTGGGCAGTGCAACAGGCAAAAACATTGACATTTTATCTGCTCACCAGGGAAGGGTGGCCTGGGCTGCTGTGGGATGCTGGGGAGATGGAAAGAGAGGGGATGCAACTGAGCAGGTTTAAACATCTCTGCCCCCCAAAATGTCCAGCCCTTGGGTAGCTGGTAATAGAGGGGCTCTTTAAAGTGTGACATTGATGGAGAAAGGTTCTGCCCAGCTCATCCCTTGATCATCCTTCCCCTGGGGTATTTTCATCAAGGGAAAATGTCCCACTGAGTGACTCAGTACCTCTTGGCCTTTGAGCAGAGATAGTTTCATTCATTTATGATATTTTTGTCTCAAAAATCAGCATCATTTTCCACATGACTCCATTTAATCACTCCCCACACCAAAACCTGGGCCTGATGACAAATTTGTGTACTTGGGGCTACATATGTAAAATATTATTTCCCCCTGAATGTCTATCAAACATTTTCGAGCCGCTGCAACTTAAAACATACCTGGGTTTTACACGCAGAAAGCCAAAGAAGCTGGAAGCAATCACGATGCAGCTGCAGCGTTTTCATGTGAAATGCCCGAGCTGGGAACCACGGGAGCAGAGGCATTCCTGCGGCGGGAATGTGCCCGGGGAAGGAGCCGCTGGCTCTGTGATGGATCGCAGCAGCCACTGGATGGCATCGCTCCACACGAATGGACCTGGAGCCGAGCTCGGCACGGATGCTGTGCCCGGGAGATCCATCCAGCCCCGAGAGGCTCCGGCCACCGTGACCTCACCAATCCTTTAAATAACATTCGGAGTTCTCCTGGCTGCCCGGCCGGGAGCTCCGGGCGCAGAGCTTGGTCAGAGCGAACAAAGCCGACACCCTGAAGCAAACCTGTTTCCAGGCTGAGCGTGTTTGTCTTTCATTTTAGGTGAGATCAAATATTCAGCCAGGTTTCCTTCTCATGAGATGGGAAAAAGAGTAGTTTGTAATTTGTGGCTGTATCAAACCAGCACAGGGCAGGGAGCAATGGCCTGACTGAAGCCCTGTTGCTGCCCAGGCAGCTCAGCTGCCCAGGGCTCAGGCAGCTTAGGCTGAGCTGAGCAGGTTATTGATGAAAAACCAAAGAAAAAGGAAAAGCAATTGTTGTCTGGCCTGTTGTGCCTTGCTGTGGGCTCCAGAGCACCGAGCTGCGTTGTCACCCGCGTGTGGCGCCGCCCCGAGCGGCAGCAGCATCCCAGCACGGGTTAATGCAGCTCTGCTTTCTGAAAGCCACATCACTGTTGATAAGGGATCAGCTGGGGGCCAAACAACCTGATGTTCATATTTTCCCTGGGGTTCTTTCATTACTTACACCCTGTGTTGGCCTTGCTCGTCCAGTGACTCCGTGTGGCCAAGCCAGCTTGAGAATGTCACTGGCCAAGTTCATGCTCAAAAGAAATCTGCTGGTGGCTTTGGTGCAGCAGGACATTTGGGACTGCAGCCCCACAGAAGGTGTATCTGAAGGGGAATACACTATTTGTGGGGTCAGCTGGCAGTCACAGCCAGCAGATTTATCTTCAGCTAGGACATGACACCATCAGGTGAGTGCTTGTACATGGGCCAGTAGGTACAGCTGTTCTGGGCACAGAACTTCCTGCTGGTACTGCCCCAGTTTTGGCCAGGTTAATAAATTTAATTATCATATTCAATTATATAATTCCAGTTACATTGGTATTAAAATCATATCATCAGTTTAAGTCCTGCAAAAGCCCCTTCACTCCCAGTTCTCAGTTCTGTACTCAAACCCCTTCTGCCTTTTTAATACTGGAAAGGTATGATGAAAAAATTGCAGCATAAAATAAACGCTACATTTGTTTTATGACCCCATTTGTCTCCTTTTTCAGGACTTACCTCCCAATCCAAACAGCAAGAGAACTGTATCCATCTTGATGTGCTCAGCAGTCCGCTGGTAAATGCTTTCAGCTGTCAGAAATACTCAGGCTTGGTGGGAAATTGAGGTTATATCAGCAGGAGGCTGCTCAGGTCCTTCTGGTGGCCACAGCTCTGCTGCAGTGGCTGTAAGAGATCAGAACAACTGGCAGTGATTTTCTGTTTCACATCTCCCGTTTGGTACCACTGCTTGAGGTCTTGTGTCACCCATGGGAAGGCTTCTATGAGGTGACACCAGAGAGCTCAGTGGGTTTGATCTCTTTCCATTGACTTTTGGGGAAATGGCAATTTCTCCCCAACTTCAGCACTTTCAGGGCTGTGTTTGAAAACAGGAAGGATAAATCTGAATATCTTCCTCTATTTAATAGTCAGGAGTGTAAAGACTAAAAGAAGGGTGTTTCATACAGCTCCTACACTGCATGGCAGGCTGTGTTTGGAAAAGATCCCCTTGGACCCAGCATTTATGGGATGGCAGAAATCCCAACCAGGGTACCCACTTCTGTGCTGGCTGTTTTAAGAGAGATTTGTTTTAATGCAATCACCTCAGCACACAAATGTGCCCAGGATCTTTCTAGACTCAGGGCAACACTCCAGATCTCCAAAAAGTCAAGGTGACCTTGGAAGCTGCAAGGCAGCCCATAAAGGGAATTCAGGAAAAAAAATCAAATTCTAGACTAATTCCAGACTATTAAAAAACTATCAGAAAAACTGAAGTGTCTTGTTGTGTTTGGTGGCACAATGTAGCAGGGGATCTGTCACTGTCAGCACTGCTCTTGTCTCACTGAAAGCTGTGGTGCCTTTCACCACCACGACATAAAAATTCAAGCCAGCTGTCCCACCTGCCTGAGCAGCTTCTATTCTGGGCTCCCATGTGCCATAGGTATTGTGCTTATTGATAAGCTGGGGCTCTTTGTCCCTTGACATTGTTAGGGAATATTCTGCTGGTTAAAATCACTGGAACTGATACAGAACATTCCCAGCCCTGGCCGTGCCCGGCCGTGGTTACACGTCCAGGTGAGACTGCGGTGGGATTGTACAAAATGAAAAAAAAAGCTTAAAAGAAGGGAGACTTCTCAAAAAAATCTAAGTCAGAAAAGACTGGGGGCCTCCATGACTCTGGCTGTCAATAAGGTGTTAGGTAGGGGAAGATTAACACCCTTTAGCAATGACACAGCTGTTCCATTGAAGGTGATAACATGCAATCAGGGGAGGGAAGAGTCTAGCACAGAATAATGAACAGAGCAAGCAAAGATCAGTAAAAGGGAAGGTTTTAGCCCAAAAAGCTGAAAAAGCCTCTTAAAGCTGATTATTTTAGTGGTTATAAATAAGTATAAAAAGACCCAGAGCCTCACTTTAGGTCTGCACAACGAGCTCAAATATTTACCCCATCTTTCTAAAATCAGTCTGGCTCCTAGGAAGAAGAAAAATAGTGATAATGTAGAGAATAAAGTCTCTTATCTGCCTTGGCAGTGAGCGTGCAGATAAACACAAAAATCCTTACCCCAAAGACAGCATGTAGCACTGAATCTCTTCCTCTGAAAGCACAGCAAATTGTGATAAGAGTAGGGTTGGGAAGACAATAGATTTAATAGTGGAAAGAACCTAGTATTTTGTCGACTCTTGTCTTCCTTGGAAAGGAATCAGGACAATGAAATTTCTCCCCCTACTGCTGATGGCTAAAGGTAGAAATTAGTGGTTTGATACACCCACAGCTTTGCTGCTCACCTGAGCTTCTCCACTGCATCAGGAACCACCAGGTCAGTAGATTTCCCCAGGGAATTAAACATCAGGATGTTTAATGCAGAGTTAGTGGTGATAATGCCAGTCAGGGGTGAGGCCACCCTCACAATCTCTGCTCCCCTGTGGAAGAACAGCAGGAACATGGCCTGTTCCATGATTAGATTTTGGCTGGGCTTGAGGAGGATAGGGGGGTTTAGCTGAGAGATGGAGCAGGAAAAGGATCACCCCTTTAAAATGCAGCTGGGGTTGAAGCTGCTCATGAGCCATGCTGTGAAGAAAGCTCAGCCTTCAGTGCTGGGGGGCTCAGCTAACATACACATGCAGAGAAAACCTAAATCCCATGGCTCTCACTGAGACACCACTACCAAATCCTTCAGAGCCCTTAATTCCTGCTGGGTAGGAGCTGAGAATTGCCTGTCCATTCCCACTGGTCCTTTCCCACCTCATTTTGCACTCCCATCTCATGGATCTCACACACACACTGAAGAGTGACTGCTCTCGGTTCCCAGCCCAAAGGTGGAAGGTTCTGTTCCCCCTGCTGGGCACAGACCAGTCCCCCACCTCTGCCAGACCTGCCCATGTCCCTCTCACCCCCAGCTGCCCCACAGCCATCCCACAAAGGCCGTTTGAAGGAATGAAGTGAGACAGGCCGTGCCACCAGGGATGCGGCAAGAGCCGCGTCTGCTCTCTCAGGAGCTGTGACATTGCTGTGGCACAGCCTGAAACAGAGCAGGCAGGAGCTCCAGGGAAGAGCAGAGGGTCTGCATGGGAACAGTGACAGCCACAGGGACACCACCAGCACCAGCAGGAGCAAAAACGTTGCTGTACCACTTGTGAGAGCAGCAGAGCATATGGCCAGTCTGGGACTGTTGTCAGCAGCCCAGAATGGGGTAGCTCTGTTCTGGCAAACTCCATTTTTTGTCTTTATGACCAAAGAATGGTTGCATGTTGGAAGCTCTGTAGTTGCTAGGGGAAGAGCCATTAATATGCTGGTGACTGAGAAGTCAGCCAAAGCGAGTGCTGAGATAAAATTACTTTTTCTCACTTGTGTTTCACCCTGAGTGTGTTATTCAGTGTGTTTTCTCTGCTCAGGGTACCTCACACACACTGTGCTGGGCTAACTTCTTTGTCCTTTCTGATTTTATTTTTCACCTTTCCTAACCATGATTCCAAAGAATAATACTAATCTGACAGACTAGAAAGAGTTTTTACATCATAAATCCCTACTTACTGGCAGAGTAAGACTGCAGACTGTTTCTCTCCCATAAAAAACCCCTTTTCTCTATTAGCCTGAAAATTAAGAATAGAAAATAAAATAATAGTGATGGAGGTGGTGCTAAATCAGTGCATGAGACTGGGGATACATCCAAAGGAGGGTGATCCTACAGAATAATGAATAATTTGGAGATGGGGCTCAAGGGTGCTACCTGGATCCCAGCACACAAGAAGTTAATGTGCTTCTCCCTGCCCAGCTCCTGGGGTGAATGTGCATAATGTCATTCCAGAATAACAATATTTTCTCCCCCTGTAGTTTGACTCTGCAGGGGCAAGCAGTGCCTTCCCAGGCAAGGCTCTCCCCTCCCACACTTGCAGCCTGTTTCTCCATACAGGTCAGTGCAGCCCTCAAATCTCATCTGCACAAGGTGTCAAGTCCAGCTCTGGAGACATTTATTCCAAACCAGAAATGAGTATTCTTATTCCAAAATAAATACATCTGTAAATCTCCTGATTTCATGATAATGTTCACACAGTGGTGGGGAGAATGCAAGGTGAGCACCCCCTGATCAGCCTCCCTCCCTCCAGCTCAGTCCCATCATGAATAACAGTGGAGCTGAACCATACAGAGAAGATGATTTTTTTTCCCCCAAAGCCTTCATTTTAAAGGAACTGTTCCCAATTCTCTCCAGTAATTCCCCAGACACGTCCCCTTTCCCCTGCTACACAGGAGTGTTGCTCCAAACCACCCTTGAATGAAGTCAGCTCTGCTTTGCCTCTTGTTTGCTCTAACCCACACCACTTACAGACATTTTCAAAACTGGGAAACAATACAAAGCCACACTTTGTGTGATCATGCAGTACCCTGCAAACACAACTATTCATTAAAAAAAAAATAGACTAGGCACTAGGACTGCCAGCTCCTGACTCTGCTGTGACACAGACACAATTTTTTTTCACCAGAGGATTTTTTTTTGCCACCAGACGCCGAACAAAAGTCACGAGCAGTTCCTGTGATCAAAAGAAATCCCTGTGAGAGTCTGTGGCAGCTTCACCCCGTCCCTTCATGCCAGCCACTGCTCATTTCCCTGAGCCCTCGCTCTGCTCTGCACTCCTGAGGAAGTCAGAGCAGATCCAGCACTGCACAGTAATGCACTGAGAACAAACGTCTTGTTTCTATCAGTGGAAAAGCAGTTTAACTATTCCTAGGCCACAGAAAGCTCAAATGCAATGCCAGGATTTGTTAATGCTTTGCCAATACCATCAGTGTGGATGTACCTGGCCTTGCTCTGGTGCTGATCAGTGGTGTAAATAAAAATGTTATTAATTTATAAAATGCCTTGCCTTTATTTAACAGATCAATTTAAGTCTGAATAAAATTAGAACCATTAAAATAACCCGTATGTCATAAACTGTATGGAAACCTTCTCAGTCTTAAGTTTGATTTTCTCTACAGGTCCTCATTTAATCACAGGGTCAGGGCAGGATTTCAGATGCAGAGCTGGGCCCCCTGTATCTGCTCCCTGGCACTGTCAGCACCTCCAAACACACCAAGTGTCTTCAGTCTGCTCCACATGCAGATACTGTGCAATAAATAATGAGCCACATAATTATAGTTTGAGTATTGAATCAGGCTGTGAAAGCTAGAAGTGTAGGAGGTGAGTCTTGTGAGGACAGGAACAGCATTTGCTGAATGTACTTGGGATAATTTCAGTCAAACCATGAACAAGAGGGCTTTGGGTAGAAAGATCTACAGAAAAATGCATTGCTGTTCTCTATGAGACTTGGCTATTTTTTCCACTAATTTGGGGCAAAACCACACTGACCTTTTCCATTAAAGAAAACAAAAGTGCATCTCCAAAGCAGTGGGAACCATGAAATCAGGAGCTGGAATACAACATTGTGGCTTCTTTTTAGAAAGCCAAAGAGCAGCTAGGAACCTCAAAGCCCCAGAAGAGCCAGGAGTCCTGGACCACCATCCATATAGCTTGCTGATTTCCAGTGTAGGGATGTGGAAGGAAAAAGCCCTGATGTGGCAATCCCTGATGAGTGTTCCCTGCTGTTGTAAGCGCCCAGCTGACCTGCACCAAAGCCATAATTCTTGTAACACCAACTGCCCACTTCAGCCTCTCCTCTGCAGGAAACAAAGAGGCAGCTTGGGATCCAGTGCTCCCAACTTCTGGCTTCTCCCTGCCCTGGCAGATGCATAGCAAAGGAGGCAGGAGCCAAGGAGACCAGTGGCTCCGAGAGCCTCCCCAGGCAGCTGTGATAAAATCAGATAATTGGTAGGGAAAGGCAGATTCTCTTGTAACTTGGACAGCATCTGATCCATCAGTTTTCTTTAATGGAAAACTGTCCCTTGAGGGATTTGCATTGGCTCCAGTCATGAAAGCCACAGGGGTAACCATGAGCTTTACATCATGTTTGGGCAAATACTCCATCTCCGTGTCTTTCACCAGAGAAGAAATAAATCATTATTCAAATTTCACACATGGTGAAACTGAGGCACCAGGAGGTGCAGCACCCTGACCAGTATTTACAAATGCACTGGTCCAGCTGGGGCTGGCTGCCAGCTCTGCTGACCTCTGCTCTTTTAGCACAGGCTTCCATGTCATCACTGCACACAGTGGCAAAAGATCACGGATTCATCTTTCTCACCTCTTGAATCTGCAGCATCACTGTTCAAATATGGCTTCTATGAATATATGTGGCTTCTGTTCATAGATAGGAATATTAAATATTCTGAACTTTTTATCTAAATGAAAGGATGCATTGCAAGGTGAGAGAAGAGTGAGCTTGATTCTTTGTCTGGAAAAGAATACAATTGTCTCAAGAAAATAGCCCTCATTGACTCACATGGAACAACTGGGAAGCCATTAATAGCTATTAGTTTGGTGATGAGAAGGCCCTGTTTAGTGAGGCTAAAGGATTAAAGAGGAAACAATTTGAATTCTGTCTCTCACAGCACACCCCCTCCAAAACCTCCTCCGCAGCCCGACCGCTGCCCGGCTGACTTTAAACTGCCAGCACTGACAAAAAGGGGATGTTGCATCTTTTACAAACAGCCTTTTGTTTGCCGCTCTGACACCTGCGAAAAGCAAAATTGTTATTTTCTTGCTGCTTGTTGCTGGTTTGATGCCCGCTCTGGGGCCCTACATCAGAGGCAGCGCTCAGAACAGGTTGCAGGGGTCCGCTTGCGCGCTGTCTGCCGATGGTGCTGCCTGGAGGAAAACCATGGAAACGGAGTTTGACAGGCTCGAGGGGACCCGAGCTGCCAGAGCCGCTGCCTTTGAGCGCCTGATGAAGACATCACAGAGCAAACACAACATTCAAACGCTGCCGGCTGCTTTGCATCACTTAGAATGCAAATCTCTTTGTTCTGCTCGGCCTTTGCGTTCGGTACGCCGAGGAATCTGCGCCGCGGCCGAAACACGGATTTGAGGACCTTTTTTTCCCCTCCCAGAAAAAATAATAAATCATTTGTTTTGCGGTAGGGAGGTTTGTGTGGAGATGTACGTGTGAAGCAGCCCTGGCTTTCTGCAGTTCCTGGGATTTCTGTGCACAAATTAAATGCCCACATTACAGAGGAGAGCAGGCTGGGCTGCTTTGTTGCTCCCTGTGCATGATTTGATTTGGATTCATTTACATGGCAACTCGCAGGGGTACGTTTTATGTCATCTTTATGTCATGGATCAAAAGGCAAAAGCGATCCTTGATTTGAGCAGCATGTCCCTTCCAACCCCTTCAAGCCACACAGATGGGGAAAACCCCAAACCCTCCCACCTCCTGAATTCCAGTCTTATAACTTTTAATGCTAAATTTGAGGAGCTGTGCGGTCAATAATTCCCCCTTCCCTTTACAAGCAGACTCTGTTTTAGCTGCAATTTCCGACTGCCTTGGTTAAGGTCAACATTTCTGCACAATCTTTGCCTTGGTGCTCGGATGTGCCACGGGGCAGCCTGGAAGCCTTTGGTGCTGATTGGAGAAACCCTGGCGAACATCTGCAGAAGGACATAGCTGGTAGGGGACAGCAGACAAACTGATCATCCCCTCAGAAGCAGTAATTTCTCATTTTGTTCTCCCTGTGCTGCCTAACTCACCCAACACTCACACTGAGAGGGGGGATCCTCACCCAGCTGGCAGAAATACCCAGCTGGAGGGTATTGAGCTCATGAGTGGGAAATTATTTAAGCACAACATACAAATCCGCCTCAACCAAGAGTCAGTAAGACTTAAATGGGGATTTGGGTTAAGATCTTTCTGAAAATACAGCTGGAGGCCTTTTCTGGGCAGCTTCTCAGTAAGTTTTAGGGAGCTGGCCCCAGAAAGGAGCTCATGACTGGTCCCTGCCCAGGCAGGACTTGCCATTTTCATGGCCATACCCTGGGGTAGCCCCAGAATGAAGCTACTGGTTCCTGCCCAGATGTTCCTAATAGAGCTGGTGGCCATTGGGAATAATCCATAGAAAAGCCACAGCTTTGGCACCCTCATTTTTAATGGGATCAGTTCTACAACTGGGAAGAGAGGATGGACACAAGGATAAAGACATTTCCAAGTCATGGCAAAGTTCCTTTTTCCTTCCTTGCCACTGCCACAGTGGATATTGGTCTATGTCACCTGCTGGTCCATCAAAGTTAGGATCTTTCTACAAAGCTGGAGAAGAATGATCTGCCTAGGCAAGGTTTTCCTGCTTCTAGTACTGCTCCCAAGCTGCTCTGAGCCTCTTTTCCAGCCACAGCCTGGGAAGGACCCACTTTACAGCACAGTCAGCTGTGCCTGCAGAAACTGTTATTTGTGGGTGAAATTAGTATGCAGTTATTGGAAAAATATGGCTTCAAATCTCCATAGCAATGTTGAGGAGATGTCACACTGTATTTTGGCAGTCACCAAGGAGATCCAGGTGCTCTCATTTCTCTCTGATTCCTATGCTCCTTTGGATTATGCAAGTCTTTCTCCTTCTACACTCTTTTCCAACCTTTTTATTTTTTTTTCAGGCTGACTCCTGGAAAGACCTTTCATTTTCCTATGGACTCATTGACTGAACTTTCCTGACTCAAATCCCTCTGCAGGACTTTGCAGAAATGACATCAAAATGTCCCCATTTTGAGGCCACATGCTTTTCCTGCCCACTGATGTCCTTTGAGTTTGAATTACAGTGTTCACTTTTGACTGTGAGGCAAAGCTGGTGGTTTCCTGACTAACCCAAAGTCAGAAAAGAAGAATGAAAACCAGAAAAGCACCCCAGAATGTCTGAGCAGAAGACAATCAAATTTCTGTGTCAAAAAGATAGCAAAACTAAGGATGTGGGACTTGCATGAAAAATCTTCTAGATAGTTTTTTTTTCTTCCTTTCCTTTCTCTCACAGTGGGACAAATTCCACTTTTATTTCAGTTCATCTGTAAAACATGAGGAACCAGCTGAGCATAGTGTTGGTTCAGAATGAGGGCAGCTGACAAGGGAAAGGTAAAAGGAACTTGTAACTGCTGCAGTTCTCTCCAAGAAATTATTGCAACATGAAAAAGAACCCCTCAAACTTCCAAAAGATAAAGAAAGGCATTAGGACATCATCTAACACTCCCTGACACAGAAGACTCCAAGGTATAATTATTAATGCATTAAGTCATTTAAATATAGGCCAGAACCTCCTGTTGTCTCAGGGTTTCTAGAGCTCATTGTCCTCTGGTGCTGGCTTAGGATGGGCTGCAAACAGGGAGGAGGCAGCTCCAAGAGTCAGGGAGCTGAGTTACTGATCAGAGCCTGGGTAAGGGTGGAAAAGGAGGACATGAAAGGGCAGAAAAAGGTTGAGACCAACTGCTTTAGCACACACATTAGATGTCTGGGGTATTCTGGGGTGAATTTTAAGTTCCATATCTCATGTTAGGGACCACTGTGTGTTATCTCAATTCAGGGACTGTAATACCAAAAGAATAAAGGCTGCATTTTGTACCCAAGGTACTTTCCAAACTCTCCTCCATCCTCAAAGGGCTTGGAAATTATTCACCGATGCAAGCTGTAAAACCTGGCTCGCCTACAGCACACTGTCACTTCCCCAGGAGCATGAGAGGTGTGATGGCACCAGGCACTTCCTAGGGAACTGTCCCCACTCTGTGACACTGCTCAGGTGGAGCCTGAGTCCCACCAGTGGGACAGAGCCCTCCCCTCAGACAGCAGCCCTGATCAGAGAGTTTGGGACTCCCAGTGTGTTACAATTTGCAAGTCCACAGCCATTAGGCAGAGAGGGAGATTCAGAAACAGCCTAATTAGTTGCGTTTTCTTTGCTAACCCCAGTCAAAAACCAGTCAGACTGTGCTTTAGATTTGACATCCTATTAAATGCAGAACACAGGCCAATAGCTTTCATTTTCCCTTGTGATGCCACAGACTGTTGTTTTTATAGCTTGACAGAGAGACGTAATTAGGCCTCAAAAAGGACAAGTCTAGACTATTAGTTCCCCACAGAGGCTCCCTGGAAAATCAGAACCCACAATTATTCTCCACTTTCCCACTGAGGCAAATTTGCGGATATCTGCTCTCCTGCCTCAGATTTTCTGCTCACAGCCTTTAAGCCTGGAACTTCACTGTCCTTTCACTTGAAGGGCACAAGGGAAGACACAGGAAAGGATGGTGCTGTGCTGGATTTTCCAAAGGGACAAGAACAAGTTAAGGACAATACATGGCCCTGCTAATGCTGTAGGTGTGGGTGCTTCTCAGTGCTGCAGCCAGAGTGGCAGAGAAATTTATTGCCATATTTCTCAACTTGCCTCACTGCCCAACAAGATTTGGCTTCAGAAAAATGCATTTTACAACTTTTTACTTCAATTACATGTCAAATGAACCAGACACAAAGCAGCAATCTGTCTGTGATTCCTTTCCTAGTGTCAGAGCAGCTGTCATCAGAGCAAGGCTTTTAGTGACACTTCCCACTGAGACCCTTGCTCATTCTCCTCTCTGCTTCTGAGTTACCTGCAGCTTCAGTTTATTTTCTCAACCACCAGGAAGCAGATTCAGGCTCTGGCTACCACAGTCTCTCCCTCACAAGCAATTCCTGAGTGCTTTGGCAAGTGGTACACACCAGTTCCCCCTTGTTTAGTTTCCAGGGGCTTGGATGGTCCCGTTGAGCTGCAACCTTGGACACACTTTGATTCAAAGGAGCTCTCAGCCTCAATGTGAGCATGGGACACTGGTCCTTTGTTTTGGCAACAGCATCATATTTCAGTTGTATCTTGAGTGTATAATCCCCAGTAATCCTCAGTTCCTGGTCTGCCTAGCCAGCAGTCCCTGATTCTGTGTAAACCATCCTACACTGTCTTTACTGTATCACATATTACTGTTTTCAAGCCATTTCCTCAATATATCAGCGTTGCGTTGAATTCTATCTTCCAAAGTCTTACTCAACACATTTTCTGGGAATTTGACTCACAAGGAGCATCCTGTTCCCTCTTGCCACCTGTTTCCCACTGCAAACCTTGGTGCACAAACTGTTCCTGCCCCAGGGAAGTGCAGTGCAGGTTCCTTTCTGTTGTGCATTGCAGCATTTCCCTTTCCTCTGTGAGCTGCCAAACTTACTTAAGACTACTTTGCTCTATGAATTCATGGAATCATAGGATCACAGAATTGTTTGGGTTGAAATAGACCTTAAAGATGACCTTGTTCCAACTGCCCTGCCATGGACACCTTCCACTAGACCAAGGCTGTTCCAAGCCCTGTCCAACCTGGCCTCCAGCACTTCCAGGAATGGGACATCCAAAGCTTCTCTGGGCAAATCCCATACCACAGAAATAAGCAGAAATTTTGGGCAAAGCTTTTCTGCCTCTCAACAAATGCAGGAAAAGGTTTTCCATTTCTAATAATGCAGGTTCATTCTTACTTTAGCCATAGGTTCTCACACCCTTACTAGGCAGCAACAGAAACCTCAGCACTCCAGGGGTGTGCAGCTGCCAAATGTCCCTATTTTGGTGACACTGGCACCTTTCCTGGGCTGAAAGGGTCACAGAGAGCTGTGCAGATGCCAACTGCAGACCAGGGCCCTGTAAGCACTCAATTAGCCTGGCTGTGTAGGCTCAGCCTCTCGAGCACTCGGTGGAAGTAAAATGCTTACACAATCCCTCTGCCTACAAGGCCTTGAAATCTTTAGGGGGCCTGGCTTTGCTGCCTGGTTTTCCATTGACAGGCTGATAGAGACATCACAAATCTCTCCAAAGGCCAGTCACTAGGCTTCTTTCAACATCAAAGGGTGTCAATGTTCACTCTGCCTCAGAGCCTGAGGCGATATAAATCACACATGGATATGTGAACTGAGTGTTTGAGGTTAAATTCTCTCTGTATACACAAAAATTTCACCTTGGGTAAACTGATACCCTGGTGTTGTCTCCCCATCAACATCAAATATTTTCTGTAAATCGTAATATCCCAATGGAAAACAAAGTTTATAGGTGAAAGAAAAAATGAGAAAAGGCAGGATGAACTAGGGTGTTGTGGGAAGAGATGATTGACTCATTTTAAACATACATTGTAATTATATTGGGAAAAAAGTCAGTAAACTGATGGGGTTTTGTTGGGCTCTTTCAATGCTCAGTGACATTCATTTTCCCTTGAACTGAGCCAAGCCTTTAGTCACAGGGATGCACAACCTTCCCTGGATCATCTCTGGGCTGTTCCTTCCTAAAAGCTCTTGACCAGCTCAGGACTTCCCGTGGAGCAGCAGCTCCTCCCTCTCTCACTGATAACCCGTGGCAGGAGCTGGACAAGGCAGAGCCCCCAGGAGGTGCCTTTGGGAGAGCAGATTCGCCCTGACTGGCACAGTTGTGCCACCTCTGTGGGGAGCTTGTGCTATTATTATCAAAGCCTAATGTCAGGCTAAAAATGATTTACTACTCAGATAAACATCAGCCTCAAAGGTTGTGAGATTTTACAGGAGTAAGAGGTCAGCCATAGCTCAAGGCAGTCACAAGTTTCTTCATTATGAGGCAATATATAACACTCTAATCCAATAGAAAGTTGCCACAAAGTTTACTTTGTTTTTCTGACCTTTACTTAATTCTGCTGCACTGCATATGCTTTTATCCAATGGGCTACTATTACACATATACACTTCTATTATCACATTTGGACTCTTAGCTTACTCTATACAATTATATTACTACACTATAAAACCCTTCACTATCTTACTCAAAAGTTTCTTAATTACTTAAGAGACATTCTCATTTACAACCATAGAATCATAAATTTGTATTTTTTTCTGCTTAATGTCTGTATACTTTTATTTTCACATCAATCCAAGCTTCTTCCAAGGCTGCAAATCAAACTCTCTAGTATCTGTGGAAGTTTCTATCTTCCCATTTCCTACACTCTGCCACTTGCAAACAGGGGACAGGACAGCTGGGGCTGTCAGTAAAGGACACTCTCAAGGAGAGCTCTGGTTTCTGTCTGGCTCCCTGGCAGAGCCCTGGCAGGAGCCTGGTGGCACTGCCACATCAGCACATTGGCACCGCTGCCACCTGGCCCTGCCTGCTCCCTGCAGCACCTGGAGGAGCCGCGCCAGCCTCTTGCAGAACGCCCAACAAATCCCCCTGTGCCACGTCCCCCAGGAAAGCAATGGCCATTAAACTCAGGCTGCTGGCTACTCCACAGCCTTGCTGGGCTCCCTGCAGCTCATCTGAGCTCTCCACAGCCGGTTCCATCCTGGCTGGGCAGGGCAGGAGCAGATGGAGCTCGGCAGCCTCTGCCTCTTCCTCCGCGCACCAGAGAGGGATTCCTCCCTTGGGCAGCCACCCAGGCAGCCCCCGAGGCTTTGCACTAAGCACAAACTACCTGCCTTAAACGGTGTGGGTTTAATGAGATTTTTTTATGACCTCTGCAGTAAATTGCCTGTGCAGGGTATTGTGCTGGAGCGAGCAACACCCGGCAGAATCCGCGGTAATTGCGGAGTGGCTGCCTCAGATCTCCGTGCCATCAGGCAGGGGTTTTCGTTTCATACATTAGCCACAATTTGCATATAATCATAGTCATAGTTGCATATAATCAGTACATCCCTTTGAATGTGAAGGGAAAAGGGGTGAGAGCTGCCCAGCACTGAGGAAATGCACGGAGTCGCTGTGGGTTTTATGGAGCTCCCCATCACTCCCAGCCTGCCAGGGGCTGCATTGCTACTCAAGTCACACACCCCTTAGCACAACCTCTGGATTAAGGCAGGGAAAATGTGTTTGCTTGTCCATTTCTGGAAGGTTTTAGTGAGCATTGGGTGGATTATACATCAGATTTTCCATTATTGCCATTGCCCAAGATGCAACAACAGCATATTCCCAGCCATCCTAAAATGAATCCTAAAATCTTTTTTTCTGGAAAGCCATTTCATAGAGATAATGACTCATCAAAGGGATGGGGGGAGCATCTCCCTGCTTTATCCACTGAAGCCCAAGCACATGCACCTCAGCATTACAGGTACCTCAGGAACAGTCATTTTTGCTCCTGGCTTCCTTCCTTCTCCCACCAAAACATCCTCCAGCTCCTCAGGACCATGTTTGTGTTCTGAGTGATGCCAAATGCACCCAGCAGTTTCCCTGTCTTCAGAAAGATTATACAGAAAGCATATCAAAAAGTCAGAGGTGATGGTCAGAAAAATATCCCTTTCACCTTATTTGAGGAGATACTCATCACCTCAACCCTCCAAAGCCAGCAACCACAGCCAGGGAAAAACTACATTCTGGCACACAGAATCCTTTTTTGGCACAACACTCTTAGAGGCAATATTTCAAGCTGTAGCTGGGTGGAATTGTGGTTCACCAGCAGCCTGAGTATTTACACCTCTGTGGTCTGTGCTCTTGGATGGTCACTCCACACCTCAGTCCTGCCTTCAGCTTCTCACCCAGCAGAAGAGCAAGGCTTTCCCTGGGATTTAAAAAAAGCCCTCAAAGACCATCATGGGAATTTTAACTCATTTCTGCCCGCTATTGTAAAATAATGACATGAAAAATCTTTACGTTTCAAATAGCATTTCTCTCTTTCTGGTTCTTTTTTTAGCTGCAGTCTGCTGGGCTGCAGTCAGGGGATGATTATCTTGCAGAAGTTGTACCTTGCCCATTGATTCACTGGGCCCATCTCATGTCTAGCTGAAAATCTGCATAATGAGAAGAAAGCCATTTTCCTTGCGATCCGCTCTCCTTTTCAAAGCCCCTCACGTGCCAGGTTGTTGTTTTTTAATCACACAAAATGGTATATATTAATGAGCTCTGAAGTTACATAAAGATAGATCTAAAGCATAAAAACACTAATATGCCCTGTAGCGTTCAGTGCTTTGAACACGGAATGGCATCTGTGTGAGAGTGTGATTGCAGGCAGCTATGGAAACCAGTGCCAAAAAATGAGGAAATGCTGAACAAGACGTGCAAGATTGGGAAAAAAAAACCTGGGAATGAAGATATTCAATTTGCATTAAAAGGCCTAGCTCGCTAGCAGCCCAAATTGTGCAACTTTCTGCCTTTAAATGATTATTTTCTGGCATTCTGCTGGCAATGTGGAGATTGTCTTTTCCCTGGAAGAAAATTTCCTTCCCCCTGCAGCCCCCAACAGAAACAAAGGCCAAGCCAGTCCCAGGTCAGTTGTGGCTATTCCAAATAGGACAAGTTTTGCAACTGTGGAAAAGTGCAAGGTCTTCCCTCATCTTTGCATTAATCCTGAGCAATTTCCTTCTCATTTCCAGATGGTGCCAATTAAGAGTAAGAACCCCTGCCCTGACGGTTGTTAGCAAAACAAGCACAATCTGAAACTTTAATGAGTAAAACTAGAGCCACATCTTAGGCCCAAGAGAAGCCAAAATGAAAAGAACGACCACAGTTGGCAAACACTTGGGTGGCTGCATCTGAAATTCTAAAATGCTGGAGGTTTTCTTACCACGTTTTAAAATCATAAAATGCTGGATTTTATTTTTCATACTCAGGACTGCCTTCTAGTGCTCGGTTCAGTGGGATTATTTTGAGTCTTAAAGATAATCATTTGGATAAACTATTCTAATCAGTGACTGGGGCAGGAACATTGGGGCATGGGTAATTCATATTAGAAGGCATATTTTTCTAATATATTTTTCTAATATATTTTTGAGATAATTTTATTAATCAGTAGGTAATTAGAATAGCATTCATGCTTTCAAAAAAAAAAAAAAACATATCAGAGAGTCCTGGTTAGAAGAGATCACCATTGAGACATGGCTAAAACTACCAGCTGGAAATGGAAGCTACCTGAACTGACTGCAAACCAGATTCACAGGGTTTATGTCACGGGGAGGAAATTAACAATTTTCACCAATTACCTGGGGATATAATTGATGATCTGTCACTTGAAAACCTCACCTTGAGTGTGAGCATCACCACAGAGCATCCTCTACCACAGCTGTGCCCAACTTTTCTCAATTCACAGATTTCTGTGCTCTGGGTGGTGGAACAGGGATGGGAGCTCCTACAGCAAATCAAGGGAGGTAAATGGGAAAGATCCTTTGGCTTAGGAGAAACCCTGGGTTTTTGTCCAGACACCAGGAAAGTCCCTGCCTTTCAGTTCAGAAAGCAGATTAACACCATACACAGGGATTTCTGAGCCAGCAAGCTGAGCTGTGCTTCATACTGCAATCAAAAAAATTAGAGGCAGCAAAAGGTTACATCATCCAGGTCTTAATCCAGAGATACACGTACTAAAAACGTGGCACACAGTTAAATGCTTTGCTAGGTCAGAGACCTAATTTGCTCCCTGTCAGCAGGGCTGCTCTCTATCAGGGAGCTCTATGGATGGTGTTTGGGCTAATTACACTCTGCTCCTGGCCACTGCAAGAGCAAAACCCAAGGCATGAATCCTCTGGCACTTCCAAGTGCTGTCAGCACTTTGCAGATAACAACAGATGATAATAGCCACGTTTGTGCTTGAGGTCTGTGCTCAGGGTGGCTTCAGGGGTGATCAGATGTGGCAGAGAGATATCCAAGCCAGTCAGGACAGAAAGATGCCCCAGATACAAATCTGGACACAGAGTTATTTTTGTGCACTTTCTTACTTTGCCTACATTTTCAATTCAAATGTTCAATTCAAACATTTCTGTGGACCATACCTCCTCAAACATTGCACTTTAGATGCTGAACTGTGCCATTGCTGGGTCTGATTTTAGGCTGGCAAAGTACCTTTGCCCTTGCACAATCAACTTGCATTAACAATTAGCTCATTTGCATGCGCCTACACAGTGAATGATGATCTTTTAGGTGCTGTCCTGCCCCTGGATTCACCCACTTCTTTCAGGTGACTTGTGAGAAGGTGACTGTCTTGCCCCTCTGTGTGCAGTGCCCAATTCCACTCCCCTCACAAATAACATCAATAATGACCCAATGCTCATTGCACCTGAAAACCTGACACATCCCTGGGCATATATTTTGGGCATGGAATACCCCAACTGGTTTCCTGACAGTACTGCCACTTTGTTTTCTGAGATTCAGGCTCATTTTTAAACTCAGTTGAAACATGCCCTATTCCACCATGCAAGGAAGAAACTTCACTCACCTAAGTTATTGTAATATCTTAAAGACCAGTAGCATCTGGTTGGGATCAATGACAGTTTGGTGGCTCATCTGCATTTCCTTCAGTCTCTCTGAGCTGTTCACAGCCTGTCACGGTGCTGCCTGGCTGGGCCAGGGCTGCAAACACTAGATGGCACTTTGCAGCAAGGAAGGTTAGGAGTTTATAGCAAGTAAATGCAGACCTCATTTACTGCCCTCATTCACAGGGCAAGGTATTTTGCTCAGTGTCCTCACCATCTCCTAGTTCCAATCCACTGAGAAAAAACTGATCAGTTCCCAGAGAAATTCTCAGTTTCATCAAAGGATCGCTCTTTGCTGGTGAGGTAATTTTTTAATGATGAGCTCTAGCTTATATTAATGTCAAACTTTGCATTTTGTCTCAAGTTGGAGCATGTGCAAGGAGCATCTCTATGATAATGGCCTGGCCAGATACTCCAAAAGTTCCAAATCTTCCTGCTGATGAAAAGACAAAACCAGCCCCAGTAATGACCTTGTTGCCATTTACCAAATGCATCAGTAGGAAATGAAGACACTGCTTCAGGTTTAGGAATTCCTCCTGCCTGTCATACCATGTCTGGCACCTCTTGGATCATTTCAAGGGTCGGATGTTACCCTTGGATTGTGCCTGGAATTTTCTGGCCCAAGGGGAGCTGAGTGACTCTGTGTTACAGCCACGCTGCAACAGAGCAGAGAGAAAATGCTCCAGCGTGGCAGAATGGGCTCCTCCTGGAACAGTGCCAGGGAGGCATGCAGGTACCTCAGCCTCTCCTCTGGGTTGCCTGAGGACAAGGAGCTGCCCTTTCCCTGCTGCCACCTGGGCCAGCATCCATGTCAGCGTGGCTCCTTTTATTTACCCCTGTGGCTACACTGGAATAGAAACCCAGAGCAGCCTCAGCCTGCCTTGCAGAGCAGGTACGTGAGCGTGCTCTGGGCCATCCTCCTCCTCTCCTGGAAGCTGAGGTTTCACCCCAGCCTCCCCCAAGCCTGGCCTCCAGGCTGTGCCCAGCCCAGCAGGGCAGCAAAGTGGGCAGAGGCCACAGTAAACAACTCACTGCTCATTCACTGCAAGGGTAAAGGGACACCCATTCCGTGGCAAACACGATGTGTGGAAGGTTTAAGGCTGCCCTCAAGACATATGAGGAGCTGTAAATGCCCACTCTGCCAGCTCTGCAGGGCCAGGCTGCAGTGCCACAGCAGTGGCAGGGCAGAGGTGGCAGCGCTGGCCCGGCAGCCAGAGGGCAGAGAGGCTCTGTGTGTCCATGTGCAGGGTACAAACAGCGCACCGTGGAGCCAGCGCTGCTCTTCACCTCCTCCAGACACCTCCCACTAGTGCCACTTCACCTGCTCTGGAAATCTTCTTGGTTCCTTTTATAGCTATTATTCCTTCATCCTTTTGACTGTCAACTGTTGCTACTCCCTTAGAGGAGCAGTGCTCCTGCCCAGCCTGATCTTTCCCAAGGTCTTTCTCAGCTACTTTCAAAACAGACAATGCACTTCCCACCTTTTGTAGCTTTATCCCTCTCTTTCAAATTAAAGATTTCTACACGTTTGAAGTCATCACCTGGATTATTTTTTTTTTTTTTGTCCTCTCATCCTTTACTATCTCCCCACCAAGGGCAGTGTTTCATTGCTTGGAAGTATTTCTTCCTCCTTTAGGTCACTCTACTAGATCCTCTTTTTTCCCCACAACCAGCCAGAAAAGCAACTTGCTTTTCCCCAAAGTCTCAGCTATGTGGTTCCTGAACTAACCAAGCTGCTGGAAGAGCTGATGATGCATCTGCATAGTTTCCCTTATTCCAAAAGGAACTGGATGATTCTCAAAACCAGTTCAAATTTCCCATGCTACCACAAATATTGTCTTTTCCTAACTCAGCTGAAGTCACATTACTCTCTCTCTTGCTTTGGCCTGCTTTGACATCAGTTTCCATCTCTGCAGACAAATTCCAGGCACATTCAATAGGATTTTTGTCTAAGGACTGAATAGACATCTTGAAGTTGTACCTCAGCCCCACAGCCATGGTTAAACAGCACCAGTAACTACCAACACTGCTGCTGGGTGGCTCCACCAGCAACAACAGCAGAGACAATGAAACAGAGAGAGAGAGCAACAGAAGGGCACTGGCCTGGAGCCCACTGGGGCCAGACAGCAGCAGGACCAGACCAGCACGGACCAGCCTGGACAATCAACTGGGACAGAGCAGAACTCCCACTCTTGGTCCCTCCTTGGGAGCGTGCCACAGAGCTGGAGGCTGCTCCAGGGCCTCCTGGCTCTTGCTGACACTTAATGCTCATCACCCCCATCCCACGCCGAGCCTCATCCTCCCCAGCCCCAGCTTAAAAAACCCTCCAAGCCAACCGATCAACCAGCCAAACAACAACATATCGTAGCATTCTCCTCCACTCTTTCTCATCAGACTACAAGCCCTACTAATCTAATAAAGATGCTTCAGTCTCCTTTCAGTTCAGGAGAATTCCCCCCATTGTTCCCACAGAAATCTCTCGGGATGTACTGCCAAGAGCGCGCGTTTGCTGTCGCGTTCCAAGTTGCTCGAAATAACAAAGAATTATCCTCACAATTAAGATCAGGCTGTACAGTTTAGATACGTGCCTTAAAAGAGTTATTATTCTCTGCCAGAGATGTATTGTTCTTCCCCATTTAATTTTATTTACTTTTATAGTGGATGCAACAGTTATGCTGTCATTTATCGGAGGAGAAGGAAGCAGCAGCTGCAGAGCTGTGTATGTAAAATAAACACAATGTGTATGAAACTATCAGAAGCTCAGACTTCAAGGAGGAGAGGGGGAGGATTGCTTTTAATAAGATCTCATGTCAGTAAAGTTGTGAGATGGAACGGCAGGGTCACACCCTATTAAAAATAAGAGTGGGAACAAATTCTCTTATTTAATGGAACAGCAGTGCGAGCTGCGTGCGTACAGACAGAGGCCTTAATTTAAAAAGTAAAAAGCAATTTGGTCATTCATGTTCAGACTTCGGGCACTCCGCAGAGCATGCTGAAAGCACTCCTTTCTTTTTAACCCTTTGGCTGCAAGACCTGTACAGCATGGGGGAGACAAAGCCAGGCTGTATTTATGCTTTGAACAGGACTTTTTTTCTCGCCATGGTGCTGTGCAGGCAGCTGGCTGAGCCCAGGAAAGGCAGGTGGGAGGCACGAGTCCTGCTCCCAGCTCTGATGCTGCTGGCTGTGCTAGCCTGGGTGAATCATTTCACCCCCCCCACCAGCACAAACACAGATGCTGATGCTATCAAAGGCTGCTACTTGTTTGTTTATTTGTCTGTATCAAGCCAGTGGCTGGGAAGCCCCAAGCATGAGAACACCAGGAGCAGAGTGAGCCAAGTGCAGTTGTATTCACCAACACGACGTTGCGACTCAAATCTGCCCCATTCCTCACACACAAGATGCCTGAAGTGCTCCAAGGAAATATTGGCACAGTGAGATAAAGGCCAATTCTAAGGCCAGCAGAGGCAAGCACAGACTGAGATTTGGTGGTCAGACTCCCACAGAAAAAGGAGGCAGTGGCTCATAAGTGCACAAGTGCACCTCACACCGTGCGTCAGAACCGGCAGCACCAGGACCACAAAATCAAGTTAGATCATCCTTAAATCTCAGGAGTTTTATAATAAAGCTGAACATATTTTTTAATAGAGCTAGATCACCCAGAGGTGATAACAGCAATCCCACAGTCACTCCTGTGGTGTAACAGTCTGCTCCAGCAGCACACAGAGCTGCACGAGCTCTGGATGACTCCAAAACAACCAGCCCTGGTGGTATTTCCCAAACATGCTTGCACACACACACAGCTCTATTGCAGGCATTATTTCAGTAATAGCATAATTGTGCAAAATATGTAAGTATTTTCTGTAATTGTATAATCAGTATGTAATTACATAGAGGAGAAAACATAAACATTTATTAAACAGGTGAATGCATTTATTATTCAAATATAAATTTCAGTGGTAACTGAAACTGAGCCAGTCTGTACCTGTGTGTGTAATTAATAGAGGATTGG
Organism: Melospiza georgiana; assembly: GCF_028018845.1. Taxonomy (NCBI): domain Eukaryota; kingdom Metazoa; phylum Chordata; class Aves; order Passeriformes; family Passerellidae; genus Melospiza; species Melospiza georgiana. The sequence continues at coordinate 16,784,687 of NC_080442.1, forward strand.
AATTAAATACTTGGTGTTTGTATAAATACCTGATACACCTGAGGCCACCTTTGGAGAAAGGCTAAGGGATCACAGTGACAGCACATGATCATCAGAAGATGGCAGAGGTGCAGCTGCATGAGAAGCTTGGCTCGAGGGAGTTTGAGGGATCTCTCTCTCCTCTGCTGAGAAATGAGCAGCAGTAACAAAAGGAAATAGCTGGAGCTTCTGTGGTGCAGCTGCAGGCTGAGCCCTCCTGGTGCAAAGAGACCACAATGTCTGACTCTAGAGATTATGAAATCTCTGTCTGGACCTCTTAGACCCAACAACCTGACCTGATAAAAAGCAGTACAGAAATTCTGAAGGAAATGCTGTTAGATCTTTGACCTCCTTTCGCTCCTGCTTCTCCTGACGTCAGCTCCAGTTGGCCACTGGAGGCAGAATTAGGCCTCTAGGGTTTTCTGTCTCATCTAGAAGAGCCATATTCCACAAAAACAAACCCATCAGCCCAAGCACCTTCAAAAAGAAGTATTTTATTATATGGAACAGCTCAGGGATTCAGCCTTCACCGAGGACTGTGCTTCGATCACAGATGGGTTCTTGGGAACTGCACTAAATCACAGATGGTATATTTCTTCCTATAATTCACAAAATGGGCTATTTCCACTGCTTGCTGGGTTTTTTTTCCCTTCTCTGATTTTTATATTTTGCACATGGCAATTGCAAACATGGCTACAATTTTTTAAAAGGGCCCTTGAAAACATTTTATTTTAATGATGCCTGTAATCTTTTCCTGTTCAGTAAATTTAACACAAAAATATCAATCTTTTCAGAAATTAAAACATACTTAATTTTAATAGGATTGCATTTATGCTTTATATGCCTTGCTTATTTATCTTCTGTGTCATTTCAGTTTTCTTGGATAAGCTCAACATTCCCTTGTTATCTCCTGAAATACTGCACCAGGCACAAGTTACTGCCTAGACTGAGGCAGAGCAGCTCCTGCTGCTGCCCACTCTCGGGCCACAGGCAGCTGGGGATCCCACACTCCTACTCCTTACAGCCTGTGATATCTTCATGCTGATCCAGGGCCAGCTAAAGACAGCAGCACTGCCCAATTCCACCCCATCCCTTCTTGTGCTTGGCTGGGGTGATGGATTTCAGCAATTCCTAAAATCCCTGTGCAGTCAGGAAGGAGAAGAAGGGAGAAAGGAGCATCCCTGGCACATCACATTCTTTGGAGAAGCCTCCCCCTCTCTCTGTTGTCTATGCAGGGAGCCTAAGGCAGGCAGGTACTTCACCAAAGTTGGAAAAGGGAAAGGAATTTGGACATCCTCCAAACAACTTAGTCTTAAAAAACAACAGATGGAAACAGAGAGATATGGGGGTCCATGAGCAGTCAATGGCACTGTGATAGGAGTTTGCATAATACATGCCCAGCTCTGCACATCAGTGCATCTCCTCTTTCTAGATGCTAAGTGACAGCAAAAAAAGAGCCAAAATTACATCTAATACTTCCCTGAAATTGCTTCATTGCTTTTCCACGTAAACTGCTGCTATAGCTTTATTTGTTTGCTGGTAGGAGATGAGGACAGCTGATGCAATCTGAGCAAGAGAAAAGGCAGCTATGAGTAAACCTTTCTGTTCAGCCACTATCCAAAAAGATGTAGAGCTTCACATGTTAATATCAGTACAGTAACAACTGGGCTCCTACCAGCATCACATTGAGATCCAATCTCTGAGGATCCTCTTCTATACCCATTTAACTTCTCCACCTCATTTGCTATCACAAGATGCTCAAATGCTGTTGTCATTTTGTTTCTGGTTTGTATTTACTGATGTTATCAAATATTACACTTCAGTGGAGGGTAATCTAGAGAGCATTGAATGCCCTCTTCAATACTGAGCTGCTCAAACCCCTATGTGCCAGCCATGAAGCTGAACAGCAAATCAAACCAAGATTCCATGCAAGGCAAGCCCAAGCTTTCTGAATCAGCCTTTTCAGGAGTATTTTTAATTCACACTAAATTAGGATTTAATAATCTTTCAGCATTGGTAAGAGATCAGGATGGCAAGGACAGCTAATCACACTCTGGCTGAGGAGGTTTGTGAGCTCTAGAGTGCCTTGTGCCATCCTGCTGACCCTCAGGGAATGCCCCAACAATCCCCTGTGATCACAAATCCTGATTTTGACCCACACAGGAGCAGCTCCAAATCCCACTCCCAAATCAACAATTGCACCTCAGATATGATCACACTTACTGGTAAGATCTAATTGCGCAAAATTCACAAGCTCACTTCAAATCCCCCCCAACTCTCTCATTGCATCTCGGTGGGACTTCCCTACTGCATTTTTTAGGGGAAAATTCATGTCTAACACAAGACAGGAACGAGGCCATCTCAGATCCTGCAGCACCCACCCACACAAACAACAGACAAAAACCAACATGGTCCCCCCATAGAGGTTGGAGCAAAGACCCAGTGACCCATCTGTGATGGCTCCAGTGCTGCTGGCAGGAAAATCCACAGCCAGCTCCTGAGATGGTCTCCTGCTTTCTCTCTATCAGAATTAGAGACTTCTTGGAGTAGGAGCTGCTTCTGGAAAACCACGTTTTGTGGTTAGGAGGTCATCTTCTCTTCCCCCCCTTTGCTCCTCATTTAACATATTTCTGTTGTTTGCCTCAGAATTTTCTCACAGCCTTCCATGACTTATTCCACTGTTTAAATGCACATGGAATGAACTAACATTTATTTGTGAGAGGTTTTTTTGGATTTCATTGTATCCTGCTAAAGTGTCCACTTTTCCCAGCGTTCCTCAGGTAGAAGTGGTGCTGGATCTGGTTGCCTTTTGGCTAACAAGGTGAGGAAAAACAGGAAGGTGGCCAGGCATCTCTATATCCTACAGATCCAAGAGGATAAGTTGCTAGTGAAAAGTGGTGTGTGAAGGGTATTCTTGTGACTGAACTGAAATCTGCCCACAAGGGAGCTCCACAGCTGGAGTGGATGCTGCTCTCAGAATTTAATGCCCAAACCCTCTCCCATTCAGCCTTTATGAGGGTGAAGTGGTTATGAGCCTAAATGTTTTAGATGCAGTGAGTTTGTAGTCATGCCACACATGATTTAGTGAATAACTGATGCAAGGCAAAAAGACGGCAGAGCTCTGGGATCTAACAGCTGTGCAAACAGGCTAGAGAATTTAAAATTCAGGAAGCTGTATCTCCAGGAAAGCATTTAAAGAAAAAAAAATCCCTAGTGCCACATCTGGTGGCATCAAATTGTCATTATGACATGGTATTTAAGATGATTTAATGGGTTTATTGCTGAGTAAGAACCTTGGAGTTTGCTTAAACTACTGTGCATTAAAAGGATGTAACTCTTTAAATGATATTCTGACAAAGTACTGCCTAAAGAGTTCATTATGCTCGAGGAACTCACTTGTATGTCATCAGCACGTGTGTGTGTGGAAATGAGGAGATCAGTAGACAGAAATTTGATGGGGAGCTGCACATCTCCACACACATGTATTTCATTATGCTCTACACAGCCTCACGTGTTGTGAGAGATACCTTGAAAAATTCATTCACCTCTCTCTGCCTCTACCTCCTACACTCCATACATCCATACAGCAGGCAAGAATTCTGTCCACCTTAATTACTTCTCCACTTAGGGCACTGAATCAATGGGTGGTTTTGAAACAAAGGATTCAGCTACTAAAAACAGCCTGGGAAAGTGCCTGGGAAAGGTTACTGATTACAGACAGCTTCTAAGAAAAGGTGTCCAGAAAAAGAAAAGGTATCTCTGTTCTTGCTGAATATTTTTTTATGTGACTTAGTGTTTCTCTCACCTTTAGTTCCCAGAACAGTTCTCATTTCCTCTGAATGTTCTGACTTCTTATCTCAAACCCTTTCAGCTTGTTGATTTTAAATTCAATCTGATAATTCAAATTCAGGGCACGTTGCTCTTGAAGTCTTTCACCATTGCACAGAACGGGGCTGTTCATGCTGTGGGGTTTTGCCAGCCAGGAAGGGTGCAAACTTCCTTTTACACTTTTTTCTTTTATATTAGATTGCTACAACACGTCCTGGGCCAGTCAGGCAATCTTGTGTTGGGTGTCTCTCACTGGCGGTTCTCTCTCCACTCAGTCACAGAGCCATAGAATGGTTTGGGTTCAATCCTTAGGTAGATCTTGCTCCAACCCCCCTGCCATGGTCAGGGAACCGTCCACCATCCCAGGGTGCCCCAAGCTCTGTCCAGCCTGGCCTTGGGCCCTTCCAGGGATGAGGCAGCCACAGCTTCTCTGGGCACCCTGTTCAGATGCCTTAAGTGAACAATGAGCACCACCACCTGTGAAATTGTATGGTGGAGCACATTTGTCCAACCAGACAAATTCTTGACTAATTCCATCATGTCCACCACAACCTTTTCCATCATCTGGGGCAATTTTCCACCCTTCATGCCTTTGCCTCTTTGCACATGAGTAAACTGTCAAGGCACACTTCTGCCTCTGGTACTCAAGCACATGTGCATGGAACAGGGAGATAAAAATTGCTCTGTTCCAGGCTGAATTTGCTCTTTAGACAGAAGTGGCCCAACCACAGTGAGATTAGAGCTCTGCAGGGACCTGCCTATGCTGCTGAGGAAGAGATAGGTCTGCTCCAAGGGGGCTTCTGCTGCTGATCATCCCTGTGATCCCCCAACAGCTCAGGGCTCACTATTACCAACAATCTGCCTGTAACACTTGGCTACCTGTTCACAATCTGCCTCTAATTTTCATGTATCTATAACAACTTATATTTTTTTTTCTTTCTTTTTTTCCAAAATCCACCCCTTCCAAAGCAGGAGGGAAGCTGAAGTTTATTCCTTCTGAAAGAAAGTCAGCTTCAATTCAAAATCAGAAGGGGTCTTCAACGGTCAAAGGGACTTTTTTCTTTCCTTTTTTTTTTTTTTTAAGAAGGGTTTGATAGTGAATAATTGGAAGAGGGAAAAAAATCACCTCAGGTTGTATATTGCCACTTCCTCTTGCATCGTGGTTAATGCAAACCTTTGATTAGCCTGCTGAAGAGACCACACATTCAATAATTTGAAGCAAAAGGTTAATGGTGTTATTACAACTATTATCCCTTTTAAAATCATTATCCTCTTGTTTTTTATGTCTATATTACCTTCACCTTTCCATGAACCCACTTTACCAGCTGTTTCCCTCCGTCATAAAGTTTGCTGAACATCATCCTAGGAATAGGATAAATGCCATGTTTTATCAATCAAGCCTAAGGGAATTCTCAGCTTCTCATAACCCAAACTGTAAAGGGAGATTATTACAAAGTTTCTATTTTGATTTTTAAATTGGCCATGAGTGAAATACATGCTTAATGTCAAGGTGCACAATATTGCAGTTATGACATCATTTTTCTTGGGAAGTTTTACACATCAGCCAAGTATGACAGCTGAAGACTTAGAAGCAACTAATCAATTATCATTAATTTTAAATAGGTTCTTCACTTGAAGGACAAACAGTCTCTAGCAAAATACACAGAAAGACTAAAAGATAATGAAAACATGATGGAGGTGATAAGCATCCCCATTTCTAAAGCATCTTCCCAACTCAGCACCAAAATCCTACTGACTTTCAGGCAGAGTTTTATCCCTCAAAGTAGAAAATGTGAAATAACTTCCTAAAAATTTCAGAGAGAGATTGGTTTCTAAATCAATTGGTGTCTCAAATTTATCTAAAAATCCTCCTTTTTTCTCCAGAGACACTAAGAGGATCCAGATTGCCCAACGTCAGTCTCCTCAAGTCAGTTGCTCCCTCGGCATTTGAATTAGATCTTTGGTCTCAGTGATTAATTTCCTGGTGCAGCTGCTTTAAAGTTATCTCCTGTCATATCCATTTCCCCATTTTTTCAGATCCTGTGGACCCCAACAGTCAGCATCCCCATGAGTTACACATGGAGCCCAAGTTGGAACACTGGGCCTGGAAGAACTTGCAAAAACAGAAGAAATTTCCAGTGAACCTAATTAAGTTTAAAAAATGAAGTGTGGAGGGAAATTAAAGGCCTTAAAACAATCAAATTTTCTAAGTGCTCAGGCTTCATTATGCCAAATAAAATTATCACACTCTTCCTGGAATTTGAAAAGAATCTGTTAATGATAATGCCTCTACATGAAAATACATTCCTTGCAGAATGGCAACAGTGCAGCATTTACTGAGCTCTTAGTAAAATAAATGAAGAGCTCTGTGATTGTGTCCTTTGAACACGGGAAAATACAGGTAGTGCATACTAATGTTTTCCAACAATAGTGTCAATCAGAGAAAAGCTGTGATCTCTGCAGATATTTAAGCAGAACAAAATGTAGGCTCTGCCTATGCCATTTTTATAATCATGGAGGCACAGCAGAAGTTAATGCCTGCATAACTTAGAGCATCAGTGGCAGCACAAGTGAGACTTTTTTTTTAAATTTGGAACATTTTTGCTCCCAGCTTCTGAGTAGTAATTCGTGATGAAGAAAGAGGAAAATTTCCCACGTGAAAGATGTAATAAGAAGCAAATTCCTACTACAAAAGTGCTGTGATTGACATGGTCTTGTCATTATAGCACACCAGAAGATTATTTTCAATGATAATGACAAGAGGATGTGTAATGTTATTCTGATACAAGAAAAGCTTGTGTACATTCATTGATCCAAAGAATTCTAATTCACCCTGTAGAGGAAGATAAGAATCACAGCAGCAGGCAGTTAAAAGTCCATCTAGCCCCATATCCTGACTCTGACAATGCTAATATTTCATATTTCAGAAAAAGAAACTGTAGGAATAGCTGCTTCATTGTGTGCATATCTAAAAATGAACAGTATTAATGGTGCCTTCTTATCTCTCAGGCTTTTCACAGCCAGATGACCACTGGTGGCTTCCACAACAGTTACCATGGCAAGTGGGTTTGATGTGAGGTCCAGTATGTGAATGCATTTGTACAACTTCCCTAACATCACCCCTTTCCCTCTTAATATCCCACAATCTGACATCAGGCTGGAGCACCTGACAACACACAGATCGTAAGGACAGAATCACACCATGATTCTACATCTCAAATCAGGGTGAAATAGCAGCAAAAGCTGAATAACCCTGTTCCAAGTAAAAGCACTCATTCCCAATAGCAAAGCTCTGCTGTGATCCTAGGCTGCTCCCTGTCCTGCCCATCACTTGTGTTAGCTCAGGCTGCTGACTCCACTTTCCATCCATTGTAGCTCTTCCTCTACATTCCCTTTTGGCATAAAGCATCCCATTATCTCCATTTTCTGCTGAGGTAATTCCTTTCCTAAGCCTGGGCAACAACAGCAGCCCAGATTGTGAAAAAAATAAAAGGCTTCATGTGGAGCACCTCTGCATCTGCAATTGCTGTGCTGCTGAGCCATGTCACAAAGGTGATGGCTGCACCCACGTGCTTCCAGTAAATATCTCCCTTGGAGCAATCTCTACAGACATTCTGGCCATGCCACCTGGGTTTTCTCAGGGTTATGATCCACGTCAGTGCTTGGTGTGAACTCCTCAGGCTGAAGTGGCACCACAAGGCTCACATTCCTGCTTACAGGAATGCTCTGCCAAAAGGTGAGTTCAGATCCAGGCATGCATTTCCCTTCAGTGGGAGGTTTCCTGGTATGAGATTCAGGTTCATCATAAGTTCAGGTTTTTTCAGTTTAAATTTTTTTTCAAAAATGCACTTCACAAAGACCTCAAACCCTCAAATTACAGCCCATACAAGGAACCAGCTAAAGCAGCGCATAACTAAGAACCCAAACGAGTCTGTTAATTCCCCTTTCCTTCTCTGGCTTCATTCCCTTGAGCTGGAACACCAAACCACCATCCACACATGAATAATGCAGCTGCTGTTTAAGAGTTGATTCAACAACAGGAATTTGTATCCTCTCTCCATGTCAGATATTTATAGGAATTTTCCTGACCACCTTGCTTTGAAGTCACTGAAATGCAGAGGGGTACACGATACAATTGTAGGAAGCTCATCCTCCAGAGGGCCACTCTAATTGTGAGGGAGCCACAACCCCAATAAATCTTTCTGTCCCCAGGGAACAGCAGGATGAAGAGATGTTCTAACCACATCCATTATTTTTCTCTACTCACACTCCTTGCAAAACCTATAGCAGCTGTAAACATCCCAAACCACCCTGGAGCAGTCCTCTGCTGCCCAGCTGAGTGCTGGATTTAGATCACTTTTATATGCAGGAACGAGCTGTAACAGATCCTGCACTCTGAATCACTATATAAATATTTAAGTAAACAACAGGTCACTACTCAAGTGTTTTCTTTACCAGCTCGTGAAACAACACCACGGTCCATCACGTGCTGGGATGCAATCCTGGTGCACTGGCACATTTATCCTGTGGGCCTGCTTGGTGCTGCCAACTCATGAGGTGACAGAGAAGGTCCTGGCTCTGCAGAAAGGACCCTCTGCAGCTTGCCCCACCACCTTTCCCTCAGCCCAGCCCCCTGAGGGATGGGACACACCTATCTCACCCTTGGGAGGCAAGGGTGGGATGTGTGGCAGCTGTGTGAGCCCATGAGTCAGTGCACGAGCCTTGATGGTTTGGTTCTCTGTCATCAGCCTCGTGTAACCTACTCTGTCCTTCCCCTGCCTCAGATTTCTACATGGGCTCCCCTACTCCCATTTGTGATTTTCCATTTTCCAGACAGAACCTTGAACTCAGATTGATCTTCTGGCCTTCAAGGCAATTGTGTTTTGTTGGACTGGGCTGTGTGAACTAACACCTGCCCAGATAAAGCCTTCAGATTACTGAGCAAGTACCTCAGAATTTGCTTTTCTCAATGTAAATACAGTACAACCCTTAAAAGCATCCATCCTGCTGCTTTACACACTGGCTGTAGTGACATATCAGACTTGCTGGGCAGCATCCCTTAGAAAAGCATCTCTGGCAGCTCTCAATCTCCTCTCTGTAAATGTCACTTAATTGTCTAAGAAAAATTTGGCTGACCTTTCAATTCCTGATAATGGAATAAAAGCAATAAAAGACTGTCCACGACAGCAAGTGTCACCAGCACCCATTTGTCGCCTTCTGGTGCTGACTGGGAGGCCAGGAGAATCCATGCTCCTCTCAGGGCTGCAGTTCTGGCACAGCGCTGATAAAGGAACTCATTGGTAAAAGGCCAGGAACTAAGGAAAGAAAGGAATTGTCTCTCATGCCTCCCTGTCCTGACTCCATAAACAAGTCCAGAATGAGGATTTCTGGGTATCTGGGAACACAAAAGGCCTTGTATTCTGAGGGCTTTTGTGGAACTCCAGAACATGTAATATCTGCTTTCAGGGGTAAACATTGCTCTCAGCTAACTGCTTCCTAATATCTGCCACAGCCACTGAGATAGCTGAAATTCTTTGCAGATAAAGGATGAGGTAAATGGACAAATCCCCCCTCCCATGCAAAAAAAAAGTCAGGATTTGCATACTGCTCACCCACACACATCCTGGCTCGTGGCCCTTCCACTGAACTCAGCTGCAGCTCAGGCACTGGGGTTTTGCCCCTTGTGTTTGGTACTGGCTAAGAAAGATGCTTGAATGGATGCTAAAGCACAACAATCTCAAATAAGAACTGCAATTTGTAAATTAGCTGTTAGCAGCTCTCATAAACACTTCCCCAAGTCCTCTTCCAGTAGCAGAAATAGCTCTTCAGTCTCTAAACTGCCAGGCTACTAAGAACAGAAAGGCTTAGTTGGCAAACTCCTGGTGCCTGACTCACGACGCAGAGCTGTGCCTCAGCTCCCCTCAAGCAGGAAGAAGACACCAAATACTCATCAAATTTCTCACTTCCTTCCCAGCTACAGCTTGGATTCTTGGAAAACAGAAACCCTCTTGGCACAAGAAGCTGTTACTGAGACCATTCCTTATCTTATATCTTCCACCAAAAAAAAAAAAAAAAAAAAAGAAAAGTTTATTTACATATTGTGTATCCTTCCCGTTGTGGAAAGTTGGAATCAATTCCACACTTTCCAAAACTCTTCTGGCAGGTTCAAGCCCTGGTAGCCCTGTTTTCAACATGTGCACTGAAATGAGTTAAAATAAAATTACTGCATGTAGAAAATATCCATCCAAATTCAGTGACCTGACCACAGCAGCCATTTCTAAATTAACCAGCAGAGCCAGGACATCACCAGCTACTGTAGGAAGATGCTCTCCTACTTCCTTTCCCTTCATGATGAGTCTATGATTATTGCTAGGGCTGTTCACAGATTTGTGGATGCTCTCCAACGAGACCTTTCTTTGTGAATTCTTTACTCTTACAAGCTAATTTTTGCATTATCTAAGTTTTTCAGGCAGCTCTTTCCAACACAGTCCTGAATAAAGCAGCAAAATGAATGGAATGAAAATAAAATCAAGCATGTTAATATATCTCCTGCTCTGTCACACCTACTCCCACACTCAGATAACCAGGCACACACAAACACCCACACTGTGAGTGTTCATCTCCTCTTCCTTCCTTCTGGCTTGCCAGAGACTAAAATAGTCATGTGGTGGCTTCCACCATTCATGCCACAACATCACTGCATGGGTCAGCTAAAAGGCCTCAAACACCAGAGAGATGGGTAGATGAGAAAACCAATCACTCCACGGTAATTATGACAAGCACTGAGTTTTGATTCTTGGTGGGAAAAAAAATATGTATTAAAAGGCAAGCAAACATCTGGAACAAGTACCACCTGACTGTGACAGAATGTGCCTATTAACTGTGTCCTCTGCAGGCTAATTGCTGGAGTTACTGAAGCCTCCCAGCTCTCTCTAATTCTGGGTAATGTTTTGTTTCATAAGCAATTTGCCATGTTTATTCATTTCCCTATCTAGCTCATTTGCACTTGCAAAGAATGAAAGGGAGGCAATGTTTGAATGGTCGCATAAACCCATAAGAGAATTAATTACTTTTACACAGGATCTAATTCAGGCAGGGAAAAGGGAGTTGTGGGATTTTCTTTTTTTTTCCCCTCTGCATCATACTCTCAAAATCAGTCTGCACACACACATATTGTACCTAATGAAATTCATCAAATAAGCAAATATTCTGTCTGCACATCCGAGCATGGTCCCTTGGCTGACTACAAAAATAACCTGATACTTGTAAATGTGAAAATTGCATATAGGGAAAAGATTGATGCAAAGCTAGCCATGTCTGAGTTTAATTGAACTTAAAAAAACACCAAAATAGCACAATTTTATACACCACAATTCCCAAGTACAATGTAAGATTTGCAGTTTCTGTAAAGAATTATTTCACATGCACAATAGGATGCAATTCTTTAGATACTCAAACAACCATCATCACAACAGAGTCATTTTCTTTACATAACTTTCATCATGAGCTGGACAATGCATGGCAAAGGTTGAAATAATACCCATGAGTTCACCCCATAAGTAAGCACATTCCTTTTCCCCAGGTCACTATTGATTAACATGGATGTGTGCATGAACCTGTAGCCAAAAAAAACTGTTCCAAAGGCCTACCTGGCTCTTGGCAAGTTTTTCACAGAAGGAACTCTCAATACAAGGCTACATTTCACATGGTCCTGAGAAAACCCAGCTTTATCTCATTGGCTATTTATTTAAAAGCCAAGGGCCGGGGCCAAGTTTTGCTAATTTCAGTAATTAACTGAGTCAGCTGGGAAGCACCAGGCGGGTGTTTTGCAGCGCCCCAGAGGGATGGAGGAATGCAGGAAGATGCAGCTGTCAGGAGCTTCGAGCAGGCAGGTGACAGAGCAGGAAATGACTCCTCGGTCACCCGTGGAAAAGGCAGCACACCACCCACCCCACACATCCCCCGGGAGATGCTCTGCTGTCAGCCTGGGCCACCGTGAAACACCACGAGGCCAAGAACAGCTTTAATTGCAGTAAGTGTCCAGCGCAATCATAGCATTTTGGTTTTGTGAAAAAATGCACATTTTATGATTGGCTTTTTGCAAATTTTAAAATGAATATTGTATGTGTTATATTGGAAAGTGATGCTGTATTAATTCTCTTAAGTAGTGTGGTAAATATAGTTTTAGGTTATGACAAAATGTTAAAATAGAAACTATGCTAAGAAAGATACTTTTTTTAAAGAGAGGAATCACACCATGATAGCAGCCACAGGACACCTAAATCTTTCAGAGAAAGAAAATTTATTGCTCTCTTATCAGAAGAAACAAACTTCTTCCCACTTCGCTCAGTCAGGACGACGCCAGTTGGGATTAAGAGGAAGAAGTTGATGATGACCAGACAGAAACTTGAATGGAATTTATGCATCATGTGTGAGATGTATGAATATGCAACAGGCTGTAGTTTTTAAGGGTTAATCCTCTGTTAATGTGTGTCCTTTTTCAGGCTTATGTTGCCCAGAAAAAGGTACCCGGACATCTGTAACTCTTTGTTTCTATTGTCTCATATTGTCCTAATCCAAATTGTCCAAATTATTATTACTATAATTATATTGTATTTTTATAACCGTTTTATTATCATTAAACTTTTAAAATAAAAAAAAAAACAACAAAAACAAGTGATTGGTGTTTTTCACATGTTTTGCAGCATGTCTTGGGCTGGCTGGAGGTGGGCACAGATTCCCTCATCACTTTGGCAATGATGATTCTGGCCGTGCCCACCCAGCCACTCAGACATATTCACCACTCTTCCAGTTCGTTGGAGTTTCCTAAGCTTCTGCTTGTAAACATAACAGCAAAACTTTGCATTTATTCTTTATTCTATCTCCCAGGTGTTACCAATGGATGATGTGCTCAGTGGGACAGCACGCAGTGGGGTGCACCCATTTCACTGCCCGAGCGGGTTGCAAGAGAAAGTTCTTGAACCAGGGCGCTTCTTGCTTTACAAGATGCAGAAATGCATAATATTTGTGTGGACACGAGGTTTGCACGCTGTCCAGGACGGCTTTTTTATAGCTAAACGCCTTCACCTCCTGCCCTCCAGGGGGGTGAAAAAGGGCTTCACACAGGCAGGTAACCTCCAGGAAAGCAGTGGGGGGACAGCATCACCACAGCCTTTTTACATATTTAACAGCAGCACCACATCGTTTTTCCATATTTCCATATTTAACAGCAGCACCACATCGTTTTTCCATATTTAACAGTCCCAGCCAGTCCGGCTGTCAGCGGGAGAGGCTGAGACCGCCCCAGAGCGCCGCGGTGCCTCCCTCTCTCCCACGGCAGCACCCGGGGGACACCGAGAGACAAGGTTTCCCCTCAGCTCGGGGTCACCAAGGGCACACGGCTTTCCCACAGCGCCGGGCTGGCGGGCAGTGACCAGAGGAGGGGGCTTAGGAGGGACGGGACCCCCGAACCGCCTCTGCCGCCCGGGGCCCCGTCACGGCGGGGCGTGAGGGGTGAGGGCCCCGCCCCCGGCCCCGCCCCCGCCCCCTGTTTACCCACAGGCTGTGCACGTGGTGGCCGCGCCGCGCCATTGGCCCGCGTGCCGGGGCCCTGCCGCCGCCCCGCCAATCGCCGCGCTGTCCACGCGCACTCGCCCGCGCGCGATTGGCCCCGGCGCGGCGATCACGCAGCGTGACGCACTCCGGGCGTGCGCCCGCCGAGTACCAATGAGGCGGGGGCGCAGGGGCGGCCCGCGGCGAATGGCGGTGCGCGAGGCCGCGGGGCGGCCAATGGGCAGCGCGCGGGGGCGGGGCGTAGCTCCGCGGGCGCTGGCGGAGACGGGCGGGTTTAAAGCGCTCGGCGAGGGCGGGCGCGGTTCCCCCGCGGCCGGGGAGCGATGGCGGCGGCCGGGCCGGGCCCCGGGGCCGGCGGCGCGGTAAAGACGCTGGCCCTGGTGCTGGAGGACGAGGCCCGGCGCGGCGGAGGCGGCGGCGGCTACTGCAGCGGCGACACGGTGTCGGGGCAGGTGCTGCTGGAGCTGGCGGGGCCGCTGCCGCTCCGCGGGCTGCGCCTGGAGGCCGCGGGCCGGGCGCGCGTCGCTTGGAGCGAGAGCCCCGGCGCGGTGCCCGGGGCGGGCACGTGGGGGGTGGCGGTGCGAGCCCCGGGGCCGGGGCCGCGGCGGGAGGCGGAGGTGCGGTACCTGGACATCCGGCAGAGCCTCCTGCGGGACCCACCCGAAGGTGAGGGGGGGCGCGGGCCCGGCCGCTCCCGCAGCGGGGGTGGCACCGGGGGAGTGGCGCTGCGGGAGTGGGGAAGGGCTGCGGGAAGGCGGCCGGCGGTGGTGGGGGGAGGCGGAGGGTTGAACGCTCCGGGTGAAAACGGGCACCGGGACCCGACAGAACGGGTACAGGGACCGGACGGAACGGGCACAGGAACCCAGCAGAACGGGCAGCGGCCGCGGGGCTCCGTCAGGACAGCGCTGCCGCAGCGCTCGGCCCGGGGAGGATCACCGCCTCACCCGCGGCCTCCCGAATGATTCCCTGTGTGGGGGCTGAAAAGCGCCGAGCGGGACTGGAATAGAATAAAATAAAATAAAATAAACGCGCAGCTGGATTCCCTGCGCTGTGTGGGTGCGGAAGGTTTGGCCCTGCCGCGCTGCGTGTGCGGTAGCAGCAGCCCCGGGCAGGGAAGCTGCCGTGGAAGACCCTGGAAGCGGCCGGGCTCATCAGTGGATTAAGGCGGCAGGGGAGGCTCGCTGTGGCGGAGCTCTGTCACTCACACACTGCAGCACTACGGCAGCGTTGGAAAAAAAATTAAAGGCAGAACGACGACATTTCGTTCTGTAAGGGTGAAACGCATCTCGGGCTGAGCTGTAGGGAAAGTAGATTCAGGCCTTGTCAATTGTGTAACAGTAGGCCCTATGTGAATAAATTGGGAGCTCGTGTATTTATAGTGTTTCTTCATGCTGACCTTAAATGGTAGATTTTTCGGCACAGAAGTTAGTTTAATTGTTAATTGGAAAAATAGATTAATTCTTGTCTTGCTGAAAAGAAATTTACTTTATGCTTTGGAGAAGCCATTTTGGATTAGAAATTGGCCACAGTCCTGCACTGAATCTCAAGGTCTCCCATGTTTCCTTGATTTTTGTTTTTCATTGAAATCACATCGCAGCATAAATAAAATACGGGCCACAGTCCAGAACCCACTGGGATCAATAAAAACTTCTTGCATCTGGGTGTTTTCATACATAAATAATTTATAAAAGTGTCTGCTTTGTTCTATTTCTGGAATAACTAAAACATACTATTCATTCTTATCCTACAGGTGAGGAAAACTTAATTCTTCTAGATGGAAGACATGAATTTCCGTTCAGCTTTCAGCTCCCTCAAGAGTAAGTTCAATAATCCAACCTGAAGGGATTGTGCTGGATGCTGCTTGTAGTGGAACATTAACTTAATGTAGTTTGACTTGTGTTTTTTTTTAGTATCAGCTTTATATATTTGTCTTAATCAAGCACCATGCAGACAGGCCTTGTTTGCTTCAGCTTCCCCAAGGCCCTAAAAGTACAAGCTGTAAATTGGAAAATGTTTACATATGCAGGAAGTGTAAATGTTTGGAGCTGGAATATTAATTGAAGGTAATGGTTTTATGACTGCTCGTTTCAGACCTCTGGTGACCTCCTTTACTGGGAAGTATGGCAGTATCCAGTACTACGTGAAAGCAGTGCTGGAGAGGCCTGCTGTGCCTGACCAGAGCGTGCAGACAGAGCTGCAGGTCATCAGCCATATCGATGTCAGCTCGCCAGCTCTCCTGGTAAGAGGGTCCCCCACTTCTCCTCCCCCTGTAAAACCAGCTGCAAATAAATAAACCATTTCCAAGCAGCATTCACATCCAGCCATAACCCTTCCTGTGTTATTCCAGAGCATCATTTTCTGACTTCTGAAAGCATATAAGCTCCCTGAGCTTTTCTCTATAAATAGATTATCTTAGGTTGTGTGAATAGCAAACAGAGTGGCTTTTTTAATACCATTGATTACATCCCTGCTGGCAGAGATGCTCCTGCCAAAAAGTTAGGCAGGCTTCAGATGCATAAATAAGGCTTAATAATAGTAATGTGTGTGTGCAGAGTAGTTACTCTTACCAGAGCAACTACATTCACAGGGCTGCAGTGTCCTAAACTCTACAATAATAGTAGGTTGAGGAGCAGTAATTAGGGAAGAGTATTAATCATGCCCAGCCTGTCATTTAGGCTCTGGCCATTATGTTACATATCCCTGCATTTTGCATGTCGTTTTCTACCATGAAGTGTGTGCATGCAGCTGCTCCAGAGATCCTTTCAGTTATTTCCCTGTGACAGATTTGGCCACATTAAAGCATTGAGTTTTTAATAGTCACTGGAAATACTGTAGAGTAATAAGAAAGATCAGGCATTAAGTAATGAGTAAATAGGCAAGATGGAAGCTAATGAGCTGGATTCTTTTATCTCAACCCATATTATGAAAATAATATAAAATTATACCTTGCACTTTCATGATAGCAACTGGATCTAAATGGTTATTCATTTAAATATGAATGAGTCATTTCTATTTTATTTTAAATGGTAGGATAATTTTAACATCATGACGTGAACATAGAAAAGAGATGTTTTGAGCAGGCTTTTTTTCCCCCTCATTACATGCTTACATTTTAATCCATTCTAGGCAGAACTTGGGGTATTTTGGCAGTGACATCTGTAAGCAGAATAGTCTTTATATTCATTGGTGAGGAGTTTGAAGGCATCATACCCACATTCTGTAAGGACAAAGCAGACCATAGGTTATTGCACAGAAGACACATCAGGATGGCAGTGCCAATCTTAATGAATTCCAAGGCTACCGCCAAAAGTGCCAAACAACAGGGTTTTTTCATTATAATAAAGAAAATAAAAACCCAATTTTCATTACTGTATTGACTGAGTGTCACTGCCCAGCAAATCATTTTGAGCAGCTTTGATCCTGGCCTGGACACTTGACATGTGTGCTTGTGAGTTTATTCAAATGAAAACATTACAGGCAGTGTAAATGCCCTCCAGTGGGACAGTCCTTGAATAATTAGATGTTTTTTGTCATGCCTCTACATTTTTGGGGGGGTTTTGTGGCTTGCAAGCAATGAAGGTGCGTCCCCTTAGCCCAGTGCCTACATATATTTATCCTTCCTTAGAGATAGAAAAGTAAAAAAATTCCCTGCTTAACTGTTAGCTGTTTGCAGATAAAATGAATTTTGCATTCTTCTGCACTGAGAAACATGGAGATAAACACGACAGTATTCCATGAGACCTTTAAAAAGTTCATTTTGAAGACAAAGCACATGCAGAGACACACTGGTCTGTGTTACTTTCTACAGTCCAAACACAGACTGGGATTTCAAAAGAGAAACATTCAGATTGCCACACCTTGACTCCGTTTCACATGGTGGCAAAAACTACAGTTGCACTGAGCAGTTCAGGGATTCAGATCATGTGGATTTTAGAGCTGGGTTGCAATGACTGATATGCATAACACTAAACTGCAAGTGATTGAGAGCTTTATCCCATAAAATGAAAAATACTCTATATTTTATAGACACCTGTTCTAAGAAGTCAGGAGAAGATGGTTGGCTGTTGGTTTTTCACCTCTGGGCCAGTGTCTCTCAGTGCCAAAATTGAGAGGAAGGGATACTGTAATGGTAAGAGTAGTTACCTTAAAAATATAAATACTCAGCATCTAATAGGTTGTGGTTTTTTTTTTAATCTCAGTGAAGCCAACATTTTGTAGTTAAAAAAATAGTTCTGTTTAATAGGAGTAAATTAAGATCCATATGAATTCAGTTTTTTCAAAAATCATCTTACCTTTCCCCTTGGGAATATAAATTGAAAGGAAGTCCTGTTAATAATCGTATGGAAAATCAATGTACATTTCTGTGTAAAGAACAACAAAATGTTTTTATCTGGGATAAAATACTTAACTGGGATGTAATTAGATTTTTACATCCTATTTGTGTAGGTTTACACTTTGGTAAGAATGAGCTTTAGCAGCTTCTTCATCTTGATAAGATTAGATACATTGAGAAAATAAAACATCCTGAAATTCATTTAGTACTATATAAAAGGAAGATTGGGGCGTAATTTGCAAATAAAGCTTTTATAGCTTGTTCATATTATGCTTAATGTTTCAAAATGAATCATTGTTTATGTGTAAAACATAGTGGGTGGCTATAATTTTGCCTGGATACCACTTTGAAAAAAATAAACTGGCTTGAGGAAACTTACCAAGTATTGTTCTCATAACACTGCAGATGATGTACGTGCTATGTAACTTGCTTTGATACTCCCAGAGGAAAGTTGGTAAATACCAATTATTCATTGGACTTTTTCTGTCTCTAAGGGGAAGCCATCCCAATCTATGCAGAAATTGAGAACTGCTCTTCTCGTTTGATTGTTCCAAAAGCTGCCATTTTCCAAACACAAACTTACCTGGCCAGTGGGAAGACAAAAACCTTCCGTCAGATGGTTGCCAATGTCCGAGGAAACCACATTGCCTCTGGGAGTACAGATACCTGGAATGGGAAAACTCTGAAAATCCCACCTGTATCCCCATCTATACTTGACTGCTGCATTATTAGAGTAGAATATTCATTAGCTGTAAGTATTGGGTTTTCAAATGTACAAACTTTAGATACTGCATTCAATTGGGAACAGAAGAATTTACTGAGTAGCTGTTAGGTTTTAGCTTGGGAGCTACAATAAATACAAATCCAGAGAAAGGTGTCCCAGCCCCTGGTGGGGGGTTAGATCTAGATGATCTTAAAGATCACTTCTAACCCAAACCATTCTATGACTCTACAAAAAATTAATATCATAAACCACATACATGAGAGACTGAAGGTCATAAAGAGATTCTGAGATGGAAAGGTGGGAATAATGTGGAAAAGGGAAAACTGTTTCTGAGGAAGAAGCAGCTTAGTTTCAGACATGCAGGGATTGTTTTAGGAAAGCATTTCAAGCTGAATGGGGTCCTTAAGTGATTCTTTCCAGAAATGGGAAGATAAGACTGAAAGTCAAGTGTATAATTATGTTTGTCAAGATGGTTTGTATTTTTTAATGTCACTTAGAGACAAGTCACAGAAAGAATGAAACTGCTGTAAAATAAGGAAAGCTGCCAGGGTATTAGCTAAGCATATCTGGGATGACAAAGCTCTTAATTTTTAAATTTACAGTGTAGGGAGTAGGGCAGCTTTTAAGAGCAGCATTCAATGGGGTCTCATGATGTTTTTTTCTTCTGTTTGGGGGTTGTCACATAGGTGTATATCCATATTCCTGGTGCTAAGAAATTGATGATTGAAATGCCTGTGGTGATTGGCACTATTCCATGTATTGGATTTTCAAGCAGAAACTCCAGCATTACCAGCCAGTTTAGTATGGATATGAGTTGGCTGGCATTGACCATGCCTGAACAGCCTGAAGGTAATAAATACATATTGAACTGTCTCTACTCCAGCACAGCACTGTCTGCAGCAGATGGGTGCAGTGCCACTTTAAGGGCACTGCCTGGGATGTAGGCAATGGAAATCTGACTCACAAAGTTCTTAAACTGAGGTCCAAAATGATTGGTGAGGTTACCTCAACTCCAGCCTTCCTGAAGTCTCTGTGTACCCCATCTGACTGAAACAACAAACTTCTGATGGTGGGAATATTCTAATACAACACAAGTTTGCTGCTGGAGTTATCCTAAAAGCACAGCACTCTCTGTATTCCTGCTGAATCACCTGAGTTTAATGAAAACATGATTTTAGTTACAGTATTTATGTGTTCAGTGCACTTGCAACACAGTTTTTGTGGTCCTGGATATACTGTAATGCAGATGTTCTTGCTGTGAGTGAGTGAATAGTTTGAAATATGACAGAAGCATCTCTTGTGTTTCAGCACCACCAAATTATGCTGATGTAGTGTCTGAGGAAGAGTTTTCCAGACATGTTCCTGCTTATCCACCTCCCATTGACTGTGAGGAACAGTTGTGTTGTCCTGTCTTTGCTTACATACAAGAGTTCCGGTTTCAGCCTCCACCTCTTTATTCTGAGGTAAGAAAATAAATAGCAGGTGGTGTTTTTATTGTCAGATGGCAGAAAAAACCCAAACACATACCTAAATGCAGGAATTGCAGGCAGTAATTGTTGTCTTTCTTCTCTACTTAGATTGATCCACATCCAACTGATGTAGAAGAAGTTCAGCCCGTTTCATTCATGCTCTGAGGATTTGTAATGAGCATCATTGTGATGAATGTCTTAATCTTTCTGCTGCTTAAGCTGGTAGTGCAGCCAAAAAGGAAACAGTTTTCTTTTTCCAAACTTCAGTCTGTGTACGAGAAAGGCAAAGGAAAATGGAGAAGGAGGTGTGAGCACGTTTGGTGATAAAAGAGAACCTGCTGGATTAGTCTGCACAGAGGATAACAGGGGAGCAGCTGAGCTTGGGATACTTGAGAATTACCTGAAAATACTGAAAAGAAAATGCATCAATGAAATACTGAATGTTTTCCAAAAAGTGGATACACTACACAAAGTACGAGGAGGAGATGTGTGGATCTTCTGAAGAGAAAAGAATTTCTATTTTGTTTGCAACGCTCTGGAAGAATGTACATAGCAACGTCAAGAACTCCTGTAGTAGAACAGAATGTGGGGTAAGAAAACATTTCCAAAAGATTCCAGTGGTCAAGGGGCTTCAGCTTGGCACTGTCTGCATCCAGAAAAGGAACACTGCTGCATCACAGAGCGAAGTCTTAACGTCACATTGGCTGGGAAGCTGCCCTTCTCACGACTGCCAAGTGGTACTATTTCCTCATTCATGATGATCCTGAGGACACCGTGGATGACAGAATGGCTATTACACAACATTGCAAAGGCAACCATTTCCTGAGTGCAAGACACAAGTGTGGAACAAACAGTAAACTTTGAGATGAGCTTATGCACTATGCTTTCTTTCAAGGGATTTCTTAAGGGAATTATTCTAACCTCTTCTACTGTGAGTTCTTCTTCTGCATCTTAAGCCTATGGATAGCATGATAAGGGGAAGCATGGCAAGGGAGAAACCTTTTGCCAGCAGCAGGTATACTTAGCAAAAAGGACAATATTTATTTATTCAAAAGCCTTTATAAGCCTACCTCTGTTTTGGATATTTACTTATGGTCAGATTTGAGACCAAAAAAAGTCTTGTTAAAGCTCCAGTATACTTCAAGGTTCTAAAAGGGACCCTAAATGGTTTCTGTGGTTAGTGAATGAGATAAGAGGTGTAAATATACCCAGAATAGACATAGCTTATAACTGAAGTGAAAGCAGACATCAGGGGAATAAAGTTCTCTGGTAATGGCACAAAGCTTTTCATTACTCCTGCATTTTTGTCTAAAGATCTATTGTCAGGGGCTGCACTGGTCATTTGCTATCCATACTATATTTGTTGGTGTGTTTCATTGTTTGTTTTTGCTGTTTAATTTTGTTTTGGTGCAATATTTTAATGTTTTCTTCCTCAGGTCATTTAGAACAGTGAGAGTTTGTTGCTGCTAAGAGTGAAGGCACAGCATTTACTTGCCCTTCTGCTGCCTTCATTTAAAAGTAGAATGTTTGCTTCCTGCCAGCCATCAATTGGGAACAGTAAACAATCACCAACAGATCACTTACAGGAGCAGAAAACAGCATTGTCAACATGCACGTTTACAGTCCTGTCTGAAATACAGGGGATTTTGGACTACCAGAAACACTCCATATGTCTTACAGAAGGGTTTGGGGTTAAAACCCGGTGCTTCATGTGGTAAAACAGTGTACTTTCTGATGATTACAAAAATAGCAATTCAGCTTCCTTCATTCCATCAATAACTGCAGTTTAAACAAGGTCTGAATGGTTTTTTATGAGATCTGTCTTCACTTCAGCAGGGATTTTTCTACAGGCATACACAGATATATATTTTTAGTCTTCTTTTAGTTTAACTTCCTTACATTGTCTAATTTCTAGCACTTCACCTCAAATCCCTTTTGCATCAGTGTGAAAGACAGACTGGTGGAGATTGACATTTCCAAACTGCAGTTACTCCTTTCATTTGCAATATTTAGTATTGTTTTCTATAGCAAATGCAGCTTTAACCAAAATTTGAGTGCATGATTTAGGAAGGACATGCTAAAAATGATTATTTAAGTCTCAAGGTGTAGCTCTCATGCCTTTTTGTTTAAGTGAGGGCCTGCCCATACAATCAATGAAGGATTTTCATTCACATCATTTGGAAAGGGAACAGGCATCTTTTCCTTAAACAGATACCATTATAGTTACTTGAAAAGTAATTTGGTTGTGTAATAACTTGCATGGTAATAATTCAAAATATTAGCTTAAAGAACATTAGGTGCTTTTTGGACTGTACTACCTGATAGGTGATGTGTGCTACTTGGCATAATCATGGTCAAGCAAACAGCAGTATGAAGGGTAAAGGTGTGCTTTTTTTTTTTTTTTTTCTAAAATCTTTTGAGTTGTTTTCTATTCTTTGCAGATAAACTGTGGCCTTAGATTGTTTGCTGCAAAAAAAGTCAACTATTAAGTGTTTCTTAGGAAGCACACGTGGCCCTTCAAAGGAGGGGTGAAAACATGATTAAGTTCTGCTCTCTGGCACTTGGCTTAGTGCAGAAATTGATCCTTAAAAATAATTACTGTTTGCACAATAATAAGTTCAATATGCAGGGGCTTTGTTTTGATAACTGTGAAACAGTTTAAAAGAGACAAAATAAAAAAAGCTGTTTAACATACAGGAACATGATTGTATTTTGTACTAATGAATGAGCCCCATGGGTTCTTTGTTAATAAAAGTGTCAAATCTACATTGTGCTGTTCATCTCTGGTTTGGTGCTATGTCAAGAAATACCTGTATTCTACCCTACAGATCTCTAATTCTCCTCTGATCTGGGAATTATGCCTTCATCTGTCACTGTTTTAGTTCTCTGAACTATTCATAACCAAGAACTGGAACAAATTGATCAAACAGGGCCTCCTCCCACCCATAGTTATTGTGTAATAGGGGCTCTTACCCGTAAGGATTGAAGGATGTGAGCTCTAATTGGATCTCTCATCTCTCATATTAATCTTAGAGGATATTTCATTGTTTCCTGTCGACAAGATTAAAACAACAAACTAAAAATAAATACATCAGAACAGTCTTAGAACCAGAGAGCAGAGTGACTGAAGCAGAGACCCTGCTGCTGTGGGGAAGGAGGTGACAAACTGTGCCTGCCCCATGCTCACCTGAGCCAGGAGTGAGGTGATGAATCCCTCAGGGTCCTGCCTCCCAAGGGTTTGAGGAACAACAGCAAACAGTTGATTTCTTCTTCCTGTTTCCGTTTTTGAGGGAAGATGGCAGATTTCTTCCTGGAAAAGCATGGTGAGGATGCTGTTCAGGATTGTGGAATCACAGAATAGTTCAGATTGGAAAGGACCTTAAAGCTCATCCCATCCCACCTCTGTCATGGGCAGGGACACCTTCCACTACCCCAGATTGCTCCAAGCCTTTCCAGCCTGGCCTTGGGCACTGCCAGGGATCAACCACAGCTTCTGTGCCAGGGAGGAATTTCTTGGGCCTATTCAGGCACCAGAACCACCAGAGGAGTCATGATTCATGAAAAGGAAAATTCAAAACCTCAAATACTGGTCTTAGATTTTTTTCAAAAGCTCTGTCACTAAACGATAGTTAAATGTCTTACCATTAAGTTCACAGTAGCAATTCCACTTCAGCCACTGTTTGCTTTTATAGGGGAGTATTTCAGTTGACAAGCTGTAACTGTCTATTAAAATCTGTGTGGTGTTTAAACAGGTAGTAAAAAGCCAGGCAGAGATAGAGCAGCTCCTGCAGGCTCATGTTTGCAGCCCTGACCCTTCTGATGTTTGCATGGAAACGCACAGAGCACATACAGAGCAAGAGAGATCATTTAATCAGCTCCTGGGGCATGTTCCAAATTATCAAAATAGCATGTTCCATGACTTCACCACCCACTTTGGACAGCAAAAGGGAATATCTAACTCAGTTTGTAAAATCTCTGCTATATATATAGCAATAAAAACATGTTGGGAGAGCACAGTTTGCAAACAATGTTGATTTGGAGATAATCAGTTGTTCTGCAACTCCTTACAATACCCAGTCATTTGTATTCTATTTTCTAGTCAAATTCTGCTGATTTTCAGTGCTCTCCTCAGGGTATTGACTTAGCACAGGGACACAGAGCCCAGCCTTCAGACTGCTGCCTGTTCCAAAGCTGATTATATAATATGTTAACATCAATATGGACAGTCCAGGCTGCTGCACAAAGTAAATTCTCCAAAGAACTAATTAGGTTTAGGATGAACCCAGTCCACTTTTAGTATTAACATTTTATATATGGCATAGACAAGGTGACAGTCTCGTTCCAGATTATGTTGTCGTTATTTCTAAGCAATGAATAGGAAATGACAGTACAGAAAAGCTCTGCTAGAATATCACTGCATTATTGACATTTTAGGACAAATGACTAATAATAATTTTAAGTCAAAAAACTGTGAAAGGTGGTTTTATGTGGAATAGAAAATGATAACTCAGGTGAGAGTTCACTGGAGCGGCTGCTCATGCCAGCAACATGCTGTGGGCCTTCTTAGCTACACAGGGCAGATTCAGCTGTGCTGCTGATAGATCTCCAAACACCCATCCCTTCAAAAGAAAAGAGATCCTTCTTAGTTTTGGCTGACATTCAGCCACCTGGCTGCCTGTAAGGAGAGGAGAAAAATGAAAGCCAGGGTGAAAGTTGGAGCAAGTAGGCTAAACCCAGCCAATTTTTGGCAATGAAAAACTCTGGTTTTTACAGCACCTTGTAACAGCATCAGCCTCCCCATAAATGAGGCACTGGGCATTGATAGAGATGAGAACAGAAGCAAGATTTTGACTGCAAGGTCTTAAAGAGGATTGTTGCATACCCAGGAAGATTCCAGGTCTCTGTATAGGCCAGTCCTGTTTGATGTCGTGTCTAGAATCAGGTTGTGTTGGTCACAACATACCAGACCCCAGCTGGAGGAGAAAGTGATTCTTATTGCTGAACTAATTATACTAATCAATGCACAAAAGAGAGCACAAGTGACAAAAGTTACAATTTCATTTAAATCTATTAAGGCCTGAAGTGCTTTTCTCCCATGTCTTGATGTGATGGGACCAATTCAGTAGCCTTAAGAAATTAAAAAGATACTAAAGGAAATATTTTGCTATCCCGAGTGTAAAAGGAAAGCAGAAAGGGAAAAGCATTGACTGACCTGACAGATTCTCCTTCTGCAGTAGCCTGGAGGAGATGTGGCTGAGAGGGTTTGTGTCCACACGGTCTGATCAAGTTCTGCACTCTGTGCCCCAAAAGTGGCATTTTGGTGTGAGCACAACTCTCCCTCACCCAGATCCTGGAGCAGGTGGCCTCATCCATCAATCCAGTACCTGCCATGCACAGACACAAGGGACAGACAACAGCTTAGCACCAGGAGCAAGATCAGAAAGGCTGGAATTCAGGGAGCCCTCCCAAGCTGCAGCCAGACCTTCTCCCACATCCCGGGCTGGAGCAGCTGTGCTGTCACCTGCAAGGATGGCAGCGACACGAGGAGCTGCTCCAGCCCCACCTGGGAGCCTCACACTTCGGGGGCACAGAGCTGGAGATGTCTGCTAGCAGAGGTGTGAAATAAAGGTCCCCAGGAAGGGCACTTCGCAGGCTTTCCCTCATGTGGTCCCACCTGCCATCACTGCGAGAGGACTCTACACTCATCCAAACAAATTAACAATTCATTTCCAGCCCTGACACGAAGATTAACCCTGCCAATTAATTCCTTAATCTCTTGCTGCTGACAAGGCTCACAGTTGCCATGCGGATGCCTGTCCACTGGGGCCTGGAGCAGGGCCATTCTGTTTAATTAATGCTGCATCCAGGAGACGCTGGAGCTGATGCTCCAACAGATTTCAGCAACACAAACCAGAGCTGCAGCTCACACACCACCCTGTGCTCAGCACCTCCACAAGGGCACACCCCATCCCAGTGCCTGTGGCAGCTCCTACTGCATAAAGAGGGCACTTTAACCAATCCAGAGACATTTAGCTGTGGTTTACTTGTAGAAAAATTCTTCTTGATATCATCTCCACAACAGATGTGATCAGAATTTTGCATGTTTCCAGTAGCAGCAGGAAAAAACAGCCCACAGAAGTGTGTCATCTCCTTCCTCCTGCCTCAGCCAGCTGACAAATGTTGGGTTTGGGCTTGGGGCTGCAGGGAGGAGGAGCAGCCACGCTGAGGGAGAGGCTGGATGAGAACTGAGCTGACACGAGTTTGGAAATGTGTGAAGTACAGTAAAAAGGAAAAGCAATGCTCAGTCACCTCAGGGAACCTTTGTAAACCAGCTGTAACAAATTGGGTCAATTTTCCTTTGTTTCTATAGGTTTTGCCATATATAATTAAACAGACACTGCCCATTAAGGTGCTTTACAAAGTGAACTAATACTCAATAAAATCTATGAATAATATTAAATTAAAGACTAAAACCTCTGGACACATAAACCAGGAAACTGCAGGTGTATAAACTAAGCAAGCAACAAAACCTCCCATAATTTAGTGCCTGTTACAACTAGTCCAGTGGGTGGAACAAGTGAAGGGATCCCAGAACTGCAGGGAACACATGGATTGTATAAACCCACACGTAAATGGTGTTTACAGAGAAGGATGAGGAAGGAGGCAGGATGATACACTGGACAGGACACTCTGCTCCACACTGAAGTTGGGTAATGTCTGCCTTGGGGTTCTGTTGTTATTGTTGTTGTTTTTCACGGATTTGGGCTCAGTGCTCCATTATACATTAAACTCCCTTCATCCAGGAAGGGTCAAGGTCACCCCTTTGCAATGGCCAGACAGAGGCAAGAAAAGCCTGGATTGTCCTGCAGCCCACCTACTCCTGACAGGGCAGAATAAGCATCTGCTTTTGTAACTCTGGGGAGTTACAAAAGGGGAAACAACTTTCAATGCAAAAATTGCATCCACCTGATTGGAACAAGCTGTGCAGGTACCTGGCACTGGTCACACTGCAGAGGTGGTGCCTTCTTCAGAACATCCTTTTTTTAAGGTGTGCAGCAAAGCCAAGAGCAGCTTGAGGGCTGGAGAGATCAGTATTTCTGCAGTGCAGGTGATTTTGCAGACACCGTGTGTGCCGTGTCACTGGAGAGCCAGCTCATCGTGTCCTCAGGGTTTGTTTCCATGGGACTTGACAGAAGGACAAAAACCTCATGGGCTCATGGCATGGCATTTTGTGCAGGAATCTTAAGCTGTCCTTGTTGATTCTCTCAGCATTTCCCTCATGAGTACCTGGTACTAATCCTCAGCAGGCTTTGGGGCTCTGGGACCGCGTGGCTCCCACAGGTGTGTGCGGCCAGGGGTTCATTTGCTCCTCTCTGCAGGATGATTTGGCAATTCCTTCTTTTCTGGAGTTGTCACACTGTCTTCTAGGAGCTCCTGCTATAAATAGGTCTTGGGTGGATGCCAGGGATGTATTTTTTCCAGGCAGAAGCCCAAACCTAGCAGTGAAACACTTGACTATCAAACATGGCACACCAGGACAGGGACAGGGTTACAGAGAGGGGCTCTGCTGGTTGTGCATTGTGTGAGCTGGTAGGAAAGCCCAAGCAGTGCTTAGAGCAACACTTGCACTCAAGTAATTTATCTTTCTTAATTTATGAAATGCAACTTTCGGCCATCCACACCAAACACTCTGAGCAGTGCTCAAGCCATGCACAGATATTTTGCTGAGCCATTCTGTCACTCCCTTATGCACTTGGCACATCACAGGCTGAATCCTCCCTCAGCCCCACTCCAACCCCTGCCTCAGGCCAGTCCAAAGCAGAGAATTTCCATGAGGACTCAGCCTCCCCCTCCTGCTCAGATAGGCTTCACCCAGCAATCACAGCAATCACTTGCATCTCCTGTTGGATCCCAGCAAAACTGTCCTATGGGGATCTGGCACACACCTGGGATCCAGGCATGTTGGGAAAATGACTTCAAGGCTGTTTAGAGAGGTTCCCAACAGCTCACAGTTCAAGGGGATCTCCATCTCTGCCTGCAACACTCACTGTTAAACACATGCTGCCAGAAAATTTTCCTTTGGGGAGGGAAAAGCATGACAGAGAATGCCTGACATGGAGTTCAGCATCAGCCTTGGCATGTTTTAATGGAATGCAGGATGGAAATCCAGGATGGACCAGGCTTGGTTGTTTACCATCCCCTCTTTCTCTCCCCCACCCACGCTCTCCATCCATTACAGTGGTGCCACTTTTCCCAGGCCTCAGCCATCACCCACAGGCCTGAGCAGGCAGGGATTCCTCCCACTCCTTCAACTGCTGCCTCCTTCCCAGACAAGGGCACGCCAATCACTGTTATCTTGGCTGCATCACAGCTCCAACCCCTGAGCAAAGAGGAGCTGCTCTATCCCCAGACCTCCCTGTTCAACCCTTCCCTGCCCCTCACACCCAAAGCACAGGGATCCTCCAATGCCTGCCCAGGGCAGGGGGTGCCAGAGGAGGGCAGGGAGCAGGGCCTGC
The DNA here is from genome assembly GCF_028018845.1 of Melospiza georgiana. NCBI lineage: Eukaryota > Metazoa > Chordata > Aves > Passeriformes > Passerellidae > Melospiza > Melospiza georgiana. The sequence goes on from NC_080442.1 coordinate 16,813,148, forward strand.
TGTGCTCTTGCTGTCACAGCTCTCTGTGCCAGCTGAGCTCCTGTGAACCGAGCAATGGAACCATCAATGCTGTGCCCCAGCCCTGCTGTGCCCATCCTGCCGTGCCTGGCACGTGCTCCTGGCTCTCTGGCTGGCAGGGCTCTGGGAGGCACTCTGCGATGCCAGGAGATGACCCTGCTTGGTGAGGCACCATTGCAGGAGCAGCAGGGCAGCCCTCCTGCCCGGGGTCTGGCACCAGGACCTGGCTCACACACCACAGGCCAGCTCCTGTGCCAGTGCTTGCTTGAATAATGGCATTATCATCCTGGCACCTGCAGAGATGTTTGCAATTTGCTCTCTTGCACCTCAGCGTTTTAATTGATCTCACAGCCTGAGATTTTCCTAAAATATTCAGTGGTTTCATGGCCTTGCTTTGCCTTCAATAGACTGCAGTGCACAGTGATGTGTCACTTGTTCTCTTGGTGATCTTGGCCTTTCCGGGCTCTGGAAATCCAGATGCCGGCTTTCCTGCCCTCATCCCTTGGCATCCTTTTCCCGCTCTCATCTCTTGGCAATGAAATGAAACCAATTTGCAAGAAAATCTACTGCAGACATTGCTGTCTTCAGCTGAGTGGAAACTCCCAGATGCTTCTGCTGCTGCTGGCTTAGGAACATTTGTGGTTTCTGGCATGTCCTTGACAGGTACGAAACCCGTACGACTGCTGAGTCATGAGCTGCACAGGGAGTGACACAACACACCCCACAGCCAGCTGCCAGAGGTGGCCTTTGGCTGAAAATTCCCTGGGAGGAGGCAGAGGTGAGCACCAGAAGCATCTGTGGGGACGGTGTGGGCTCCGGGCCAGCGGCAGCCGGGAAGAGGTGGCCCCAACCAGAAAGGGGTGTGTGGCTGCCACAGCCTCCTCGAGGATTAGGCAGAGCTCCTGGGCAGGACAGCTCACTTGGAATGCTGCTCCTTCCCCGGGTGATGGCTGTGACGGGGGTGAATGGTGTCACACCTGCCTGAGAGCCAGCAGCAGAGACAACTCTCACTCCTACCTACCCAAAAAAACACACGTGGCATCCTGTCCTCTCACCCCATGCACCCCAGGGCACTTCTGGCAGATTTTTAAGGAATGTAATTACCAACACTATGAAGAAAAAAGGGTGAGAAAACATTTAGTCTCCATCAAGGACGCACTTGGAAGGAATTTGTTTTTCTGCATCAATTCGCTGATAGCCAAAGGATTCGCTTTTTGGAAAGCATCCAAAATCCACAGCTGGAAGTCTGAGTTCCTTCCCTCTGTCTTTTAAAGCAGAAGGGAAGGAATGGCTCTGGAGAGACCCTGCCACTGCTGGGCAGCAAGGAAACACCCTGGGCAGCTCCTGTTTGGAGAGGCACATCTGAGACACTGCACTGAATGAGCCAGGCTGGAAAGGATGGAGGGGCAAACAAAACCATCAGCACCACACACAGACCTCATGGCCACAGAGATCTCTAGTGAGGGACCACAAGGACATGGTGCAGTCTGCTTTAGGATAAACAGACAGCCCAGTGCATTTATCCAGGGTTACTCATGCCAATAGCAGCCACAGCCTATTGTAACATTACCAGAATTCATTAGGTGCTTCCCTGCCATCCATATGAGTAATAATAATAACAACGATTAATACTTCACACATGAACAAGTTAATCCTGCTCTTTTAAAAGCAAAAATATTGCTGCCCTTATTTTATGGGTGGGAACCTGAGATAAGCAAGGAGGGTGACCTAATCATTGTTATTCTGTGGAGTACACGATCACTTACGGTGTTTCGGTGCCTGGTTCACTTAGGTAATTATTTTTGTGATCCACCCATAAGTAGAACAACAGCCACAAAGGTTTGGAAATGGAGAACAGACCATGCTGCTTCGGAGGACACTGTAAGCTCTTCTCATTACCTCTGACTGGAGGCAACAGATACAGGAGTTTTGGGGAAGAAAAGCAGGATATGATGGAGGAATCCTGCTTAGACCTTGGCTCCCCAGTGAGCACCACAAGATTCATGCACATTCACACCCTGCCCCAAAACTCTTGGTGTCAGGGACAGGCACAAAAAGGGGACAAAGATTTTAACCTCTGTCTGGAATTCAGCCATGGCTGGATTCAACATGATGTAGAAAGGACAGAGGGTCATCCATCTCTGAGCCCACAACCAGCATGAGAAAACATTTCCCACCAGGCAGAGTCAAAGCTGTAGTTGCCAATCACTCTGTACTTCCAATAAGCTTGTCCTGGAAAACTCTCCAAATGCTACTGACCCATCAGTCTTCAGTACATCCTGCTCTTTGTGCTGAATTCACCAAGCACACAAACCTGCTCCCACTTTACCTACCTCATAGCTGTTATTTCAGATAGCAGAAACTTCTGCTTTTCGCTCCAAACACTCTAACCCTTCATAAGAATAAAATATTTAAGCCTTTATACCAAAATCTCCAAACACTCCATAATCACTACAGTAATCCCCATAATACATACCCATCCTGCAGTCAGCCTCCAATCTGTACTCATCAGAGCAGTTTTCCTGGGGGATTCAGGAGTCAGTGTGGGGGATTCAGGAGTCAGTGTGGGGGATTCAGGAGTCAGTGGACTCCTAAATCCCTGCCTGCTCTCTAACACCAGAGGAGACAGGGGACAGGCCAGGAGCTGCAATGGTTTCTGTGCATTCAAGGAACCATTTCACCCTTGCCTACATCAGGCACATTTCAGGAACACTGGAAGCTGCCAAGCTGGAGGAAAGCTCAGTGGAGGAGGCACTCAGAAAGCTTGTGACTTAAACCAGCTTACTCCTGACCCTGCTGGAATGGCCCTCCTCAGCACACTGACCACCAGAGCAGCAGGATGCAGCTCACAGGGATATTTCTCTCAGCTGTAGTTTCACCCTCATTCTAAACTCAGTCCTCCTCAAAGGTGTCCTGTTTCCAGCTGGGATAGAGTTAATTTTCTTGTTATTAGCTGGTACAGTGCTGTGTTTTGGATTTAGCATGGGAAGAATGTAGATAACACCCTGATGTTTTGTTACTTACAAATGCTTACCCCAAATCAAGGACTTTCAGTTTCCCATGCTCTGCCAGTGAGCAGGTGCACAAGAAACTGGGGGGAAGAGAAGTGACCAAAGGGATATTCTATACTAGAGAATCTCAGAGAATCCATATAAACTAGAGGAAGTGGGTTGGGAGATGCTTGGGGACAGGCTGGGCATGGATCAGCACATGGTGCTCAATTGTGTTGGGTTCTATTCCTCTCTCTCTCCCCTTGTACTTACAAATTACTATTACTACAATTAGCAATTACTATTATTACAATCAGCATGAATATATTACATTTTATTTCAATTACTAAAATGTAATATCTCAACCCACAAGTTTCACTTTTCCTTTCTGATGCTCCTCCCCACCTGAGAGAGAGGATGAGCAAGGGAGTGTGCTGTACTTTGCTGCCAGCTGGGGCTAAACCATGGCAAAAGGTGACAGCAGAAACCTGTGATGGTGGTGCACGTCAGAGAGAGAGACATTGAACAGTTCCTGGGAACATCCAGCCTGTCCCAGAGTGCACCTTTTCCCACTGCCACCTCTGCCTGGGGGCAGAGCTGCTGCTCAGTTTATCTAAACTGGTGGCACAGGCAGCAGAACAACTGACTTGTGCACATGCTGCTCTGGGATTTGTGCAATCGTACCCAGCAGTTTCCAAAGCTTTGGGATTTTGCAAAAGAGTTTGCAAAGCAGCAAGAGGCCTTTGAGAATTGCAGCCCTTAAAAATCAGCTCAACCATGTTGCTGCTACTTGCTGGCAAAAAAATCAAAACGTCACCTCGGTCACATGCTGGACTGTGGAAAAAGGGGCTGTTTTCTTCATCCTGCCCTGCTAACCACAGTCTGAGAGATGTGAGGAGGATCATGTGCTCTCCTGCAGGTTGGGGCTGGTGGAGAGAGCTAGGGAGGATGGTGGAATTTCAGATTGGGTTTGGACACGCAGCCTCGCAATGCCAAGTCAAGAAATCTCATTGGGTTTGAGCAATGAACGTGTCTGACAGGGTGCCAGGAGAAAGGGAAACCCCAAAAGGCTGAGGAACATATTCAAACTCCTTAAGACTCATGGAGTCCTTTTCCAGAATCCAACAATCACTGGTCCCAGAGCTCTTTCCACCCTGACCCTCTCCTCATTACCCTGTCAGTGATTTGCCCATTGGGCTTTTCCTGAGCCAGGTGCTCTGGAGCAAAGGCATGAGGCCATAACTACATCTGACTGCAACAGACAGTGAGGGAGCCCACAAGCCTGGCATGTCCCCAGAGCATTCCCAACCCCACCCAATTCCCAGAAAGGATTTCCCAGTGGAATGGCAGCTGCAGCTTCTTTCTGCCACACTCAGGACCCTCAATTCAGGAGAAGACTGCTGTACCTCCCGCCTTTCTGTTTTCTCTCTTTCCAGTCCAGAATCCATCAGTAAGGGGTTGGACAGCAAGGAGCAGTGTGGCACCTCATGAAGGAGGGTGGAATGGCTTCCCATCCCAAAGCCCAATGCCAATCCCCACCCTGACACTCTGTTCACCTTGTGCACCCATGACTGATGAGTGGCTGAACTGCACCTTCCACCAGGCACATTAAACCAATGCTTTGAGGAGCATTTCTATTTCCAGTTACACTCCAAAAAAGTCCATTATTTGCAGAACTGAGGCAACAAAGGGGGTCAAATGAACCTTTCCAGCATCCAGACAACAAAGTATTCATTTGATACATTAAGTTATCATTGCATTGCCTCACACACCCTGTTGACAGGCTGCAGAGGCTCCTTTTCTCCTCAGCAGCTCTGGTCAACACCAGACCTCTGTGCTCAGCCCCTGCCCTGGTTTTGGCACAGGGGAGGCTGATAATCCTCTCTGCTCCACACACACATGACCTGCTTGGCTCTGTGTTGGACACCAGCTGCATCAAGCTGTGGTTTTGCCACCTACGTGATATAAAAGAGCAACCCTGTACAGCAGAGGACTCTGATGGATCAGATTGAAATAGCAAACTAATGCTGGTCTATCCAGGCCACTAAGAATCAGAAATCAGATTAGGGAGAAGTCACTTACTGCACTGTCCTCCACACAGGAATTATTCAGAGGATATAATGGAAGTGGAAAGAGTATTAGAAATGAAATTAAATGACCAAACAATGCTCCAACACAGGGTGAAGTCTCCATCCACTGAGGCACATTGAGCAAAGGGTACATTGCTGGCTGAGGACTGACAGCAGCAGCTTTTAAATACCCCCACACATGGCACTCCATTGTTCTCTTCAAGGGTGGACACTGGGCTGCCCAAGGGTTCAGGAAATATTAATTTTAAATAGTTGGGAACATAATAGTAAGGACCTTGCAATTCTGCACGTCATGATCACATTCCCACATGTTCAACCCACAGCTAACATGACTCTGCTCCCAGTCCTGCTGGCCAGGAGATTCCTCATCTCAGAGGGGTGAGGATCACCCATGGCTCTCTGTTGGAACAGAAACTTCGCCCTGCAGAAGAGCTGTGCTTTGCCCTCATATCAAATTATCAGAGAACCCAGATATTCACTGGCTGTGTGTTGTTCTGCACCCGGGGAGCTGGGGTGTCACAGACCATGTCCCAGAGGATCACTGTATATAAACAGCTGAACTCCAAAATAATCCAAAACCAGATGAACCCTCAGAGCTCTCCTCCCTTTGCCATCAGCTACGCTTCATCTTAGTGCCTGGGACACCACAAAGCTGATGACTGGAGGGAATAAAACAAGAGCTCTTCATCAAAATCCAATCCTATTATTTTCCAGCTTGTGGAACAGAGACAAAACAGCATTTAAGTGTCTGTCATTTGCCAGTGACCTTTGAGCAGAAATGCCCTGACAGCTTGTTTGCGTTTCCATCGCCAGGAGCTGCTCCATGGCTCTGTGCTGCAGCGTGGGGCAGCCCATGGGGGTTTCACTGCTGCACCACCTGAACCCTCAGGTGGCTTAAACATCCTTTAACTGCCCTGTTAACGCTTGCAGAGCCACACAGGCTGGCTGAGAAGCCACAAAGATTTCACAGTGGAAATTCCACGGCTCTGCACAAAGCAAAGAGGTCCAGGAGGTCCCGTTTGGGCTCACAGAGTTTAGAGCATGATCCCAGCTGGATTAATCCCCCCCAAGTGCCAAAAACACCTTTGGAAAACAAGAAACACTTCCCCAGTCATTAACTCTGAATATTATCATTATTAAATGCAGTCAGCTGAAAACAGAAGGACCTGGCAGAGCAGAGTGAGGGACTGCAAATCTCCCAGATTTGACAGGGTCTGATGTGAAGCCTTTTCTGACTAGCTGAAAATACTGAGATGAAATTTTTTTGAAAAGATGTGAATTGTTGAAATAGCATTGCTTGGTCCAAAAGTTGTTTGGGATTTAGATACAACTGAGCAGCATAATCTTTTTAGAACACTTCTGAATAGTATAAAATTCATCAAATATAATCCTAAAGAAATCCTTAAGTTTTCCTTAGCAGTTTTAGTTACCTGTTAAAAAAAACCCCAAAACTCACAAAAATTTCCATATTAAATAAAGTGTCAAAATAAAAATAAGCTTCTGATTTTGAGTAATTTTAAGAGATTCTCCTGGAAGCAAATTTGAACCCCTGATCCTGTGTCACTTGCTGCTGCTCTCAAATAATTCTCCTTAATAATTTCATTTGTGAGGCTACAGTGACTCAAGACTTTGGGAGGAAAAAAAAAACCTTTTAAAAAAGGGAAGAAAAATTGCACCAAACCCCACAGTGAGACTCAGAGATGCAGAAAGCCACAAGTGTCTACACCAACCTCACATGTTGAGGTTGCTCATTCACTCACACCGTGCCTGTGTGGCTGATCCTGGCCATGCTCTTGGACACGTGGCTGGAACCTCTGGTGGCCACCAGCACTCGTGGCCATGTGGCTCCTGCCAGCCTGGGGACATCAAAAATCTCACACAAGCTCAGACAGTGCCCACAGCAGGCACAGCAAAACGGGAACCAGCGATGATGACTGGGAAAAAAGCATTTCCTTCTCACAAGGCACATCTGTGAGGTCACTGCCCAGAAGAGGTTTCCTGGGCAGTATCTTGGCCAGCCCCAGCAAGACAAATACCTTAGTCATTGCAAGTAAGAGCCTGAATTCTGGAAAGTCCAATGTTTTCACTCCTGGAAAGAGCTAGGACAAATAAACCATCCACAGCAGCACAGTGAGAATCCCCTCCTTCCCAAGCCAAGGCCACGTGGAGATACAGCATCCCAGAAACACCAACACTGGCTCTTTCTCTTCTCAAATAAAGCAGCCCAAAGACACAGGACAGACTGTCCCTGGGACACCTGAGGGTCCAATCCCACCAGCTGCACCCAGCTCTTCCTGGGGATTCTGCTTCCAGCAGGGACGGCAACAGCAGCACCCCTGCACAGGCTGCACATCCTCCTCCTGACACAGCCTGTGAGGCCACAGCCCCTGTCCCTTCTCTCAGAGCCCTCAGGGTTCCCCAGGGAGCACAGTGGAGATGAGGTTTCTGCTTCCAAAGCAGAACTTTCTGCTGTGCCAGGGTGTGTGCCCAGGTTACTCCAGCTCTAACCTCACCAAAACAGCTGTGAAGGCTGTCCCTGGACTATTTTTTCAAAGCCCTGTCAGTGGTACTTAACGGGGTATTTTCTACCTTTATCTTCCTTCCCTCTCCCCCATCTCTAAAGTGTTTTCCTCAAAACCCCAAGACACTTGCCCAGCGTGTCACAGAATGAATTATGTCCTGGTGGATGATGGGTCATTTTTCATCATGTCCACTGTGGCAATGCAGGGCAGATGCCCAGAGCTCTGCTTACAGCTCAGACACACTAATCAGCGGGATCTGTGAAGAAACTTATGGTCTTTCAAAACACACACATGATTTCCAGCAACAGATTATATTGCAACAAGACTCTGTGGTTTTGTTTCTTCATGCTATGACACTGCTGGAATAAAAACATTTCATGACCTCAGGATAAAGGGGGGAAGATCTCACAAAAACTGCAGCAAACAAATGACACAACCCCTCCCCTAAGCTGTGGGATCCTCCTTCCCCTGCTCTTTTTTCCACTTTCAGTTTTGCACTTGGATGTTCTCAGGTCTCTGGCGAGCTCAGGCATTGCAGCTTGGTAAAGCCTCATTTACAGTCTCAATACTGATCCAGCTCTGAGTTGACATGAGGGCCACTGCCCAGGATGGCCACTGACCCCGGTAATGAGCTGCTTTACACATGCTGAATTAGAAAAAGAGACTGGCTGTTCTGCCACAGGGCATCCACAAAGCCAGAAGCAATCTTCCTGCCTTCTGGCACCACAAAAGACAGAGGCATATTCAAATGGAACTTGTTTTCTGAGAGGGGATGCTGCTTAGCAGAAGCTTCTCAGCAGAGCAGCTCTCTGGGGCTCCCATCCAGGCTGTGACCACATTTTGCCAGCACTGCTGAGAAGCCCTGAGCCAGTGCTGGAAGGTTGCAGCACATTTTGTGCCTTGCCTGACTTTTGAGCAGCAGGGCACAAGCCCACCCAGCTCCAGGTTTAACTCAGGAGCTCTCATGAGCCACAGCCCCAAAAACCTGCAGAGTTACAAACCTCCATCTCTGCTCCTGGGAATCCTACAACCATGGGTTTGTAACGTGGAATAGAGCAGCATTCCACCTTCTTTATGGCTTCACAGGCAAAGAGCAGACCCAGAGACAGGACAGAAGAAGGATGGCAGGTCCTGAGGGATGCACATGTGCTGACCTGGAGCTACAGACTCTTACCCATCCCATAGCACAGCACAGTGGCAAGGCAGCCTCACTTTGAATATTTCAGGTGGCATTTAAGACACACTTTCACTGCAGGATAAACGGGATTTTGTGTTCCAAAAATGTGTTAGTGAAATATTTCTGCCAGTTCATCTCCTATTCTCAGAGTAGGGAGATGTGGGCTGATTTCCTGACAACTCACACTGAAACAGAGCAGGAAACCAACAGATTTCTCCTTCTGGTTCTACCTGTAGGGAAGGAATTTCTTTGCTGCCATCACTGTGTTTTCCAGTGCCACTATTTTAGAAACCTGAGCATCTCACTCCTGTAGCCACTGTCACAGGTGAACACCAAAAGAGGACAGAGAGTGACTGACTGACTGCTTCAGAATCCCTGCACATTTGCAAGTTCCTGAGTCTCTCCTGGTGAGTTTCCCCAGCCCTTGCTGGAAGCACATCTCGACCTGGACACTGGGACTAAACTGAACTGGCAGGAAAAGAAGGGAAGGGAACAATTGCTTTGGGCACAGGGAGCACTGGGGACAGGAATGGGACTCAGCAGGCAGCTATGGTGGGTGCAGGAAAAGCAGAGGGGATGAGGAGAGAAAACACAGCCCTGAACACTCTTAGTCACAAATACAATCCTTACTTGCCTGAGAAAATGATTCAATCTTGCAAACCATATGAGGATTAGAAGGAGCTTCCAGGCTTTCCTTTACACAGAGACACTTACATGTAGCATCATTCTCCATATTGCACTATCATGCATTTCCCCAAAAGATTCAGGACTATCAATAAAACTGAGGATTCAAAAGCACAAAACCAATCCACTTGGTCTGTCCTTTCTGTAGATGCCCCAATCCTGGCAAATGACCTAGATTCCTTGGAGGAGAAATTTAATCACTCCCAGGAGCGGATGCTGAAAAGATCACAATATTTGTTCTCTGATCCAGTCACAAAGACGTCATCAGGCTCACAGCACTCCAACTCCTCGTGAATAATCTGCACAGAAATATCATCCAGGAAGCTCTTCACAGAGAGCAGGGAATGTGCAAATACTGTGCCGAGCTTTTCAGCTCCACGGGCATATGACACTGTTTTAATTTTATGTTCAGTGTCCCAGCCAGAAATCTCATGTGGCAGCTGGTCTCCAGAATTCTGTAATATGATAATTAAATGTCTGCCTATAAACAAGTGTTTGTATTACAAGTGCTTTCCCATGGTATTTATCTGTGCAGCAGGAATCTGAGGCAGGCACAGAGGCAGCAGCAGTTTTTCTTGGGTCTGAGCAAGTCTCCTATCCCAAGAGAAATAGAACAGCACAGTCCAAGCAATGAAAATAATTAGTTCTATTACATTTATATGGTATATGTATCTTTTATTCTCAGAGCTATTTACTACCTGCATATATATCTCAGCATATGAAATTGCTGCTCCATCTTGGGCCAGTTGCAACCACAGAGTCTCATGGAGAGTTTGCAGTCTCTGGCTCTTCTTTGGGAAGGAATGCAATGGTTGGTACCAAAATTTCTTGAAGGAGGGTAAAAAAAATCCCATGCCATTAAATCCAGCCACTTCTGAAAGCCAGCTGTGCACAGAAACTCAGGAGCCCAGGACACACCATGAGAAAAAGCACCCCAGGCAGCTGGAAGCACTTGCTGAATGTAGGTGGCTGGGAAAGCATCTCCTCCAGGCAGAATCCACACCAGAGACTGACCCAAGAAATGACCCCACTGTCCTGTTCACACCAGCCACGGGCTGGCACAGGAACCTGTCACAGGCCCCTTTTCATCAAAATCCTTTCCTTAGGATTTTTTCCTGCTGAGAGGCTTCAAGAACAAAATGTAAACATTGATTATCTGCTGCTGTGGGATGCAACAGGTGCATCTGTGATTGGCCCATCTTGGATGTTTACAATTAATGGCCAACCACAGCCCAGTTAGCTTGGACCCTCTGTCTGAGACACAAACCTTTATTATTCATTCCTTTCTATTCTTAGCTTAGCTAGCCTTCTGAGATGAAACTTTTCCTTCTATTCTTTTTAGTATAGTTTTCATGTAATGTATATCATAAAATATGCATTACATTATATTATATATATAATGTAATATATATATAATGTATATATATACACACATATTATATATATATACACACATAATGTAGTATACATATATTATATAATATTATATATAATATTATATATATTATATATAATATTATATATAATATTATATGTAATATATAATATTATATTTATATTATATTATATTATATTATATATATTATATTATATATATTATATTACATTACATTACATTATATTCTACAACTCAAAGAATCAATCCCTGACTCTGAGCTATGGACACCAGCTCCATCCCAGCCACTGATTCCTGCTGAAATCCTGCCAAGGTCAGACCAGTTCAGAAAAGTCCAGGTGTAATTTTGCCTGCTGAAGGCAGGACTGCATTTTAAGCGAGAACAGATTTAATTAGTGTTATTTGAACATGATGAGTTAAAGAATTAGGAAAGGGGGAAATAAAAGCAGTCAGAGGTCTAACAGGTATAAATATTAATCTCCCCACTGCGAGCTTAAAAAATATGGGAGAGTTGAGGAAAAGAAGAGAAACTGCCAAAGGGAAATAATGTTTCTCCTAACAAGATGTCCTGGATTAAACCACAACACAAGATAATGCAGGGTTTGGGAAATAAAACCAGATAGAAAACGCCTGGAGTTAGGAACCCTGCTGCTTAAAAGCAGCCCTGAATTCCCATCACTGCAGGTTACACTGGAGTGGTTCTGCTCTGCTTTGTATTTAACACTCCACATTTCACTCCTGCTCCCGTGCAAAGCCAAGTTTGGCTGTAGGATTACAGCACAGTGGCTGATGACCACATTAGCCATCTGCTCCCCTGCAGGTCCGAGCGCAAGCCCAGGCTCTCTCTCAGCCAAGAGTGGCTGGCTGAATGAGGTGACACTGGTGACTGGCTGCCAGGCTGTCCCCACCGCTGCGCTCCAGGCTGCAGGGAGGCAGCTCCAGCCCAGCCCAGCCCTAATGGCTCACCTGGCACAGGTGCCAAGGCTGCCCCTGCCAAGCCCAGCACGGCTTGTGATGAATGGAGAACACATGCAACAAGTTCTGGCCACAGCCAAACAGCCTCAGCCCCCTGGGTGGGAGCAGCAGATGCAGCACACGGGGACAGAGAGCACGGCCCTGCATCCCAGCAACAGGCTCAGCATCTCTCCTCCCTTATTTATGGGACACCTCTTCTGCCCAAGGTTTGTGCTCCAAAGAGCTAAATATCCACTGACATAACCCCCAGGGATGCCTGCAGTCAGACTGAAACAGGTCCTAGTAATTTGCAGCAGGGCAGGAACTTTTATCTGCCGTAAATCGGAGCAAAAGGGAATGAAGCAGTTCCATGCAGATCTGCTTTGTAGAGGAAATGCCTTAAATGCCCAGAGGAGCACAGAATAAAAATGGAAGCAGCCTGATATAAAACCCCTGATGTCAGAGGGGCTGTGTCCTCCAGCCTCATCCAGCTCCAATAAAAATCCACTGAGAAGTTCCAGAAGCAGCATTTACTTTGGAGTCCAAAAGACTTATTCAGAAACTGCTATAAAAATAATTTTGAGAATTTATTTATGAGAGCTGGTGGTCACCTTGGTGTGCTTCCCTGTGCCCCCTGCTGCTGCAGACAGACCCACAAACCCAAAAGACCCACAGACAGGCCAGCCCATGGTACCCAGCCATCAGCTGTTGCTGGCTCTCAGTCCCCTGCTCATGGGGAGAAAAGCAGCAAAATGAATTAATCAAGGCATTTCCTGGAAGCTGCAGTAATAATTTCTTCCCCTCAGAGCTGCAGTAGGTAAATCCCTCATACAAGGGTTGTTTCTGTCTTATCACATCACCCTGCAGAGAGTCACAGTCCCCTTCCATGTGTCCTTTGTGCATGCCCCCAGGCAGATTCGGTGACACAAGGGCTGTTCCATCTCACAGCTCACCCTGCTAGTCACAATCCCGGCTGCTTTCCTCATCTTTACATCCCCAGCCCTTCTCTGAAAGGCTCAGCTTGCTTACATCCAGCCCAGCGCTGAACATTTTCCTCTCCACCTCAGGGGAGGACACCCACTGGGGGACAGATGAGCTGTGTAATGGCCTCCTGACATTTTTGTGAGGCAACTGGAAAGGTGAAAAAGCAAATAAAGCCCTGGTGCCTGGGGATGTTTCTCTCTGTGGTGGTTTGCTCTGCCTGGCTGGCTGGGGAGGAGCTCCCTGCAGAGCACACGTGTGCTCACACACACACACACACCCAGTGCCCACAGCCCTCCACAAGAAACCAGGCCAGCTCCCAGAGTATTTATAGAGCTTGAAAAAGAGCCAGAACCCTCTCTGCGAGAGGATGCACAATTTAACATTGTGCAAAGTCATTAAGCCTCACAGCACCGACTGCGCAGCCCTGATCTGGTAATGGGGATGGCAGCTCCTCACCAGACCTCATTAGATTAGCTCACATAATTGCAGGCACCCTAAAATACCTGTGAAATCCCACTGATCCCAAACACAGAGCAAAACAATTGCTGGCAATGAGACACATACAAATGTACCTTTAAACTTGAGCACAGGCCTCTGCTGATGGCAAAGAATCCAACATGAATTTACATTTTCCTCACACAAGAGTTCTCGCCCCCCCCCCCCCCTTTATCAGAAGAAAATATTTTACAGTTTTTCATTTTAATTTTAACTCCACTTTGAAGGAGTTCCAGCCCTCTGACACATGCTATCCCATGTACAGAAGGCCTTTGCAGACAGCCCCAGGAGTTAATGGGGATGAGGTTGATGGTCTAAATTAGAATGGTTCCCTTTTACCCTTGGACTTTCTTTAGCCCGTCTGACGGAGGAGATTAAGGAAGTAAAAGTTCACAAACGGATGATTTGTCAAGGGATTGCCACAGGTTACCTTTTATTTAAAGCTTTCTCAAGCATCTTATCTTGCTGGGCTTTAAAGCTGAACAGTCACCTTGGCATCCAGCTCTGTTTGCTCAAGTGTAGTTATAGAAATGGCTGGGGAGGCCACCAGGACACTGCTAGCCTGTGACACTGCTGTGCTAATGAGGGCAGATCATCAGCAGGCAGTGAGGCAGCTGAAATGTAAGGTCAGTGTCCTACAGTCCTGCTTCCAAGAGCCACTGGATCCAACAGATCCCCAATTTTCAGATACTTAAATGTGTTTTCTCCAATCTCTAGACTGTAATATAACCTTGAAATATGAAGGAAATATATCAGGAAGTATCTTCTTGGCTCTGCCAAGAGCCTGAGTTAGAAGCTTCACATCCTGAATTCTTTAAGCCCCTTCTCAGCAGCACTGCATCCTGTCCCGTGGGACTGTGTGCAACACCACAGGGATCTTTAAAATTTGACCAAGGATGTCTGTGCCCACTGTTTGCACTCTCTTTCCCCACTCCATTTCCATGCATGTGTTGCAAAAGTTTCTGGATGAAGAGTATTATTTCAGTTCCAAGGATTATTACTGCTGCTTAGGTTAGATAGTGTCACTGAACTCACTGAAGCTCTGCCAGAGGAAAAAAAATCTCACCTGAAATCACCCATCTGGGCTTCTGAGCAAAGTCACCAATTCAGCCAGACCATGGGCATCTAACTCCAGGCCCTCTATTGCACCCTGAAGGCTTGAGGGAGTGACAAAAAGCCAGTGAAGGAGTGACAAAAAGCCATGCCAAAACCTGCCAGCACGAGAAGGGAACAGCTCCTAAGCAGACCATGTTAGCTCTGTAACAAATGTTGTTTGTTCTTTCTTTTAACACCTTCACTGCTGCCTTAGCAGACTGCATTTCCTCACTGCCCACTACAGCTGTAAAAAAAAAAAACAAACCAAGTTATTTTAATTAAAATAAGTGGCTACAAAGCCTGAAACCCTAAGTGATGGACAGACAGACAGACATTCTGACTGAAGGGTCCCCAGGTTCATTGCTCTGCCATTTTCTGACTCTGTAGCAAAGATCTGTGTGGCAAGAGGTGAGATCCATTTGATGCCTGTGGTTTTCTGCCACTCACATTCAAGTCATTCCCAATGATTCCCAGCTCCACACTCTGGAGCTGTGTCCCTGCCACCAGGGGCTGTGTGCATCCCATCTCCAGACATTTACAGTGTGTAACTGGAGCTGTCTGGTAATGCTCCACATATGGGCTCGAGAGAACATTATTGACAGCATATTGCTTAAACTGGGTGAGCAGCTACTTCTCAACCTGCTTTCAACCTCATAATTCAGCAGTGTCCAAATTAATTTTATGATAATCTCATGCATCAATAAATTCAACTCACAGGTGGCTGACAGAACCCAAGATTTTGAAAATTATGTGCATTCCTCTTCAGGGAACAGACTCAGGCAGAAGCAAAGGCTTGATTGCAGCCTGTGTATTTTTAGACACGTTAATTAAATCTGCCACATCATTTTAGATAGATGGCTCTGCAACTTTAATCCCAAGGTGCTGCCTTTCAGAGGGATTCCTGCGGGAGTCAATTATATTTTGTTTGCACAGTGTTAACAGGTGGTACCTGCAACTCTAAACTCTGGGCATGGAAATGAAAATCCAAAGAGCAAACTCTAGTCACTTTGCTAAAACAACTGTAATTGCAAGTGAGCATCCAAAAGCCTCCTTGGGATAAATTATCTTTCCCAAACTCTTCAGAAATATTGTTTTCCCATCTATCCAACTGCTGGTCAAGCCTGGCTCAAAGAAAAATAGGATTGGTTCCCCATTTTCTCCCCAGACCTCACTGCTTTTGGTTTCTTATAGAATCATAGGCTGTTTTGGGTTGGGAGGGACCTTACAGACCATCTTGTTCCACCCCATGCCACGGGCAGGGACACCTTCCACTGTCCCAGGGTGCTCCAAGCCCTGTCCAGCCTGGCCTTGGGCACTGCCAGGGATGGGGCAGCCACAGCTCCTCCAGGCAATCTCTCTGCCAACACCCAAGCCTTCCCTCAGAGCCCTGGGAAACTGCTGAATTATCTCTGAATTTCACCAAAACTTCAATGAGGCTGAGGAACCTTTAAAATAGAGATTGACATCTCAGACATTATATTTTTCAGCTCTGGAATGTAGGCCTGGCAACAAAAACTACAACTGAAAGAGGTATTTGTGCATTGGTTGGGATTTTTGTCTTCTCCCTCCACAGAAGTCCACCAAAGGGCACAGTGCCTTTGCAATACCCACAGTATCCATATTGCATTTAAGCAATATGACCTGCCCCAGGTACCACACAGCCCCTTTGTGGATATTGCATTACAAAGTCTCCACCTTGCTCTCCCACTGCCACAGAAAGAGAGGTGACAGGGTGTAGGTGACAGGATCACTGCCCAGAGATGCTTCTTGCTCTCCAGAGCTCTTCTTACCATCCAGAGGTTTTTATCATATCAGGTCTATCAGAAAGCTGGCCAGGGCTCACCCTTATCAGCAAGTCATCTAGACTGATTTATAAATGATGAAAAACAACCCTTTCAGACCCAGAAGCCAAATACCCCAAGAAGGGTATTCCTGTTTGAGGAAGGGAAAGGAGATTTGGAGCACAGGCATCATTATCTTATCAGCTCTGCTGTAATTCTGCTAAGCTTCCTTTCTTAGGGTTTACAACCAAGGTTTCTCCATACTTAGGCCTCAGTTCTGCATCATTTTGGTTGCATATCAAAGGGTGAGTCAAAAGCTGCATGGAGAAGGGAGGTGCATACGTGCAAAAACAAATGTCAAGTCCTCTGTACTACATTGACTTTGGGATCTGAGTGGCATGAAAAAGCAGAGCAAAACCATGGGAGTAAAGCACCCAGCCAGATCACATCTGTCTTCACACTAAGATACCCACAGGGGTACATGAAAACCCCAGGAAAAATATCATCCCAAACTAAATCTTAAAAAGAAGAATGAGAGTGAAACTGCAAGTCTGTTTCACCCATTGTGTGACTCCAGGCAAGTTCCTGCCTCTCATTTATTATCAACACTGGAGAGTGAGGCCCACACCACTGGGATCACTCCACTGAATGGATTTTTATTCCCATTTCACACAGCACCTGGAGCTGGGTTTGATCCATTAGAGACACAAGACCTGGCTTAGATTTTAGGACTGATCCACTTCTCTGTTCTGCACCTTATCTGAAACAGGAATATCATCTGGAAGATGCTCCTTTGAATTGCTTTCTCTGTCTCTGGTGGAAGGGCACTCACTGTACTGACAGATGGAGCTTATTTAATTTAATAATGGCTGATTTTAATCAGACTTAGAGTTCACAGCAATTAGCAATTAAGGCCTCAGTTTCTGCAGAGGTTGTCAGTGGTGTCTCTCACAGACAGCTGGGTGAGATGTGGGGGTTCAGGGAGGTGGCAGCAACCCAGGCTGGCCTGTGTGCCTGCATCAGGGAGCACCACACACTCCCTGCACCCTGTGTGAGGGCAGCAAGCCTCAGAAATGGTCAATTCAGTGAAAAGTGTTACCCTCACCCAAAAACACCCTGTGCTGGGGTGGTTTCCTGAGCACACACTCCTGACCACCCACACAGGGAACTGATGCAGAGAATCTCTGCAGTGAAAAGGAAACTTCCCAAGTGCTTGTGAGCTTTAGCTGAGTTTGTGTGTTTATACACAACATCCTGCACCCAGGTTTGTGCTGCAGAGTCGGTGCACACCTGAGGCCACACTTAACCTGCTCAATGTGCCACAGACAGCACAGCTGGGGACAGAATCAAGAAAAGAAAGCATGAGAGTCACACTTCTGCACTGAAAAATCCCAGCAGGCTCTATGGAACTGCTAAAAAAAAAACAAAAAAACACCACCACAAGCTACAGGTGTTTTCAGAAGCTGAGCATCTCAAACCCAGAGGTCAATTTCTTAGATGCCTTAGCTGCAGTGGCAGAGTGACCTGCCTAAATCATCACATCAGTTACTGTCCTGCCTGGTCCCCTGACATTCACTTCTGTCTGGTTTGAATAGCTTCCCAACACTTCTGCTGTTCCAGTCAATGAAAAAATGAAAAACCAACAAAATTCAAGGAGGGAGCTTTTGAAACAACAAATGACAGAAATTACTGTCCCAAAGAGAATATGACAAAAACCAACAGTGAAGACTGTAAATACCATAAATTTGCTCCCTGTTTTCCTGCTACATCAGTAATATTAAGATTAATGTCCACAAATCTGAGTATTTCAAATGCCTGAGGATGAGAGGAGTAGTAAAGCTGATCTGTATCTTTGCCAGGTCTTTGATTCCTGCATTATGCTTCCAACAGCTTATGAAAGATGTACTACAAAGCTCTAGATGGCAAACTGCATTCTATTTTTCCAGCACTCAACACAATTCAAAGCATAAAAACCAAGCACAAGGTGGATTTTTCCCCTAAAACAACAGCCAAACGAAATGTTATTTCTGCTGCCTTGCTCCCCTTCTGGGAAGACAAGGAGGTGCTGTTGTCCCATTAAGCTGCATGTCCACCTTCTCAGATAAGGCCAGCTCCCCTCTTGAATTTGCATGTGAAAATTACCCTGCTCAGCCCTGGGAGTGATGCTGGGAGGTGTAAAGAGAGGAGCTTTGCTGCTTTGAAGTTTGCAAGGCAGCGAGGATGAAGGCAGGAATTAACTCAATACCAATTACAGCTCCTGCTCTCCTCCACGTCAGACTTTTGAAGGTGGCACAGAAACACACTGAACAGCCAGGTTACACTTCTTTTTGCCATCCAAAGCCCTCAAAGGCAGGAGAGAAAAGCTCTGTTTGTTCCTGGAGCCCAGCCTTTCCTCTGAGCTGTCTGTTACTGACTCAGGCTTGTGCTGGAAGAACACATCTTCAGAGAAGTGCCAACATCAAACACACCAGAGATTTTGCAGGTACACACATTGAGGCCTCTCTGTGATGTTTCCCAAAGAAAGCACAACCAGGGAAAGCACTGCAATATTTTAATAGTAAGAGGGGCACTCACATTCTTCTCTGGGCTGCTGTGAAATGATGGCAAACCTTTCTCTTTTTAATTTTCTGTTGCTAATGGCTTCTTAATTACCATCACCAAGTGGTAACTTGGATCCTCCACCAGGAAATCACTTAAGCATGCACTTAACTCCTTCTTCATTTAAACAAGCAAACAAACAAAAAGGCTTTGCTTCACGCCATTACTGAAATAAATGCCCTTCCCCAAAGAGGGGATCCAGCGCCAAAACCAGCCCTGAAATTCACCATCTCTGGAGCAAAAGGCACCAGTGGAGGCACAACAGCTCTGGGCAGCAGAGAGGAGAGGGAAGCACACCCCAGGCTGTGGGTTGGATTCACTCTCATGGTGAGCAGCTGTCAGATGGACCTTGTTGGTCCCCCAGCCCAACCCACACTCCTCTGCAGGCCTCAGAAATTTAATATAAAGAGCCCTGGCCAGGATGCACCTCACTTTCTGAATTTGCTGTCCCATTTTCCTGGGACCTCTGCATTGCCCCAGAATGGATATCAATCTTCTGGTGCTCTCTCTACTTGATAAATGCCATTCAAATAAGGCCACCTAAAAACAGCTCAGAAATGTTTTGGCATTTTTCTCTCCTAGACCCTGAGTGCTCAGTGCATCTTCAGCCGTGACTTATTAACACACAAACAATTATGTCTTAAGCAGATAAGAAAATGAAACCATACAGACAGGAAAAAAAATTATTCCTCAGTATTTTACTAATGATCAAAGGAAAAAGGTGCTGAAACACTGCCCAAAATCAGGAATTATCTGCCAGAAACTGACCCCTTGCTGCCTTCTACCTTGCTCAGTATTTGCTCTAACCCATCCCAAGGTCCTCTCTGAAGGCTCTTTGGGGATATCATTCCTGGAGGATTAGATGGCTTCTTGCTGGCAGCCCATCCTTCTTCTTGGCCATTATTTGCTTATTTGTTCTCATTGTTTGTTTATCTTTGATGTGCTCCTGACAACAGCCAGAGTCAGGCCCAAATGTTGATGAGCTGAAGGAGATGAGCTCTTTTGATCTTCCCATGCAATTGCCTGGCAATTCCTGCCTGATAAGGACTTTGAAGGTCACATCAGGACTGATGTGAAGCCTTGCCTCACCCAGATGTGTGTCTCTTACAGCCCCCAACTACTCCAGCAGGATATTTGGGTTTGTGGAGGGTTATGACAACTCACCTCTGAGTCCTGGCTGTTATCTCAGTTAGTGATCACCTATCAGCAGCAATCTTGAATCAGGCTGTGGAAACAGCAGGTTAAACTGAACTAAAGGCTGGTAACAGAACAGGACCATGGTAAATTCACAAAGAAAGGGACTTAAATAGGCTGAGCATCCAGCTTAAAATCCACACTGACACCTACTGAAACTTTGACAGCAGACAGCCTTTTCCCTTTGCTAGCAGAATGGCACATGTTCAGAGAGCTCTCAAGGCTGAAATTCACTTTTTCAGATTGGCTAATTCAACTTGGCCCATTAAGTATTCCTGAAACAGTCTTAGATAGTCAACTGTAATCTAGAAATATTCTGTAGATAGGGCTCCAGCAGGAATCCTTGAAATAAACCACAGTAAAAAGAGAAAATGGTCGTCCATAATAGAATCACTCCATTCAACGTAATAGAAAATAAAGCATCATCAGTGATGTGCAGAGTGACTCACTGTACCAAGCACCAGGCATTGCTCATTCTCTTCAAGTGATCAAAATTGCCAGGATTCTCCCATGTCTAGAGACCATAAAGAAACTGCTGAATATCAAGAGGGAGACTTTTCTCTACCAAGAAAAACACCTTGGTGGCATTAGAATCTTGCAGCCTGAATCTTAAAGGAACAATTTTCAATTTGATGGCCACAAGTGAGGCCCATTACACCTCTGAGGCAGCTTCCCAGCCACCAGGCCCCACCAGAGGAGCATTTCCAGAACGTAAGAGAGTGAGGAACATTAAGGTCAGAGTGAGAGTAAACCTACCTGAAGTATTGTTAAATTGTCAAACCCTTGTGAGGAATCCCCAGCACCCGATGCCAGAGAGCAGCTCTGGTGGCAGAGTTTGCTCTCCCTGCCTTCAGCACAGTGCACACATAAACTTTGTGAGTGAACTAAGCATAACTAATGTTCTGTGTAAGCACTTGGGTGGAAGATTTGAGTATTTAGGAATTCAAGCCCCCAGAACAAACTGACTTTCAAGTGGACCCGTGGTAGTTACTTATTCAAGGCAGCAGTTGCTGAGCAAAGTTGGGATGTCAGGTTTTAAAAGTCCTGATGTCATGAAGAGACCCTGAGTAAGAAAATACAAAAAGAGGTCTCATTATTCCTAAATACTTCCCACTCCAAGCTCTGCAGGTTTGCAGTTGTCCCAGACAGTCAGACCCTGAGGTGTTCACCTGTGAGGAAGCACACAGAGGGCTGGCGTGAAGCTGTTTAAAGCTGGATGTGAAAGAAGCAGCAAGGAAAAACCCCCCTCTTCCTTCTCCTCCTGAGAACAAATCAAACATCTAAATGAGAGAGCATCCCAGAGCAACTGGGTCCCCTCAGTGCTGAGCAAGAGCTTATTCCAGCATCAAAGTGACTGTGTATGAGCCAGCCTTTGGTGTTCCTGCTCCTTAAAGAACTGTAAGCAGAAAGCAACAGGGGATATAAGAAATTCTAGAGAACCTCTGATATAAGCTGTGAGAATCTGCAGGATTTACTGTCAGAGATAACTTGGGGCCTGATTTTCCCACTGTATGGATGCCTTGAGGAGCTTAAGCCATCATCACAGCCCCACAGTTTCTTCACAGCAGAATAAATATTTCCTCAGCACATGTGAAAACTTGCACTGGAAAGACTTTGTTATGTTGTTAGAGCAAAGCTTGAAAGGCTTAAAGGTCCTGCCAAAACTGAGGAGAACTGACAGATTTTCAAGCCAAATATTAATTTCTCCCAGAGCTTTGGTAAGAGTGGCAGCAAAGACACAAGGGTTATTGATGTGCTAGAAACCACAGACCTGCCTGAGAATGGTCACAGAGGAATTAAACATTTCTCCCCCTAAAAAGGTGATGATATCAATAGCCTAGGTAAAGATGAGGAGATAAATCTGAGCAGAAAACAGGAGGAGCTGGAGATTGTTACTAACTTAGCAGATACCTGAAAATACAGCACAGCAGAGAGGAAACAATCCTGTGGCTCAGTTTCGGGGCCCTCATTGCAAGAAAGGCTGGAGGATGTCCAGAGAAGAGAAACAGAGATGGGCAAGGGTTTGTTTAGACTTGAGAAAAAGAGGCTCAGGGGAGACCTTTCCACCCTCTACAATTCCCTGAAAGAAGATTGCAGCCGGATGGGGACTTGCCTTTTCTCCCAGGTGAAGAGGGAAGGACAAAGTGGCCTCAAGTTCTGTTGGAATGATCATTCCTTGAGGGATTTGAAAGGTCCAAGTCACCTCTATGAATTACTCCCAAACCTGAGCCTCTCACAGTCTTCAATGCATGAACTGTCAAACATTCCTGTGAGGCAGGGAAATGATGGTTTGCTAACAAGAAAAGGAGGCACAGAGATGATCTTTGCAAGACTTTCATCAAAATCAAAATTTAGCAACGCAAGTCTGCCAAAAAGACAGGGAGAAGCAAAATTCTGTTAGTTGCCTCAGCTAGTCCTCACACAGGGGACTGTTACTGCTCCCATCTGGAAAATAAGACGGATTATTTATGCAGAGTTGCATTTATTCGTTGTGAGGTCAGAAGCTGACAACAAAATAAGATGACAAAACCCAAAGCTGTTCCTGTGCTGCTCTTCCACCCCCTCAGCACCACGGAGTCCCCTGCTCTGCCTGTGCAGAGACACCTGACGGGCCCAGAACCCCTCTGTGTGATTCAGCTCGAGGAGGGGATGCTCACGTTTTACATCAGGCTGCTGAAATGAATCCCTGCTTTCTCCCCCTGTAATGCACCCCGGGGCTCTCGGATCGATTGGCTCAGGAGCGGGAACGCGCTCCCAGTTCCGCTTGGCTGTGCCCCGCTCTGCAGAGAAACAGGGCTCCTCTGTCACCCTCTTGTCATGGCAGGAGAATAACATCATTTAATCTTCCCAGGCAGTTTAAATGAAGCTGCTCTAGCCTGAAATAGATACATGGGTGCACAACATGCAAAAGACAGATCCTTCAATAAACACGTTGCCCGTGTCTGTCACACTGGGGTGCTGGAGGTGGCCGGGGCTGTGTTCCCCCAGCTCAGAAAGCTGCCACCACATAGGAAAGGGACCAAAATGCTGCTTGTTTGTGCCACTTTGGGAGGTCATGCTGATCTGCAGATTTCCATTTCAAAGCCTTTCCTTTGGCAGAGGCCACCAAACACGACTCTCCATCGCTTCCTCACAGAGGACAGATTATTCCCCTTCTCTCCATGCCCTCAATAAGAGATTTTCCACCCTCCAGCTTCCTCCTGTACATAATGCCATCCATAATGCCTCCTGCCAGCCATCCCAAACTCTTTCCATTGGAGTACTTCCACTTATTTAAACACAGGAGAAATTCTCTGGTCTGCTCTCATCACATGGCTACTCCTCATCCAAATCCTATCTGATCATCCTTGTCTTCCCTTGCTGCTTTGCTGTGCTGGGAAGTGGGAGCAAGAACTCTCACACAGTGAGAAATCATTTCTAGTAGAGAAATAAATCGCATAAAATATTAGTTCACAAGACTCTGGAGTTCAGAAGGATTTGATTTGTACTCAGTACATGACTTCACACAGATAAAATAAACTGAGCACTCCACCTTTTGCTACCCTGCACCTGCTATGCAAACTTAATTTCTGTAATTAAAAGTACCCACACCTATCACAGAAAAACCAGCTGATGTGCACAGCCCCTGGCCTGTCCCCCATGCCAGACAGTGGGCTGAGGTTCCCAGGGGGAAAGCAGGATTTTGGAGATCTAGTGAGCCCTGACCATCACTTGCAAGGACATACTTGCCACCAGTCTGGGGACTTTCTAAAGATATAATTCAAATGCCATCAAAAATCTGTCACTGCAATTTCCTTCAACTTCAGCTTAGAGCCAGAAAACACACTTGTCCTCTCCAGAAGACGAAACAGAGCTGCAATCAGTTTGAAAAACACTACATATTTCTGAGTGGGAAAGTGTAATCCCCCTTTAAACCAATACCTATTTTCCACTATTCTAACATACGCCTGGTGACAACATTTAGATTTGGAAACAAACTGCCCTTGCCACCTGAGAGATGCCATTTGTGAATTTGGTTCCAACAGGCCAACAAATGGTGGGGTTTCAATACCAGAGAGACCCTTGGAGCAATCAGTGCCTTGTAAGAGAGTGTTTCTACCTGGTGCTTAGTGGTTTGGGGGCTTTTATACATTTGTAAGTGATTCTTGCCTTTGTGGTCTTGTGGGACAAATAACACTGCTGGAACCAAGCAGCATGACTAAGTGCAACACAAACTTCTTTGCAAGTCTCTTCTGGCACAGCTGAAAATTCACCTCCAACAAGGGAGGCAGCTGCTACACAGAGCCCTTGGGCAGCTCTGGAATGAGGGCCAGGCTCAGGCTCAGCTGCAAGAGCTGAAGTATGAGAGTAAATAATCTCTCTGGGGATTAAAACAGATTGCTAACTGCAGAGAGCCTCCCAGGCAGTTTTAGGGACAAGTGACCAGGGCAATTGCCCAGAGCTGTAGGCAGTGAGACAGCGTGACAAAGTGCTGGTCACTCAGCAGTGGTACCTGCCTTCCCCACAGCCCAGCATCCATTCAAGCCTATAGGCAATTCCACCTAAATAAAACCCATTTTCCTCTAATGAATGTTTCCTGATCATGGGCAGGACAAAACCCCCACCAAAGGGTGACAAAAGCCCCTGCTAGAAGGGTGTCACTTGCACTGCTTCTCTCCCTTGAAGAGTTCAAGCATTGAAGCTCACAGCAGATCATTACAGCATTTACTCTGGCATCCTGTGCATCATCACCTCCTGAAAAATCTTGCAAATCTTGTATGGGAGCCAAAGCCTGCACATGGGAAAGCTCCTCTGCACGAGCAGCCCCAAATATCACAACTGCCATTGACACTGCTGACATTTGACAGGCCTGAAGTGACCCATGGAGGTGGCTGTGCAGAGAGAAGGGTCTGCTGAGGTGGGTCCTGATCTCACTCCTTTAAAGAATGAACAGTCACAGCAGCACTAAATAAACAGCTTAGCAAGTGTCTGAGGTTCTGCCCTGCACAGCCTGGGAACTGCAGGTGGGGAGCACGTCCAGCCCTGGGACACACAGCCCCAAATGGAGGTGCAGAAACCTGAGCACACATCTCTGCCCACACAGTGAGAGACAGCTGGAGAGGAAGAACAGCAAAGAACAAAATTAAAAGTGCTGCTCTGAGCTGCCAGTCCTTTGGGGGCTGCAAGAGGTTGGAGCAAATGTTTCAGGTGGGAGATTCACAACCTCAGTGGCTGGGGCACAGCCCTGGGATGCTGCTGCATGAGCTGTGCAACAGCCATGGCCATGCTCAAACACGATTTCTGCTCAACTATCAGAGTGTTTACAAGCAACAGAGCAGGAATTCAGGCCATGGCCCAGCTGAAGGGGACTGTGAGCCAGCACAGGGCTCAAGAGAGAATTGTGGAGTCAAGGATGAATGAACTGCAGCAGCTCTCCATCTTTCTGTGCCTCTCCATCCATCAGTGGAAGGCCTCAGCTGAGCTGTGGGCTCTCAGCCTGCCCTGGTCACACAGGGAGCTCTGTCAGCTAAACCTCAATAAAGAGATTCTCAGAAAACACAGCAAAGGCTGTTCCAACTCCAGAGCATGATGAGGACAGTCAGCTCCCATCCCAACACAGAAGATGCTTCATCACTTTCTGGTATTCACTGAATTGTCACCCAAAGCAATTGGTCAGAAATTTTCAGGCAACACACCATGTCAGTGGAAGATCCTCCTTGGCTGAAATTTCCTGTAAACTTCCAGCACATCACAGTGGGTCCATGGGCATGGGATTTCAACAGCACTTCTGTATGGGAATCCTGTTCTCCTGTTCTCTCAGGCTTTGCTAGCAAAGCTGGGCTTCCAGGACCCCTGTGGGAAGGCTGAAAAAGCAGGAGCACACAGGAGCTGAGAGCCTCCAGGTGTGACCATGTGGTCCACACCATCCTTGGGCATCCCATGGCCTTTTATCTCAGAGATATTTTGTTCCAGAAGTTCTGGTTGTTTTTCCCCTCAATCCCAACATTTTTGGGTTTGAGACATTTCTAAACTTTTGGCTTCACTTTGTGATAAAAATGACCTTCCAGAAGAAGCAGGTGAATGCATCACCAAGAAAAACATTTCAAAGACTCTGACATTTTTCATGGCAGGACATTTGTAAGGTTTCAACTGGACTTAGGGGCAAGCATTGGTGCTGGACTTCTCAAAGGAGAAGGAATTCTATATTTCACATAGTCAAAGGCAGAGGACTCAACCCCAAAACTCTTTGTAGGTATTAAAGAAAAAAATAAACAGAGTTAAAGACTGATAGACCTGATGAGATATTGATTTTCAGAAGCAAAAATATTTCCAATTCTCTAGCCTGATCCTGCTGACATACAAGAAGCTGTATTAATTCTCAATAAAATTAAGAAAAGAATGAGGTGCCTTTTATATGAAAAAGCCTGTAACTACAATAGATACTGACCATGAATATAAACGGGACCATATACAAAATTAGGCCAGGCAAATTAGCCAGTGCTAAAAGCCTGGATATAGCCTGCACATGCCAAATATGACTCTAGAGAAATCTGTAATTGCTTTAAGGACGGGCTTAAGATACTGTAAGTGAAAGGCATTGAATATGCCAGCAAGGCACGAGCAGGCAGCTGCAGGAATATCACAGTGCAGAAAATGCTTCTTTCCATCTCCATCTAGTGGGTCTGATGAGCCATTGCTTTATCCACAATGCTCTTACAGCACCACACAGAGATTTAACCTCCTTATGTAACAAGCCTCTTGCTCCCCTAATTCTCTCCCCGTAGATTTCTGCTGTTCCCCCAGCAGCATCTCTGTCCCTGTCTCTCTTTTCATCACAAAAGAGTGATTCTCTAAGTTTCTCCACCTTGCCTAATAGAATTCATTGCACAATTAGGACCATTTTGCAGTGAGATTTACAGCAATGTCACCAATAGAGAAAATTGTTGTAAAATAATGGTGGACAGCGTTATAAAGTAGCAATAAAATCAGCAGTAATGCACAGCTGTGTATTTATGTCTGCCACCTGTTCACTTCACTTTCCTTTTTTAAGCCACCTCTAATCAGATCAACCAGTTCAGCAAAGGAATGATCTGGTAATGAAGCAGAGCTCCAAATTTCACAGAGACAGGCACAAAGAGAGAGCACTCACTGTGCCCACTGTGCAGGCACAGACACACAGATCATCATCACCACATTATTCAGGAGCCACATATAGCAAATAACCACCTCAACATGCACTATGTGCACAAAAACACACATCCCCACGGAGACAGGCACTGTGGACATGTCTGAGCACACACTGCATGCACATATATCCATCTGGGCTGGCATTCACAGTCCTAATCCCCAGTTCCCAGACTGCAACCTGTAGAGCCCATGTGGAACAAGTATTTCTTGTGGCTGTGGTCTGCAGAAAGCTGGCTGCTCATTGGGATAATTCCACAGTGTAAGAGGAAAAAGAAGATGCCAGCTCAATATCCAAGCCCTAAACCATCAGACAGTGACAGGGGCTCAGCATATCCCCACCACTGAATGGTGACCAGTGGCCAGAGGGGCTCCAGCCCAGCAGCCCCTGTGTTGGCTGCCAAAGGCTGGTGAATGTGCAAACAGCAAGGCTGGAAGAGATTCTTTTGTCCTTTAGTCCAATTTGGACCATCCATGATGGGCTGCACTCAGTATTCCAGCTCCACACATGTCTTCTGCTTAGTGCTGGATGCCTTGCCAAGAGCATCCTGCTCCTTGAGCAAGTGAGAGCAGACTGAGACAGCCACTCCTTGCAGAGAGCAGATTTTGTACAATTCTCTTTCCACCTCTGGCAAACATTTCCACATGCAACACTCCAGAATAATTGCTGTGGGATCTGTGAACAGCCTGGTGCATTTAGATATCCCAATTTGCTTTATGGATAATTTTGTGATGAACAAGGGCAGAACAGCCGCCTTGGGTACCATCCAGCCAGCAGTGATGAAAGGCAGCCCTGCGTGCTGTGCCACCTAGGAGGGATGTGTGAAAGGGTCTGTCAAAAAACATTTGGATAAACCATCAATAACCCTTCTTGTGCAGCCCACAAAACTCTCTGGAATGGGAAGTGCATGGGCTGAATTTTAGATTCAGTCCCCTCCTGACAGAGCCAGTGCTGTGGCAAGGCACTGATGGTGGCACTGGGGGCAGTTTTGTTTGGGCTCTGCTGTCAGTGAAGCTGTTGGGCGAACACTCAGCTTTAATGATCACCTCACAATTGGGAGGCACTTCTCACTGCAGTGTGTTATGGCAGCATTCCCCACAGGGAAGGGAATGGGAGAACCCTGTGCTAGGATTGCAGCTCTTCTGATTCTTCTTTAAGAATCCCAACATTTTGGTTTCCTTTTAAATATTTGGTGTATTTTCATTTTTATCAGAAAAATCCCAATTGTCCAAGTTCAGCTAAACCCAACCTCTTCCAGCCAAGAGGCACAGAACAATTCTTAGTGAAACAAAAACAGTATCATCACATAGCAGAACACTGCACAAAGAACTGCTTGAAGCCATATTACCCCTGATTTTATTCATCACTGAGTCACTCACTGAGTGAGAATTAGCAAACACTTTCCTTTCTCCGCTCCTCAATTCTCCCACCCCTGCCCTAGGCATAATGAAGTTTTCTCTAACTACGAAGCTTCAAGGCTAAGTACATTAAGAGTTGTAAAACACTCTTCCCTCAGCAGCTAGATGAAAAGGATATAGAAATTAAAACAATGTATACAAGATTATTACAATGGGGATGATATAAATCCCCTAGTGGAAGTGCTGAAAAGCCACTGGATAAAGTCATTCAGTGATGACCCTAAAGCTATAATGAGCTTCTCATCTCACACAGCTTCTGCAAGGAATATAATGTGATGGGGGAAAAAAGGAATACCAGGCTTTTGTGGACCAAAGCCTGAAGGCAAATCTTTCCTTATCACAAGTTCTGCAGGTCAAAATGGGATCAAGAATCTTCGTCACTCACAAGCAAATAATTACCCCAAAGGTGAAAGACAAGTAACTGAGGACTCACCCAAATTACACAGAGCTTGCACAGCACAAAGCAAGAGATTTCTAATGTGGTGATCTTCCTCGTGGTTATTTGTCACAAGTAGCCCTTTATCTGATGGTTTCTGAGGAAAAGAGAAGGATCAATTCTGGCAAAGAAATCTCTGCCCTGCAGTTGAATTTTCAAAGCTGTGATGGATCGCATGGACACCGTACAGAAATGAAAAGGAGGTCAGGAAACACATGCAGCCAAGCAGTTTATGTTGCATTTGAGATGCACCAAGGATCAAGCAAGGATAAGCTGGATACTGCATAGAAGTTAACAGGAAAGTGCACAAAGCAGTAATGAAGCACACACTTCAAAAGCACAATGTCATTCCTGTCCACAGAGGCGCTCAGATTCAAACTGAAGTTTGCATAAAGCTTGTGAGGAGTGTATGGGGGCAAGAAGGGGGATATGGAAATTAAAACCAACCAATTTCTACTATTTAAACGTCATCACTCAAAAATCTGTAGGAGAAAAAAAATAATCCACCTCACTGCTCCTAACAAGAACTTCCTTAACGCAAAAACCTTGATTTTTTAAATTTTGTTTTTAAATTTGAAATTATTATAGCCACTTTAGGTTTATCCATCTCTATTCTGCACAAAGTTAGCTCACCAGTGCTGGACGTGTTCAAAGGTACATTAAAAAAAAAATCAATTAAATTAATTTTTTCCATAATCCCTAATCTTTAAACACCATTCCTTAGACAGACAGCAAGTGACCTGACCAATTTCAACCACATAATGTACTGGACTCCTGCTCTTGGGGCTGCCTCTTGTGCACATTAGGCCCCATTAAATACACAGCACTGGGGATGAGCAGGATGTCAGAAGGATGGCCAAACCATCCACAAAGCATAAGATAAAAGGAGTAAATGCTGAGTTCCACAGCTGCCAGCACCTGTGACACAGCACACCTTGTGAGACGATGCTGCTCCAAGTTAGCGAGTCACAGCATTGCCACTATTTTATTTGGCTGCTGCAGAGGCAGCCCTTCAAGGCTGAGGTCAACACCAACCATTTTTAGAAGCAGCATCACAGTGAAGAAGAGCAGCTTCAGCCTCGGAGTCAGGCCATGAACACTCTGCTCCAGCCACACACCCAAAAGTGGAGGCGCAGCTACAGCTGGCAGTGGGGCCCAGGTGTTCATTTCCCCCAGGTCTCCCAAATTATTTACTGACACTAGAAGGTGGACTGGCCAAAAACAGATGGGTAAATGTTGCACCCTGGGCGTTTTGTCACTCCAACCATGTTCTGCATGAGTGTGACATCATTCCTTGGCATCAGAAGAGACCCTGAGGGAAGGACAGAGCCAACAGCCCACACATGCCAAGGACCTGATTCACCCCTGCTCTGCACCAGCTTTCTGTGCCACTGCACTTCAGTCAGAACCTGTGTGAATCACGCCTGGGGTTTTTATCAGAGATCTAGCTGGCTGGTTATGTCCCAAATAAAATGAAACATGGAGTTTATAATGGTGCTCCTGCCATCATGGATGAAAATTGAGAGGTGTCTTCAGATGGGTCTGAAAGGGACAGAACTCTCCCTGACGCAAAGTCACCACACTGCTGAAGGCAATGGGGTCTGGATCTGCCTTAAGGACTCCAGAGATCACTTAACCCAGTCACCTTCATCCCTCTGTTTAGGTCCCTCTCCATTATGTTTTTCCCTAGCTTGTCAAAAGCTACAGGTTTTGTCTTGCCATCACAAGCCAAGGGTCACCACTACCTGCGCGGATTCAGCTACTGCAAAAACGTGCCAGGGTTTCCTTTTATCCCCTCTGGTAACTTCTCAGCACACACTGGGCTGTCTCCAAGCCCCTCTCCTGTCCTGCAGGGCTCACTATCCTTTGAGCCCTGTCAGAAACACAAGAAATGCCTGAAACCACCCTGAGGCAGCAAGGAGGAACCCAACAGATTCCAGTGAACCTGATGAATCCCCATTACCAGGCTTGCAGTAGGAACACAAAAGCCCCCAAAAAATAAAACTTAAAGACACTTAAAAAAAAACAAAGAAAAAGAGCAAGGGACAGGACCACCAAGCAAAGAGAAGGGAACATTTATATAGGAACTGCCACACACACCCTGAAACACACCACATGCACCAAGATGTCACCCAACAGCATGGGCTTGCTGTCATTCCCCTCCCAGATGTAACTGGAGCTCTGACTCTCAGAATTTCCTCTCTTCCTTTCCCCATTCATTGGGAATCTCAGCCACATGGAGATCTTGGCCTGATTTGCAGCATTTAGCAAAGATCTGTCTGTCTGCAAGTGCTATGTCAGGGTATTTGCTGTAGGTATGAGGCAGTTAGTCATCCCTGCTGCTGAGCCTGCAGCAATATTTCTACAACTTCAAAGCCCTTACAAAGAATAATATCTTTTGGCTAATTAAATCAGGATATAATGTAACAAAGGGTTTTTATTTTTCCTTCTCTTCCTTGAGTTTCTGCTTTCATAACCTAATCAGGCATTTTACTGGGTGAAACATCTCTATTAAGTCTCATTTCTCAGCCACATGATACAAAAACAGGATGATAATTGAGGCTGCATAATTGATGTGCGCAATGACAGAATATAGAAAAGGGCTCCATTAGCCAGGTCACATCATTAGCATACATTACGTTCAACAAGATTGCTCTCTTCACCTCCTATTTATTAATGGGTTAATCCAGTCCCATCAGCCTGAATACATCATTGTTTAGGTCCTTTCCTGTAAGATACAGCAGCTCAGTTTGACATTAGGGAAGAATTGCTACCGAGGGCAGTAAAATCCCAGAAGTGTCAGGGGTGCAGTGGTGCTGTTTGCAGGAGCCCAAGGATGGCATCAAATCTGCAGCCCCAACATGTCCTTGGCAGCTCAGGCCTAAGCACAGAGGGAGCTCCTGCAAGGACACACGAGCTGTTGCCAGAGCAGACCACACAAGGACTCCTGAACCTTCCCACTCTCTATTCTGTCCTCAATTTCCTGTTTGGATTACCACATTTCTCAAGAGTTCACTTCCTCTCCCGCTGTCATTGACATAGAGAGATATTAGCTGCTCAAAGCCAAAATAATGTTTAAATCTCATGTGAGTTCTGCCTCCCTGCAGTGGTGAGGATGCCTGGTTACTTCACTGCCTGCCTCACGAGGTGAACCTGCCCAAAAATTTGCCACAGGGTCACCACAGCTACCCATCATCCCAAAACCTCTGAGGAGTTCACATCTGCTAGCACTGATGCAGAGGTAAAAGCCTGGTCTCCCACAGTGCTCTGACAGCCAGTGGAGGGAAATGCTGTTCCTGAAGACAAATAAGAACAGCCTGGTGCAGTGGGAGGGTTTTCTACTTCAGTTATATCATGATGCTAAAGAAACTGGCCTTTCAAATTTGGCATTTATTTAGGTGCCTTAGATTAACCTGTATGAACAGCCATGATTCATTTCCTGAGCATGAGTGTCCAGAGAACTGATGGCCTCAGTGGCATATTTCAACTGTCACAAACAAAAAATGAAATTGGATCCCTGCTCTAGGGCACTCCATGCCAATTCCTGCCCTGTGCCTGGTTACAGAGTCCCTTGGGACTTCAAACCTGCCAGTTCAGAGCCAAGCCCTCTGACATTTCCATGGAATTGATGCCAAACCCCTGGAAGAGTTCAAGGCTCTGAGCACCCTGATCCAATGGGTGGCATCATGCCCATGGTGGGGAGGTGAACCAGGTGATCCCTACAGTCCTTCCTTACCCAAACCATTCTGTGATTCTATAAAGTCTTGGCCAACTGCAATGTTCATTCCTGAGGTATCTTTTTGGCAATAACCTGTGCAGGAGGCCCCAAAGTGCTGCCATTTTTGTACCTATCCAGGCCACTGTTTCAGCACTTGCAGAGGTCAGTTGTGCTCAGAGCTCCCTCGTGCTAGACACAACATGGGTAGATAAAGAACAGCAGAAAGCAAACACTGTTATTCTCATTTTACACCTTGGTTCAAATAAAAAGCTTACCTTACTTGTCTGGTCACATAGGAAGTCTATAAAAGAATCAAACAGGTATTTTTGATTGTAGCCATGCTCCTCACCATGGCAATAATTACCCACTTTCCTCTCCAGCAGGAACAGAGCAGGACCAGTGAAGCCAGGTTAGGCTCAATTCACTCACTGCTCCTTCAGGAAGAGCACAGTCCTCATAAATTGACATTTTCTAATTCTGGGGATCTGCAGATGAACCTATTGTGCTCTTTGTCTGAGTGACACCTCCACAACACAGACACTTCTGAGAGCCCACAGTTAAACATCATGCCAGGTGCTCTTGTGCCAAACACTGCAGCCTGCTCGACTTTGCTGCTTGAGGAGAGGCACAAACCCTTCTCATTCTCCTGCCTCATTCAGGAAATGTCACAGCCACACTCTGTGCTGGAAGCTGCTGATGCATTGATATATTTACCAGCATATCATCATCAGTGCTGAGGCTGAGACATGAACATAATCAATCTGCTGTGCTGGATCTCTCAGACATGTTAGAGTTATGTTAATAAGACAGCAGGTTGTCAGCTTTTCCAGTGAAGTACCAGAGTATTTTCTTTTAACACCTAATAGTAGCAATTCGGAGTTCAGAAGCTCTGGAATAAAAATAAATGCTTGTACCTCTTAAATAGCCTTTCACTCACACTCCTTTTCTCTGAGCTGGTGTGGGATACAGCACAAAATAATTACTCTGGAGACCACTAGAGCAAAGCTCTCATAACAACAAGCAAATGGAGCTTTCCACCTACCCAAGATGCTAAATTAAACCATATAGAGTCCAAAGAAGTCCTCGAGTGCCATTGTAAAGTAAAAAGGAATTTTTATAGTCCTGCTTTAAATGAAGCGGGCATTGTCATTCCAGCTGGTGTAAACAGGGAAAGGAGGATCAAAAATCCTCTTTGTTGCTGGACCCTCTCCCCAAGTCCTAGGTCACAAAATTGATAAAGCTGTTTTTCTACAAAAAATATTATCCTACATTCAGCTGCAATAAAATGTTGATTAATTTTACATTCATTTTTTACATGTATCATTTAAATAATTTTCATTCTCATTTTCCTCAAAAATAGTTCTTATCCAAAGCCAAATAAATCCTCACCGGAAATATTTTCCCTGTCAAAACTCTCTAATTATCAGACCTGAAATGACAATCAGCATAAAATATCACTGTCTGATTTCACTGCTCACCCTTTGTGTCTTGGTTCAGATCCTGGCCAGGGAGCTGCCCCAGGGATGCCCACGCCACCCATGGAGCCCCCAGCACTCCATTAGCACCCAAACCATGAGCCCTGCTCTGGCTCACGACAGGATTACTCAGCAAATTCTGGCTGATTTGCATGGCAGGAGGCCCAGGGCCTGACTGTGAAAAAATTCATTATCTGGAGATTTGGCTCGTCCCAGGAAGGGCAGATTGGGGTGTAAGTGCCAGTCCTGTAAATAACCACAACCCTGACAGCAGAGCCTGCAGCAGGGAACCAGGGAGGCTGGATCACAGCTCCATCTGCCCTCTCCCCTCTCTGAAAAGCACCAGCAAACAGGAGTGTTTATTTTCCCAAGTGCACAAGATCCCATAGACTCCCAGCCTGGAGATGGCTGTAAGGGTTCCACACTGAGTCAGGTTTCAGCCCTAGGAGAGGGGTTTTAATCTCTGGTAAGGTCAGCACAGCTTACTGAGGAAAAAAAAAGAGAAAGGAAAGAGCTCTTTTAATTGCATTAATTATGATACATTCTCTTTTGTTTCTGATGACTGTTGCATTTTAGGATCCAGGAATGGTATCACTGAATTTTAATCAGAGATCTGAACAAGCTACTGAAATATGATTAGTTCTTCTATCTGACACTGTGATTACTGCTTAGGAGACATCTGCTGCTGCATAAAATCAAATCTTCCCTTTCTGTCTTCCATTGTGACAATGCCAGAGCTTTTCTCTTTTTTTTTCCAGGGAGGTGGAGATGATCTCAAGGAACACACCAGCACAGCCTTCGGCTGAGAAGCACTGGACACACCCCACGATGGTTTTTGCCCTCTGCAGAGCCCTGTGCTGACAGATTGCCCATTTTCACAGCAGGGGCACAGCTTTATATCTCTGTGCATTTGCATGCACAGGATGTGGCCCTTCCCTGCGCTGCAGTGGGGCTGCCAACCCTTGCCATTGTCCTTGTGACACCTGGCCACAGGAACGGCTGGAGCAGCCTCCAGCTGGGTCCCCACTCCTTCAGAACAAAACCTGTCCCTCCCGTCTGTGCAGGTGAAAAGGCATTTTCCAGAATGGCTTAATCAGAGAGCGGGTGGGGCTTTAGGCTGCCCCTCAAAAGGCTGATGGAGTGAGGTGCTGGGTGAGAGCAGCACTCAGCACCTTGCAGAGACACAATCCTGAAAATGAAGGCAGCAGCAGAGGGGGGAAGAGAGAGGGAGAGAAAAAAAAAGTAAAAGAAAAAAATTTTAAAAAACCAAACCAGGAAAGAAATAATAATTTTTTTTAAAAAGTCATATTTTTCACATCTGACCTCAAAGCTGCTGGGACTGCTGTGAGGTATTTTTCCCACTCAGGTTAGTCTGCTCTAAAAGGCTGTGGGCATCAAAGAGAAAACATTATAAAATATCTGTCTTCCACTCGCCTGCATTTTGCCTGTAATAGGTCTCCCACTTACACTGTTATTTTTTTCCCCCCTCATCTCAGCATAGAACAGAGGATGGCTGCTCACCAGGCTCATTAATATGCATAAAGTGCAGTATAATTAGTTGCCACAGGTAACCCTTCTATAACTGTGTGAATTGAGCTAATGTGCAAATATACCAAGCACTGCAAGTGGGACGGTGTAAGTAAAAGTCCCCCATTTCATAAAAGGAAATATTTGAATAATATGCAAATGCACTGGATGTTATTAACAGGATGTCAAGGTTTGACAGTCCATGTTATTGTGGAAATAAATGAGTTTTGACACAAATAACTTAGATATGCATTGATTTTTTGAGCAAACGTTGTAATGAGATGTTATGTATTGTAGTGCAGGTTTATACAGATTTTGATGACTATTAGGGGAAAACATAACAGTGGATCAATTATTAATGTATTCATTAATATGCTCCAATGTGTAACAATAATTATTTTCTTTCTTTTCTCAACCTCCCCTTTAAAATGCAGTTCCTCTTGCATTTTTAATATACCTGCTTGAAAGTATATGGAGCAGAGTCAATACAGCATTCAAATCACAGGCGTCAGGGAAGATGAACTGTACCTAACCACTGCTGACAAACACTACCCAAATGCTCCTCATAGTCTGCATTTCTTCATTAGAACTCCCCAGAGGAGGCATTAGCTTCTGTTCTTTCAAGGAACCCAGGTTACATGCTGAAGCTCATCAGCAGGTCAACAGTTCCTAATGCTGGTCAGTGAGCTCATGTGAATTTCCATTGTGCTGGCATTTGCTCCTGAGAGGCAGAGGGAAGAAGCATCCAGAAAGCATTCAACGCCTAAGGACAAACATCTGCTGAAATGGCTTGCTGGCCAAGTTCACCAACAGGGGAATCTGCAGTTGATCCATTCCGCTGAACCTGCCAGATGTCCCTGTTTTATGCCATCTCTCCTGATTTCTAAAAGGATTGTCACTGAGTCCCTGTAGGTGCCGTGGAGCCCTGCATGGGAGGACGGTCAGAGCCCTGCTCACTGCTCCCAAGGAGAGCTCCAGAGGGCATTGCTGCCTGGAGGGGGTCAGGAACATCAGCATGGGCAGCCCAGCAGCAACAAACACGGAGCTGAAGTGGCACAGACTCAGCTCAGCTTGCTTTGGCTTTGCTGCAGTGCTGGACCTGCACAGTCATTTACACTGCTACAGAGATGGGGCAGGAGGTGTGGAATTCTCCTTCACCACAGTGGCTGCAGGAAGGTGTCCCAAAAGGCCAACCTCCTTTTAAGAAGGATGATAAATACATGAGTTTTCACTTCATTAGGATATTAATTGCTCTGTCACTTGGAAAAAAACAAAAACTAATTTATCTGTGCGATAGATCCTCATAATTTGTGGGATCTTGTCTAATATCTCAGGTTAAGATGTTCTGGACTTAAAAGGTTACCCATAAGTTGATCACAGAAGGGAAGCCATATTTCTGGACCAACTTTTTCCCAATCATTTCATAAACTGCAAAACAAAGCAGCAGCAGTTCTGAAAAGTGGCCATCTGAAGAAACTCAGCCAAGCCCCTGAGTCCTCTCCTTGGAAATTGTCTCAAGAGAAATTAGATTATTTGGGGGGTGGTCAAGAAACGTTCTTTAATCAGGGTAATCTGGCAAGCACTGCAGAGAGGGTTTGGATTCTTATAAAATACGAGCACAATCCACATGTCGTTCTGCCTGAAAATGTACTTTTCATAACTCCCTGACTTTGCAGGAATACAGGACACAGAAAGCTTGGCCCCTCCAGGAACCTTTCCTGTCACACAGGAGAGACACTCCTTGTTGCTCAGTATTTTGTTAAAAGATGCTGAGAGATGCATTCTGCCCTGAAGAGAGGGGAGGCAAGAGAACATACCCTCCTGACTTTTCTCCACAACAAATGGGATTCCTCTGACTAGCTCAGCTAACAGCCTGTCCATGGTGATTCATCCCAAATAACCAAACTTGCCTCCAGACAGCCCTGTCCCATTCCACTGGCAATAAGTTAAGCCTGGATGAATGGCTCCAACTTTCTTTCAAGTTTCTGGTATGGCAGCTGAACTCAATGACCCAACAACTGCCCAGACCCCTGGGAGATATGGCAGGGAAAGATCTCTAAGCTTATCACCTGTGGTTAAAAACTATTGCACAAGGACCAAAGAAAAACTGATTAGCTCATCAGGACCTTTATATTTTTTGCACTTTCTCAGAGTAACAGAGACAGAAGTTACCTTGGAAAGCCAAATGTTTCCCCATGGTGCTACAGGAGCAGCCACACTGTCTATTTACTGCTGCCCCATGGACCACCATGACTGGGTCTAACTACTTTTAAACTGTGACATGAACAAGTAAATGCTGGAGGCAAGAAGGGAAAATAGCCACAGAGAGCAACCTAAGCCTGGATACCCCAAGTTGTGAAAGCACAAGAAGAAATACAAGACCAGATTTAAAACTGTGGCTAGCATCACCAGAAG
Source organism: Melospiza georgiana (assembly GCF_028018845.1). NCBI lineage: Eukaryota > Metazoa > Chordata > Aves > Passeriformes > Passerellidae > Melospiza > Melospiza georgiana. The sequence goes on from NC_080442.1 coordinate 16,851,280, forward strand.
GATGAAGAAGCACATTTGCTAATTGTGTGCATGTCATAAATACTGGGATTGCTGGAGACTCACTGCTTAAAACACTCATTTTATGCAGCCAATTAGCATGCTGCCTAGACCATTATCTAGCATTACTGTGGGTTTCAGGGCACACAATGAAGAGGTTCATGTAATTATAACATGATCCAGGTGACCTCCTGTACCACAGGTAATACATTGTGCCTCTTGCACTGCCTAATTCTGGCCAACAGACCCGAGACAACCCTGAGTTGTTAAGCTACAGACAAGATTTCAAAAGTGTTTCCAGCCTTCAGGCATCCAAAATAATAAGTCATTTGAGGTCTTGTGTTTTCGAGAACAGGTACTGATTTTCAGGGGCAGATTAGATGCCTGAACATTTGAGGCTTTTGCTTTGGAGATAATAACTCTCTGATGGATTTTGCTCACAGTCATCATTGCTGGGTAAGTGAATCTGAAAGCAGCATGAGTGTATAATTGACTGCACACCGAGGTCTGGCTCAGCTCAGTGACGTAACCAAGGAACAGGGAAAAGCTTCAGCTGCCAAGGAAAGGGAATATTCTCCTTAGCCCATAAAAAATACAGCGCCCCAAAACAACAGGTTTGAAACTCAAGGCCAAATTTCCACACATGACTGATAAAAGTAACAAATTCCCTGAAAATCATTCCCCTTTTCTCTTAGATACTTTAAAAAATTCAGTGTCACTCATATACAGGTGAAAATAAAGCCAGCAATTCCTACTAATAGCAATGCCTCTGCAAGCACAGCTTTAGTGCTGCAGAACATCTCTTGTCTCTATCATTTGCATTTATTTATAAGGCTACTGTCTCCCATCACTGGGTAACATCACATGTTGCATAATTGTGTAATGCAGCAGAAGAGAATAACTGGGATTCCTGCTAGAAAACCCAGAGAAATCATTTCGTGTTGGTTTTTTCCAAGCCAATAATAATCCCATACAAAAACAATACTTTCCCTGCAGCAATATTGTGAAGTCTGCAAAAGACCATCTCCCAAGGAAGAGACTGACAGCTCACAATTAACCCAGGCAGTGCCACCAAGAATCAGAAAACACTTTTGTGTAACTCTTTGTAGGATAACCAAATTACTAATATTCTACTTATTACTTCACAGTTTTTTGCAGGAGATTATCAAGTATTTTCTAAAAGGAGGGAAAAATCCTTGCCTGCTCTTTAGAGGTGGGGAAATCATAGCAAGGGGAGATGCAGTGAACTGCCTGTGATCATCCACCTGCAAAACAGGGAGAGAACAAGGGGTTCTGGTGATCTCCCAAGTGAGCAGTGAGCATCCTTCAGCTCAGCCACTGAGGGCTCCTGGCAGGATGTGTTACAGCTATAACACTCATGCACCCACATTTCCTCCGTTCAGTGGAAGGCAAAGTGCAGGCAGGGACAGAAACCCCAGGAGTGATGTGTGGCTCCTCTTGGCCCCTGTATCCAGCCTGGGAGCTCAGACAGGTCTGGTAGCCCAGAGCTGCTCCCATCTCTGCACACTGGTGATGCCTCTCCATGATCCTCTAACAAAACCTCCCCTGAGCTGCCTTCTCTGATTTGAAGAGACATCTGACTCACTGTTTGCTTTACCTGAGGCATCTCTCTTCCTACTTGTCACAGTGATATGAAAACCTGGGCTGTTTCCAGCTGGTGATATCACCATCATCTCAGCTCCCTCATGCAGTGAAATAACATTCCTTCATCTTAGCAAGGACTGGTCCATATGTTTTTCCCTCTGCTGAATCACTCCAATTTGCTTTGACTGAATGAAGAGGAATGTGATCACTGCATTTTCAACACTCCAGTCCACCCAGGGGCTCCTCAACTATTTCAGATCTCAGGCCAAAGGAGTTCGTTTCTATGAGCTGACCCTCAGCTGTGGCTTCTGCCAAGGTACACCAAGGCAGTTCAGTGCTCTCCACAAAAGGTGACAAAGCTGGCAATGGGATCCTTCTAAGGAGGATTTTCCAGAAGGGAACAGATTAATTCAGAGCATGAGGAAAGTTTACAAAACTCTCCATCATCGCCTTGTCCTTATGTAGCTGCACTAAGTAGTTACAATACACAGAGCCTTGTTCCACAGAATGTTCCACAGAAATAATTTTCCTCCTTTTACTCTCTCTTTCCTTAGTTCAGAGTCAAAACAGCAGGAAAAAAAAGTGAAAACAAAATGGGGACCCAGTGTACAGGAAGAAAAAACAGGAACTGAAAATCAAGCCAGAAAGCTATCTTTTATATTCAACATTTCTTTTTTTTTTTTTTAAGTATGCAGTGAATAACTTCTGAGAATTCTTGAATGTTTTTTCCCCCCTCCACAAAACCGATTTACCTTTTTTACCTGATCCACCAGACAAGCAGGCAAATAGCTGCAATCCTCTCCTGAGAACCTTTGCTCAGGTTCTTGCCCTCTCTAATGTGATTGCCAACACAGACTGACAGCTGGTACCATCTGCAGTGCTGGGTTTTCTGATCTGAATAATTTCTCACTCTTCCAATGAGACAAACAGGTCATTTCAGATCAGACATCAAACCTCACCAGGTTTTGGTCACTTCTGGCCTGGGTCACAATTGACTAGAACCTGTCACTCGCAAGTCATCTATCATCAGGTTGTTCCTCCCTCCAAAACCACCAGGTTCAATCATTCAGGTTGTAAACCACAGTCTTAGCCCCTGTAGGCTTTAAAATACATAATTAAATGAAGGAGGATATTTAAGGAAATGTTTTAGGGCCTTTTTAATTAGTCTACTACCTCACAAGAAACTTGTTTGTTTTACTTGTGAAGAGGGGCGGATTTGGGGAAAAATAAAGAATATAAACAAAAGGCAACTATATTAAAATGCTAAAATTCAGTGTCAGGCAAAACAACACATGGGAAAGAAATGCTGAAGTGTAGCTCAGACAACTTTTCCCCTTTGTCCATGAGATGGAGGGTACATGGCTCTCCATCACATCTGCACACACAGACCCCCAAGGTCTTGCTTTCAGTCTGAGCAAATGGGGAAACCAAGAACACCAGAGCATCAAAGGTGGGGTTTGCAAAGATGTAATGACTGCCCATGCAATTAAATACCTGCACTATGCACAATGAGCCTTCCCAGACTTGAGAGCACCACAAAATTTATGGGTTTATGCAGTTAAAGAATGTTTAGAAGCTGATAAAGACAAAAAACATTGACAATACAGAAGCAGGATTCCTGCAATTCCTAGCTTCTCAGCACTCATTCATTTCCATGTTAATAAGGCCCCAAAGTGTGATGATGCTGGAACAGAAGGGCCTTGTTTTCATGGCTGTGCCCACCAGATCTCTCCTCTTCTGCATCTGACATCACACATCAATTTCAACATCACATTTGTCTTGATGGTTTCACCCTGCTATTCTAACAACTTACAGACCATTTTCCCTTCATTTCTGAAATTAAAACTCAGCCACCCCAAGGCACTTCATATCACACTGTGTCCTTAATAATTTTAAAGGACTTTAATTGCTTGGGCTAAAGTCTACAAATTTGTTTCAGTACTTTCAACATCAAATTCCACATTCTTTTGTGAACTCAGGTTTAACTCACTTGAAAGGCTGGACTACAAAAGAAGAGAAAGGAGAATGACTGCTTAGGTTTGTATAATGCACAGGGCCCTTCTCTCCCATCCCTAAGAGGAAAACACCAAAGAATAAGTGTGCTTTTCAGAAAAGCTTTTTGTCTTGATATGGAGACAAGAGGAAAAACATCACTATTACCATTAACTTGTCACTGCTTATTTACCCTTGTTGAGATAAACACATGCCTGAGTCATTTCACTTCAGCATCCTAACACTGGTTCTTGTTATAACTTCACAGATAGATTAAAGAACCTCTTACAAGTAGTGTTTTCCTGCTGTGGAGGCACTTAACACTGAAGACAAGTCATCTCTCAATCTTCTTTCTGATGAGTTAAAAAGATTGAGAGTATCTCATGGCAAAGCATTTTCCCCAGCACCTCTTTTCTGCCTCCTCTCCAATTTACCAGTATATTTTTCAGAATGGGAGCATGAAAAGAATCAAGATAAAACAGAGCACCACTGGCTTCCTAAAGACAGGGGTGAAGTTGTCTTCCCACTTCACTGCCTTGTGGATTAACTATCCTGTAGTCCTTCAGGATTAGGAACTCTGCAGACACATCCACAGGGAAGGAAAGGGAAGCTAGAAAAGCCACATATCCTCATGTTAGGTTATCAAAATCTATTTATTCTTGTGGACAGGATGTACTTTGGCCCAATAACCAACTGCAGCTCCAAGGAGGAGTTTGCTTCATGACTCCCTTTACTCTGGATGGAAATACTCACTGACTTTTTGCACTGACATTGCTGCAATCCCATTTTTAGCACTGGACTGACAAACATGTATCTCAATCATGTTTCCATGGCTGCTTTTACAGTTTAATGGTGTGTTATAGTTTAAATGGTCACCAATTGAATGGGCCTTGTTGGTTTATGAAATAGCTGTTAATATTAGATTGCACAGTTGGGAATATTGCAACGTGCACTTGTGCATTAAATATTAATTTGTCTGGTGAGAGCTGAGACTATTTGAAGTGTAAGAATTGAAACTTGGGCAGGGCTTCAGTGTGTTTTTGCCAGTGGCTTAATGATGTATGCAGTGTGTTCTAGCCTGAGTCTTTGGGGTACCACAGCCTTCAGTTCAGGCCCTTGGCCTGCGTTTTCCATTTTGCCCTTGTCATGATGAATACTGAAATAAAGACATACAGATTTCTATTGCACATTCCCTCTTTCAGCCATTCCAGGGCTTTTTCCAGATGATCAGTCTATCCCTGCTCAAAGTGGGTCTCACAACACTGTTGCAAATATCATTTTTGCTGCCAGAAGCCTCTTCATAGTGAACTCTGCATCCCCCAAGAATACTCTATTGCCAGCTCTCTCCTCTTTTGTATAATTCTTATTAGAACAGTCAACACAAGGCCAAAGTGATCTTCCAAACACCATCAGAGACTCAGGAAAAGCCAAAATCAATCACAGAAATAGTCACATTGAAAAGGGTTGCTGTGCACGTCAGTTAAGCAGAAATTGAATGGGTGCATGTGAATAACTCATGAAGCAGCAATTTTTAGCTTTGGTGATTCCAGGTATTGCATATTAGCACAGGAGTTGCCAATATGTAACACCTGGGCACCTGCAGAGATACTGAAAGTGCCCAGAGACCTTCAGATGTGCACACTGTAAACTGAATATAGAGATTGAACCCATGACACAGCTAAAAATACTCTATTCCATAAACCCAGAACCTTGGTTTTATTAAGAGGGCTGAGTGAAGTTGCTCAGAGTTCAGACAGCTTAGCTAATGTGAGTTGAAAATGGATTTGGTGCCTTGGCTTCTCCATGAGTTATTTCTGCAGCTGTACCTGGTGTTTACCCACTCACGTGTTCATGAATGATCTGAAACCTGTCCATGTAAAACCCACAACCTACCAAATTGTCTGTTAGACTGTAGAACACCTCCCTGTACCACAGCAACATCCTGCCTGACAGCCAAAGCTGTTTCAGGGTGGGTTTAGTATCAGTATTTCTTATTTACTTACTTTGCTTGTTAGGGAACTGGGACAGCAGAGTCAATGCTAATCAGTCCTTCCAGAAAAAGTCAGACAATTCCTCAAGTATCAAATATGAACCTTAGTAACTTTACACACAGCTCCTACATCCTACCTGCATGGTTTGTATTACAAAGAATCCACACTGGGGGAATCAGGTGGTGTTACCCTGGGGATCGCAGAGCATGGGATATTTCTTTGACTCAAACTACTATAAATTCAAAAGCCAGGCAGTATTTTACTCCAAAGACCTTCAGTGCAGCCTCTCAGTAGAGTGTGCAATGCACCTTGGGCCACTCTGCTCAAAAACAGTTTGCAAAGCTGGCATTGAACTTGTGGAATTGCTGCCACAGGAGGCTGTGGAGGCAGAGGGCATCTGCAGTGTTTAAAGGGATTAGAGACACCCATGGACACCAGGTCCGGCAGAGGCAGGAATGCACCCTCTAACATCCCTAATCCAATTATTACAGATAGTGGAGGCACACAAAGGGAAAAGGCTGCAGAGGGTGGCTGGAGTCACACACTCCTTCTGGACAACAACTTTTGGGGGCAGTTTAAGACACCCAGGCTGGATGAGTGATTGCTCTGACCCAACCTGTGTTTCCTAAGCCAGTTGTTTATCTCAAAGGGTTTTTTTTTTTCTGTTTTGCTTTGTTAGTTTGGTTTGGTTTTTGTTTTTACCTTGCAGTTGAAGCCAGACCTGAGTGTATTTGACAGGAGCAGTGAGCTCCTGCCAGAACTGGAGGGAGCCTGATGGTGAATGGTCCCAGCATGGCTGCAGGTGGCTTAAACACCAAAACCATAACAGCATTAACAACAGCAGCATTGCCCACTTCATCCAGTTTCATGTCACTGCTGGGGTTCCTGACAGAGTTCAGGACACACGTGGAACATGCAGGGACCTCATCCAGCTGCTCTGAGATCTGTCTCTGTCTGGGGAGTCAAAGTCCCTCACAGAGGAGCTCTCTCAAGGACTCTTTCTCTGATATTTCCTGATTAGCATTTCCAGGAGAAATTTTGTTTTATAAGGAAATCAAATGAATAGAGTAACTGATAAGCCTGAAACTTGCTTCCCATGATTCCAAAAGTGACTGATGGCTTTGGACATTTTAAGATGCTTTAAAGACCGCCAGTTTTAGATGTCAGAAGTCATATAGAGGGGAAAACTTCTGCCCTCTTTCCACACCTCAGATTGTGCAAAGAAAAGAAACCAAAGTCAACAGCCTTTGGAAAAACCTAAAACTCTGATTTTAAGATGAAGCACAGGAATTAAAAGGGTAATGACAGCTGCCAAGAGAGGAAAGACTTCAGTACATGCCTTCAGGTGAGCAGATACTTCAGCACTGATGAAACATATGGCTTTATCTCAAACACACCTCTGACATTTCTAGTGTATGTGTCTGGGTGGAAATGGGTGTAAAACAGAGCACAGCTCCTGTAAAAAAATGGAAGCAGACTTCAGAGCCAATTGGGAAACACATGGCGACACCAGATAAAAGAGACAGACAGAAAATAAAAAGAGCAAAAATTCTGCCAAAGGGGAAAATCACAACTCACATCCTCTGCTTTGGAGATGGCTCTGTATGATTACAACCACGCTGTGAATATGGCTGTTCTGATAAAAACAGTCTGCACCGTTCACACAGGAAAGCTCTTCTTTGGGAGATAAATGCTCTTAGCTTCTGGTTTTTCTCTTTTCCTCCAGAAAAGCAGCCTTTGGGTCCACCCAGGGATGCCACGTGCAAAGCCCAGCCTATGAGCAAACACCCAAACACACACCCCAACGCCTAAGTGCATATTCATTTGAACCACAGTGACAGCCTCATTTGGAAACAAATTAGGGGTTAACTAAGAAGTCCATGACAGAGGCAGAATCGAGTTTCCCTTTTCCCCTCACTGTCTGTTAGAATTAGAAAGTGTCTATGAGCAGTGTGTGTCAAGAATATGAACATGAGATGTCATTTCTCCTGCCTCTAATTGAAGCCAAGATAAATGAAGTGGAAAGGCGGCGTCCAATCCAATCAAAACATGAAAAAGGTATTTTGACATGTAAATTACAAACTTCCTGTGTATTTTGTCTCCCCAATTACACCCTCCCCTGTCATGTTTTTTTAAATTATATCTTAATCTCCCAGTCTCCTAATAATTATGTCATCATTCTTGGGCCTTGAACACTGTGTAATGGTATTTTATAGGATGTGCCATTCATTATTAACTAAACTTACTCTCTGTCCCCGGTGATGCTATTTCTCATGGTGTTCAAATATGCATTGTGTCAGTTCTCCCTTTGTAAATGTTAGGCCAGTTCCACTCACTGCCTCCTGATTAAATGGTGTGGAGTAGTAGAGATACCTTCAGACAGTTTATTCTGCCCATCATTATTTCATGGGGATGCACACTCCCTGGTATTTTTTTAATGGAATGGGTGAATGGTTTCCCAGTCAGTCTGGATTACTGAAGGAGCTCCGTGGCTTTCATGGTGTAATTGACTGTGTTTTCTCTCCACCTCTTGAAAGGGGAGGCAGCATTGGCTCAAATTAAAATGCACAGTAAGGGATGGGGAGCAAGATCAATGCAGTGCCTAACTACACCTCCATGAGAGGATTTCCATCAGCTGCTCCAGCCCTTACATCAGATCTAACAGGGAGACACCAAGGATCAAATTCATCACATCTATGTTTAGATGTCGTGAATGCTACATCTAAGGGAGTCAGCAGGACCAAAACAAGCACTCCTAGACTGCAATTCATCCATATCCTTTAAATGGCTATTTTTGGAGGAGATTAATAACACCTTAGAAGTGCCTTTTTCTCTCAGAAGACTGGAGCAGGATTCCTCAGGGCTTGTTGAAGCTGTGGAAGTCCACCAGAGGAGGAATCCCACCCCAGATGGAAAGGATCCTGTCCCTGGAGTTGGGGACTGCAGGGAGGAGGAGGATTTGGGTAAGTCTTGTGATGCTTGATCTTGTTATTAATGCAATCAGTTGTTATTGATGAACAGCACTCACAGAGCAGTTGCTCAGGTTTCTAAGCTAAAACACCACCCACAACGTCAAATATTCAAGAATGATAGCAAATCAGAGCCATATCAGACTTTGCATAAACATGCCACACTTTCATGTTCTAGTGGTTATCAGACAGAAAATATTTATCCCTTATGATATAAATGAAAATACTTCCTTATGTAAAGCTAGTTCAGCAATATAACTTAACTCCTGATTTTGAGAGCACAGAAAGTGCTCTCCAGATATGACTTACACATAAAACAGCTGGGAGAATTGCAGAGAAAATTACTAATACAACTGTATTTAAATGTGATGTTAAACAACTTCTGTCTACACATAGAGTTTTATGTTCTCAGTCAAGCCTTCAGTGAGACAGGAAAGCCTGTGAAACACTTTCATCCCAGGCTTTCTGTTACTGAAGGCAGCTGGCACACAAGCCAGTCCTGTTTTTCAGCACCCACCTGCATGACAGGAATTTTGCCCTGGGTTTGAACTGCTCCTCAGCTTTGCCTACGCTCTGTGTCAGTGAATAATGATCCCAGTATCAAAGATGCCATATCAGAGTTTGGGTTTGGATGCACCTGGGCAATCTCTTTGCATTACTGTAGTCAGTGAGTGCAGCAGAGCAGCTGCAAAAACTCCTTCAGTTTGAGTGGGACAAGCTCAGGAGTGAAGGAAATGGAAATTCCTATGGAGTTTCAGCACCCCTTCTCTTTGCAAGGAGATTCATACCTCTGGAAAAGCTCTCCACCTGCACAAATAAAAACCAGGAGCCCTCTCACTTTCTCTCTTCCCCATGGCAAACATCCTGCCGGAGCCCCACCTCATCACACCTGGGAACTGCCTCTTCCCAGGGCCTCCTGACATGGACATCTCCTCCTTCCTCCAAAAAGGATCCAGCTCAACACATGCTATTGGTCACCTCAGATTATTTCTTCTGGTGTGTTTCCTCCTGTGATTTCCCCCAGACCTGCGGAGTAACACCTGAGCTGAGGGGAGATGCTGTGAGCAGGGCAGTGTCCTCTGCTTCACACAGGCTGTGGAGGGTCCCTGTGTTACTCACAGCCTCTCCCTCCTCTGCAGTGTCCCGTTTTATCAGCTCTATCTTTGCTGACCTCTGTGCTGTAAAAGCCTGCACTTGTGCTCACCTGCCCACGAAGCGCGCCAGCAGCAACTTCTGTTAAATTAACCAGCAAAGCCAGGCTAAGGCTGAAATATCTCAGCACAGAGCCCCCTGCTGAGGGGATCCCACTGCTCTCGACCTGGCCCATTCACACCACAAGCATCCACCCCTGCTGGGAACTGCATTTTTATCTATTCCCAGCACAGCGTTGCTGCCCTGCTCATGCCCTGGCACCTTGTGCACGAAACCCAGCTTCCCTGGAGATGACCAAGCTCTCACATGCAATTACAAAACACTTTCGCCAGCCTCAGACACAAAGTTGGGTTGCTCTCCTGTCAGGAATATCCAGAAGCACATGCACCTTTCATCCAGTTTCTCTGGGGGAAGTTCATCTCTCATAGGACTGGACGGCTGGATTTAGGATTGAGACATCAGAACTGAATTGTTTTAGGCATCCTGTCATCTGAAGGTTCCCTGCCGGAACAGGAAGAAGGATTTATTGCACCTCCTTCACCTGAGCCCCTGCAAGGGCCATCAGGCTGTGGTTTCCCAGCACAGGTGTGCCAGGCTGTGCTTGTCAGTCCCAGATGTGCACACACACCCCCAGATGTGCATACACCCACATGTTCACTCTTTGGAAAGGAACAGGGAGGCTCCTGCCAAGCTGGATTTAATCCTGGGAACAAGACACTCCATGTTCCTGCAGTTTGCCTTCTAGCACCAGACACAAACAGGAGTGAGGAGTTGTAGCATCAGTCTCACCCTTATTAAAGCCACTGGAAATTACTGAGAATCTTTCTCTTTAGCTGCACCTTTCCTTCTGCTCAGGGTTCATGGCTTCATCCAGAGACACAAACCATCCCTCAGAGACAGAAACCTCATCCATCTCCTGAGGTTCTCACTGTGAGTGCATCACGCATCTCGACCCAGATGAGGCTGGGGTATCAATAACACAAATTACCATCCAGTCAACTGTAAACTGGGACATTGGGCTATGACCAGCAAGTTTGGTGTGCTTTTGTTTTGTCTGGATAGTTTTTAACTATTTTTTTTGTTTGAAATACAAAGACCATAAAGCAAATTATTAACATCATACTTGCCAGAGCACATGTTTACATATTGCAGCAAATCCTTGACCTGTGTGTTGTGCCTTTAGGTGGAAATACATGAAGAGAAAGTTTCCTGTCACAGCTCTTTGTGTGGATGCATTTGCAGATGGATTGTGCTGTTACTGTACCTCTTATACTGCCTGAGTGTCCCCATAAAGTACAGAATGCACCACACAATGACACTTTTTGTGCACTCCAGTATTCTGAAATGCCTTCCTGTGTCCTTCTCACGTGTTCTGGATGGATCTGCGCTTTGATGGATTCTGTCACATGCAGCCCAAAGTGCCAAACTCTCTCAGGCACAGTTTCCCAGCACAGCTCTGCAGGATTTGTTCCTGAGCCCCAGCACTGTGTGAAACCCTAAACAGCTCCTCTTGGGCACAGAGAAAGATGCTGCTGGTGGAAGACCTGCCCTGTCTCCCCCTCCAGAGCTCCTGCTCTACAAACCCTTGGCACAGGCCTGGGAAAGGCAGAGTGAGAGAGGGGAGAGCACAGAGGAAACATGGGAAAATAAATGCAATGTGAGCCTGTACAGAGCTTTCCTCACAGGGTGTCTTTCAGTGGCACTGAATACATAAATATGGGAGATATATATATATATATATATATATATATATATATATATATATATATATATGCAAATATTTACACACACTTCATGCATACTCAATAACCTCAGCCCACAAAGTAACCAAGGATAAAAAACCATTTCTTGTTGCATTCCAACCCCTCACAGCAGAATTAGCCACGTCTCAGGTATGTTCACTAAATCTCTAAGGTTCCTTCCAACCCAAACTGTTCTGTAACACAAAACAAAGTAAAATCCTGCTGTGATAGTGAAAGGACACCCCTGTGGCTGCAATTCCAGGTTCACCACAAAGAGCCACCCTCTCACTGGACAACCATCAAGACCTCCCCATTCTTCTTTTGGTCACAGAATCCCAGCCCTGGACACTTTGGAAAGAAGCTCCTGGTCTGAAATTACAGGCCCCACTGCATAAACTTTTAAAAAGTGCAGTTTTAATCAAATGACAAATCCTCAGCCCTGCACAGAAGGTTACACTCCACCTCCCAGAGTATTCATACATTTGCACTGTAGTATTGCTTTTAATTCACAGGTCTGTTTATTAGAGTGGATTTAAGAATAGATAACATTTCTAATGTGTTTTTAGCAGTGAAAAAATTAAGAGAGAAAGAGAAGAAAAAATAATAGGTGGTGAAGAAAAAGAGCATCGCTCTTCAATGAGCTACAGAACCACTGAGAATGTGCTTGGAATCTAAAATTCTCACAGATTCTATTCCCCCCTCAGAACTGTCATTTGTCAACCATTAGCACATACACAGATTAGGGCTTGGATTAGAACCCAGTTGTAACCAAAAAGCCCTTTATCTTCATCAACATCACCCCTACCACAGCGCTTTTGCTAATCAGACTACATGGAGAGTGAAATCAGTGGATGCCACATCTCTACAAATCCCTCCTCTTCTCTTTTTTTTTTTTTTTTTTCTATCAAATCCTTGATTTAAATTCCAAAGCACAGAATTCAACACATATAAATTCAATACTACCTCGAAAAGCAGAGTTTGCTCCTGCTGGGCCAGATCCTCTGCTGGTACAAATCAATATGGATCTCTTTAGCCTAAGTGCATTTACATTGTGAATCTGGCCCCTGGGATCCCCAAGCTCACATGCAGGAAAAGTCTGCTTTTAATTTAAAAAAAAAAACAAAACTAAAAGGCTCTGCAAATGTGAGCTTACAGAGAGAGAAAGCCCCTCTGCAGGTTTATTCTGGTTTATTTGTATTTTCACAGCAAACAATTCATGGCCAAACCAAGAGCCTGGATGGTGACTGCCTTGGTTGAAACATCTTCATGAAAATTTCACTTTTGGCAGCACCATCTTCTGGGAAGCTTGTCCCAGTTTCACCAAATTCTTTGCATTATAGATAGGGAAGGAAGTAATGTTTAAAAACAGTTATTTTGACATGTACAAGCCAGAACTAAACTACAACTGTTTCACTTGGCAATTTCCTTTATGTTAAACGATTCAAACCATCGTTCAAAGCAAAGCATTTTATAGAACAGTTGTTTTGAAGAAAAATAAAATACTTTTTTTGACACAAAAGCCTGCTCTCCTTCCCTTTTACTATTTGATTTCCTAACTATTTTTAAAATTTTGCTTTAAAAAAAGATTTATTTTATTTTTTTTGCACTGCCAGAGAACAAGAATAATCAATTATTCGCACTGCTCTAGATAAACCATGCATAAATCATGAATGAAAACATACATGCTGTAAACTACTATTTGGTGAAAAGTAGAACATAACAGGAGCCTGAACTTATCCTCTGCCTCTCTTTGTCTTGTTTTTCACTTAAGATTCGAGTATAGCAGCTTGGAACTTGGGACAACCTCAGGGCAGCTGCACTCCTTCCACGTTGTTATACTACCATCTACTGATAAAAGGATGCTACTTCTCTGGGATTTTGCCTCCTGTCCTCATCACCTTGGTGCAACAAGCAGTATTTCAACTCCATCAGAGCTGGAGAATGAGCATTTAACTGCTGCTCCAAGCCTCAGCATCTGAACACTCTTTTCTGCAGCACAAACACGCTGACAGAGGCATCAGCTGCACTCCAGACCCTTTGTAGGAAAGAAGGTTTTGGGGATTTGTATTTGTTACTCCCTTTGTTTCTTTCAAGGGAAGAAAGCTAAAGGATGGGAAACAGTCATCAAAACCCCTTTGTCGACTTGAAGAAAGGAGGCTGGTTTGGTCTTATACTAAAGTGAGGAAATATTAAATTGCTACTTTAAAGAAGCTTGAAAGTGTACTACATTAAAAAAAAAAAAAAAAAAAAAGAGAAAAAGAAAAGCGAACAATAACAAGTTTAGTTCTATGAAATATTAATTCCCCCCATTACTAATAGCAGGAAAGGCAGCAGTTTGGCTTTTTGCAGCATCCTCACACCCCTCTTGGGGTTTCTTTGTGCTTCCAGGGAGCTGTCCCCAATCAGCATCCAGCACTCACCTGGGATTACAGCTCTATTTGACCAAGGAATGGAGAACACAGAGAAAAGCTGAGGGCTCTTTGCAGGGTCTCCAGATGAAACAATTGGAAGTACCAGTTAATTTCACATCCTTCACCCTCCTCAGCTATACCCAAAATAGGAAGAGTGGCAGGCACCTTTTAGTGTAATCAGTGCACCACAGTGATTTGGGGCTAATTAGATGTTAGTAATTAAGAAAAGACTGCTGTGATGGATGCTTTCACAGGTTGCATTGTTGATTCAAGGAATAAGCCTGTTCACCTTTAAGTATTGTCAGTCACATTTCTTTAGCTGGGAAGAATGAAATGTCAATTTTATCTTGCTTCATCACTGCTCTTTAATCAATGCCAATGCATCACTTCCCACTATCATTCCTCCATCAAACACTGACCTGGAAATCTGACACTGAGCTTTTCAACACCAGCTCAGCTAATTAAGAACTTTGTTATTCCACCTTCCATCTTTTAAAGGAAAGTAAGAAAAGTGCCAAAGAACCTTTTGCTTTCATGTGGAAAAGCATCAGCAGGGGGTTAATAATTATTATTAAAATGACTGACAGCTGGGGCTATGCTGTGATTTGGCCCAGCCCCGTGGTCCTGCAGACACAGAAAGGTAAAAGCTAAGAATAGTCAGGCCCTGAATTACTACAGTGAATAAATGGGGTTTTAGGAAAGAAAATAGCTTCCTACCCTGGGACTACGGGAGCGAGAAAGGTGCTGATATTTATTTTTGCATCTGACCCTTTCAGCAGGGCAGCCAAACCCTCTCCACATCACTGGGAAGCAGGAGGAGCACTCAGAGCCTTGCCACAGCAGCCCATCACAGACACTGTGGGCCACCAGCAAGGAATTAAAAAGCAGGGCTGAGCTGCATCCAGATGGGTTTACTGGATTTTCCTGCACGCAAGCAGAGGAGACTGTTTAATACACGAACTGCACACATTGTGGGAGCCCTAAGCACAGATTAAGATCTCAGTGTTCCGGGGCCTGCACAACATGTCAGCCCCAGCCCCACAGATCTCACAGCATGAACATGAGAAATAGAAAAAAAAAGCTGGGACAACAGAAAAAGAAATTCAGACATTTTGATCGGTACCATGTCACTGTCACTGTCTTTTACAGTTTAAATATTACAAAAACAGCTCCTTTTGAAGATACTTCCCACCTTTCCCTGAGCCCAGGGGGCACTCATAAGGCCAGATATTGCAAAAGTGTTGCTAGAAAACTTGGCTGGTAGAAAATCAATTAGTTGTGGCCTGTCAGAAATGGGCATAGATTTGTCAATACTGAGTGAGAGTGATAAGCAGGATGGATATGGACTGTGAAGGCTCTTCAATAAAGAGCTGGTCAGGACTAGCAATGAGGACTTGGGAAGAAGAAACAGGACAAAGCTCCTTGGACATGGAACCCAGCAACAAGGCAAATCTGGGCAAGAATTCTGTTTGTTCCTGCTTCTAAAAGAGAAATATTAGGTGCATTTTCTGAGCATAAGCAAGAAGAACAACCAAGGCATGTACTTGGCTGATATCTGTGTTTTCTTAATCAACTGCAAACAGTATCAGGAAGTTCAAATTTGGCTGATCTGACTCCTTAGAGGTGGGGGAACAAAAACACTTGGCACAAACCATTGCTTACATTATCTCACCCAGAAGACCTGCAGACCTAACAACTCAAGCAGACTCTAAAGGCCTTCACAGGATTACTTGTGTGAGAAGACCTTCTTTTTGCACAAAAAATAAAGATTCAGAACTCCAAATATATTTTGAGGGCCAGATTTCTGGTAAAAGATGGAGAAAAGGCACTAGTGGCAATGTTTATCACTCTTTTCCAGGCTAATATTTTCTTTGGTAATTTTTTTAGGGGAAAAAGGATTTATAGGGAGCAAGCCATGCCTCTTAATAAGCTCACCACCCCTCTCAGTGTCCTCTCCTAGCTCCAAAGCAGGTGTGTGCAGCAGCTCCATCCTGACCCAGGCCTCATCCTAAATCTTCAATTCAAGTGGGACTCTAGGCAATTCTGGCTCTGGACGCCCTCAGTTCCCAAAACCAATGGTGTGCCCCCTCCCATCTCTACCTAAAATCCACCAAATTACTCTGCACCTGCAGGAAGTGCAGTTCCCTCAAGTTTTGAAGCTCTTAATTTTTTCCAGTCCATGAGGAGGACATCTCAGAGACAACACACCCAGAGTGGGCACTGAGAGCGCACAATCAGGCCTTGGCACTGCCACACACATTTTTTCTGCTGGTAAATCACAACCTCGCAGAGCTCAGCCTCTCATGTGGCAAAGGGAGGTTTCCTCAATGTACAGATTTTGTGAAGATCTGTTCTCCAGCCTGTGAAAAGCAGCATTAAGGCATCTACAGAGGCACCTCAGTAGCACTGAGATGGTGTCTCCAGTCCCACCTCATGGATCGCGCCTTTCCTCGCAACCTCAACTCTGCAGAGTGTGAGAGCACAAACTGACGTTGGGCTGGCTTCTCCATGGTTTGCAGAATCGGGGCTGCTACATCCATCAGAGACACATCCAAACACACAGCTGACAAAATAAATATCTTCTTAGTGCTCCTATTATCATCCAGTGTTTTGGGGCCGGCTCATAAAGGCGCTTATGTGCAACAATGCCTAAGCAAACTGGGCTGATTTAAGAGGGCTGAGGGAACACTTAGCTGAGAATTTCCTGCCTTCAGTTAGATGCAGTCAGAGCGTTAAGATTATATTTCAGTGTCAGTATGCTGTTTTTATTTGCTTTATTAAATTTGCTTTAACTTGCATTGACATTTTCTTCCCCTTGTTACTCAATCTCTCAGCTGGAAAGATTCGATTCTGTTTTGCTGGGCTGTTTTGTCATTTGTAACAAAAATAAACGTTAATGTAATGGGAATTCTTAATTTTTTTTATCACCAAGAAGTGAAATCAAGCCCCAAATTATGATGTTGCTTGACTTCCAGTCCCAGCCTGGCCAGACCAGTCAGGAGATTTTTGATTGAGGCAGCTGTACCACCAAAACACAGAATTTGTTCTCTCAGGCCATGCAGTTACTCCATTTGGGCACCGAAGTCCAGTTTAAATTCCCCATTCCCTCTGTCACAGATGGAGCAGCAGCACTGCTAGAAACAGCACTGCTGTTACTGATTGCAACCATGGAAAAGCTTCATAAAGCCAAGTTTCTTAAAGGAAACTTCAATTTCAGTACATGCAGCATTGCACCTGTAAGTGACAATGGGATGGGATTTCCTTACTGGAGGCTCACTTGGAAAATCAGTGCACATTTAAGTCACACACTGGTATAGAGTGGTACATCTCTGCTTTGTGCATGACACAGAATTTGGTTCTGCAAGAAAACATTATTTTCAGCTTTTTTAAGGCCAACTGATTAAAGTTTCAAATTTGATTGTAAGCAAATATCCAATGGAGAGAATGTCCACATAAAACAGAGCTTTCTATCAAGCAAGCAATTGTTCTAAAGTGCCAAGATTTTGTGTAAGTTAAACCAGTCCACTGACCTTGAACTCTGAGACACTGGGTGAGGCTTTGCAGAGCCACAGAAACTGAGCCTATACCACAGGAGGGGTTTGGCCAGGCCTGTAGCCAGGTTTACTGCACTCTTATTGAGGATCTGAGGACAAGATTTAGGTTTTGGCCTGCCTGTCCCTCCAAGGTTCAGGGAAGGGCATGGCTCCCTGGCTGAGGAGGTGAGCGATAAATCTTACACTGACTGGCTGGAATCACCTTGTCTGTGCAAGAGGAGAGGAGACATTGATCTCAGGCCCCTGGCTCTGCCAAGACCATCTGCAGGTCTCACCAGGATACTCCACTCACTCCTAAATCCTCCTCAGTGACAGAGTCCAACAATCGGGCAACGCCACTGCTCACCCAGGTGACCTTACCTGAAACACCAAACTCCAGAGGCCTGTGCAGAATAACTTCTCTCCAGGGAGAGGATCCCAAATGGTTCTTACTTAATACGGAAGGAATAGCAAACCACAGATCCAAGCAAAAAAGCCCCCAGTAAAACTGCCAATACTCTTCTCCCTGCTTTGTGTGCTGGGGCTGCTGAAGTCCCAGAGAGCTGCTCATCTCCTGCACTGTCAGTGTAGCCCAAGACGGAGATGAGCAAGGAACAAGCCACAGCCTCCAGGTCTGTGCAGATATTGGGCAAACTGGACCTATAGTTTTATTTCCAGTGTGCAGAGATTACACGCTGTGCCTGGCCAGTTTGAGGGATTCTTCAGTTCAACCCCACTCCATCAGCAGTAAATCCCATGGCATTCAACACCAAGACACTACAGTGGGAGTGATCTAAAGACAGAGTGATGAAAGTTAACTTTATGGATATTTTCTATGAGAGGGAAGGGATATAACTAAAGCATGGCCAGGATTTTTATTGCCTGCTAAAGAATCAAGCCCATGACTGGGCACCAGGACTGTGGTGCACCAAGCTGTGTGAGAATTAAGTGCTTCATCAACACTGTGCCTTTAATCCACAGTGCAAACATTTGATTTGCTTCAGGCAGAGCTCTTTACTGTCACATTTGCCTGGGATCCTGCCCAGATAAGTGAACCACAGCACCAGCCTCTGCTCTTTGCTCTGTGAACACTGGCACCAGCTCCAAGGATGCAAAAGTCCTGACACCAGTGTCAGGGAGCCACATGAAAAGGTGAAACATCAAGTGATCCTTCTAAAAGAAATCACTGCAGGTGCCTTTCATTCACCTTCAGCTTCCTGAACCTTGAGGGCACACTTGCTTTATGCTGCTCAGCTTTCCTTCTCTGCTCCAGAAACTTGTGCCTTTTGAAGGGAGAGCTGCAACTCTAGTTCCTTCTCTTGCAGCCAGCAGCTGCAGCTTCCAGAGAGCAACCAAACCCTGCAGTGAAGTTTCCAGGGCTGGCAGAGGTTTGTCCCTGGCTGTGACCTGGAGCCAGCTGTCAGCAGCTGCCCCCAGAGCCACACATGCAGGCACAGCAGCTCCCCTGGCTCTGCACTGCCTCAAGGATGGAGTTTTCTTTTGGGTTTATTTATAAAATGGGTTTTTGCTAGCAAAGCCTGCCACGAGGAACTGCTGGTCTTTTTATGTCATGGTCCAAAGGGCTGATCAGATTGTCACAGACCCAAGGCAGCAGCCCCTTTGGAAAAGGATTCATGCCACGATGTGCAGCAATAAAAACCCTCCAGTGCTGCAGGAGAGCAGTGTCACGTTTGTTAGGAGGCAAAAGCTGTCAACATGCCTGCCAGGCTGCTCCTGCATGTCCCCTGCACTGAGGATCATTTCCAACCCATTAAAGGCTTTTTAAGGCCTGGATTCAGACCCAGCATGACCCTGTGTAACGTGGCCATTCCCAACACCCACCAGCCCTGGGCAGAGCTGGGAGGATGGCAGCCAAAACTGGGATTGATTTTCCTGCTTGGAGGGAGGGCTGATGCCTCTGCACTGAGACATCTCTTTCCAAAGGCCAGAAAATCCCTCCTGGCCACTGCAGGACTGAGCCCAGTAACATTCACTCACAGCCCTCAGACTCACACAGCCAGGTGTAGCCCAACCATGGTAGAATTTGGCTTTGTCTTCTTCTTTTAAAGGTATCAGTGGGAAAAAAATATTTTTTAAAAATCTAGTTATCAGACAGCAAGAGCAAATTAGTTCATGTCCTCTCCCCATGCTTCTAAAGCATCCCAAAATGGGATAGCCTGACCCTCACAGCCTGTGTTATCCCATATCCTGGAGGGCTGGTGAGGAATTTGGGGATGGACACAACCTCCAGCTACCAAATTAAATGTAACATTGACATACCCAGAGCTCCCCAGCACCACATGATAGACAATTGGTTCAGACCAAGCCTCCTGCCTGGTCTACCCCAGCAGTCTAGACATTGCAAGTACAACATGGCACTTTTTCTACACTAATAAACCCATAAGGGCAGGGAAGGCTGCAGGAAAAATGAGAACTACCAGAGCAGAACAGCCCCTGAGTTTTTTTGTTTATCACAAACTAATTAAAACAAAAAGCATACCATAACTCAGCCCTTAATAATAGGTAACCAGATGTGTCATTACTTGACCATGCTATGTTGCAGCACATATATAAAGGTTATAAGATTATTTTTCAAAGCAATGTGCCACTGCTAAGGGTTTCCTAGCACTTTTATAACACACTTAGCACCTGAAGGAATTTTACCTACCAAGGCTGAAGCAAAACATGGCTAAATCTAAAGCACACAGTCCCTCAACCCAAAAATGAAAATGTCAGCATACAACACTGCACAGTACACCATAAGACACCATTCCTATTAATAGGAGATATTTCCTCAAGGACATGTTTTCTGTTGATTATAAAAAATGCCCTGAATAAGGAAAATAGTGCCAAAGTGACAGCAGTGGGCAGTTTTTTTTTTATGCACAGAGTTTACCCAGCCCTGGCCAAGCACAGAAAAAAACCCCCAATGTTTACAAAGGTAATAAAATATCACAGTGTGAACAATTTACCTGATTGCCAAAAGGATCAGGGACAAAAATAAAAGGACAGCACTAGAAAAAGTCCCAGGCCCAAATCAAACAGGCTTCTAACACCCCACAGAAATCATTGTTCATTACATATTTCTCAATGAGGGTACATTGCTCATGTCTACAACCACATGGCCTAATGGCCAAACAACTCCGGATCTGTATGTTATTAATTTCATCCCACTGTCAGTCACTTTTCAGTCACCTGACTGGGGTTTTCCACCTTCATCTCCCATCTCTTCCCTGTGGGTTGAATGCTCAAACATCCAGCATTGGATCCAAACCCTCTCCCCATTAAAGCCACGGTGGGCAGCAAGAGGATCCATGCTGAATGCTCTGGGAATGGCAGGCAGGAGCCACCAGAGGCTGCAGGTGGGCAAAGTGCTTTGCAGCAGGGCAGGAGCAGGAAAAGAGCTGGGAAAAAGCCACTTTCTGCAGGGGCCTTGTCCCTGCTCTGCAGTGACCCAGAAAGCAGCACTGCAGCTGGGCAGAGAGAAGCTGTGGGCACTGGAATGGCTCCAGAGCTGCAAACGGGAGATCTGCTGGGTCTGCCCTGTGCAGCATGGAAAGAGATCCCTGCAGATAAACTTATTTTTGGCTTGGTGGTTTATTTAGGCTAAGTAAACAAACCAAAGATTATATATAGGCTTGGCTTAGAAACAAATGAAAAACCACAACAGTGCCTTGAACACAAAAACTGTTCTGACTGCTGTGCCCTGCCCAGAAGGTCCTGCAGACTGAAATGCAGGCTTTTCTTTCTGAACCATAATTAATGTTTTTGCAATATTGCCTCAGAGTTCGCCCGGGCCATCTGATGAATCTGACTAATAGGGGAAGATGCTTTTAACCTGTGGGCTGCCAGACAGCTGGGTACCTCCTCAGCCACATACATTTGGCTGTCAGGTTGAAAGAAAGGCAGCAGATTCAGGGTTAAGCACTATTCCTGTCATGATTGCCCTGAACTTGCCCAGTTAAATTGCAACAGCATGGGTCTCCATAATTATCTAATTGTTAGTGTTGTGCCTTTACGTAATTTATGATGTAGCATTAAAGCCTGACCTCTGGTTTGAGATGAAGTGCAGTACTGCTGACATCCAAGCTCAAATTAGTAGGTAAGTAAGCACCCAATTAACGATTATGCCACTGAGCTTTCATTTCAATCTGACCACACTGCTACACTAATCAGTTTTCTAAGCCTTTCACCTTCCCCATAACTAATAAGCATTTCTCCTGCTTTTTATGTCTGCAAAAGCCTTGTTATCCTCATAAAAAGCACTCCAAGATTGCTGCTTCCAGTAATTCCTGCATTAAGCCACTGGCCCAGTGGCATATTACCAGCTCTCCAGCCAGCTGATCAGTACAATCCAAGGCATAAAGCACAGGCACATGAGCAGGGATCAAATCCTTGCAGTGTAGAGGAGCTGTCTTAGACCCAAAGCAGTGCAATTGAGGTGAGAATTTGGCCCTGCCAAGGATCACAGCTCCACAGGATTTTAAGGATGTAGGACAAAGGCACTGAACATCAAACCATATATTGCAGCGGGCTAAATTCTGTCATCTTAACAGAACCAGTGAACAAGACCTGGAGCATCAAATATCTGAGTTTTAGTCTTAGATGAGTGAATTGCCTTACCTAGGAGCTGATGTGAGCCCGAGTGATTTTGCCTACCCAGCTCAATCCACATGTTTGACGCTGCCTCACCTCTTGCATCCCTGCACCACTGAGAACACCCCAGTCCTTGAAAACCCAAGTTGTGGAGCTGAAGATCTGTTCCTCTTGGAATGAGATCCCCAATTTTATCCAGATATAATAAAAATACAATAAGAACTCAGGGCCTGGGCAATAATACCTGCATGATGGCTGAAGTCAGTGCTGGAATGTGAGCCTACAGGGGGAAACAAATCCCCACTTCCCTGCAACCCCATCTCCTTCATTCTCTCTTCTCTTGCAGTATTCCAGAGCTCCTCTAATCCCTAAAATGTCTCTTTTCAAGGCACTTGTAACTTTTTTCTTAGTAGCCAACTCTTTAAAAACATGATCTCAACAGTAAAAGGTACAGCTTTGAGAAATCCACTTTTTTTTCAAAGGAGGGAAGATTCAGTCAAGCACTGCCACTGGGCCAGACAAGCACTGCAAAGCTGCAATTAAATGTAGAAGTGTGCTGCAAAACACAATTGCCAAACCAAGTGCAAAGAACCAGCATGTTTTGGATGGAATCACATGCAGTTAGAGACACTAAGGCATAAACAGGTGCAGTCAGCAATGCCAGGAGAAAACTTTAAAGAATAAAAAACAATAACACATAATTAGTGTCAGCTCAAGATTTGAATACCACATTGGGGAATGCAATATCAAAATAATATTACTCACAGCAGGGAAAGAAACGGTAGGAAAAAGCTGCACATTGTAGGAAATGAGTTGTGTGAAATGCGTAAAAAAGCTGACAGAGTCACATAGCTATAGAGGCTAATTTCCTGTTCCACTGTGGAGACAGCCCTGATCAGCTGGACTTAATATAGCCTTCTCCATGGCAGCTGGGTCAAATCGTGGCCTAAGCACTAGAAAATTGCCTGCCATGTGGATGAGTTTAGTGCACAATAAGCTGTGTGGTAAATAAACACGTTTAGCCTGGTCAGATAGGACATTCAGGAGTTTTATGACACATCCAGATAGATACAGCCACAGAGCTGCTGCAAATTGGCTGATTCAGGGCAATTCCTTCACATGGCCCAGTTTTAGGGCCCCACAAGCAATTTTCTGCGTGACACCAAAAAAGTTCTAACAGGACCCACCCTTGTGTGCAACGACAAAACCCCATCACTCCCTCAAAACTCCACATAGATGGAACAATCAATCCTTACAAGTTTAGCAGGCATCACTGCCAACTCTCCTTGGCTGGCAATGCCCACCATTCAGGCCATGGTTGCCAGCAGGTTTTCAAAGCTGCCCCCTATTTCTGGGTCTGGCTCATGCACAATATGGTGCTGACTCCCCAGCCCATCTTCTGTCAGCAGCCTCACCCCCCAAGTTCCCTGCCTGCCCCAGTGCTTTTCCCTGGCACTAATGAGCACCCCGGTGGATCAGGGACTGCACTGCCCACTCATCTCCTGCAAATTACCACAGATTTAAAGGAGAAAAAACTATTAAGGAATCTATAAGGACGTGAGGCTGGGGTTTATAGCTACCCTTGCCCTGGCTGAGTCAACAGGAAAGCACTCTACCTGACTAATTGGGAGTCACTCTGCCTTCTGACATCCCTGCCTTCAGCTCTCATTCCGAGCCACGCAGAGGAGACTTGGGAATGTTTTAAATTATTGATGAGCATAGGAAACCTATCTCTGAAACGCCTTTGGCAAACTCTTAATATTCTGGGATTTGGCATCAGGAAAGACAATGCCTCTGTCTCGCTCATGCTGTTGATGCCTCTCATTTACTTGCACTGTAAAATTACAGTTTCTGATCATTTCCATACAGGATGGAGAGGCAAATGCAAAGTGCATTGTTTATTGCTCTGAAAGCTTCCAGGTAATCCATCTTTGGCACTGGAGTCTGCAAACCCTTCCATTTGCAAAATTTTCATTGATGACAGGAGCCCTCAGAGAAGCTGACCCAAAGCAGTCAGTTGCCATAAACACATTGGATAATTATCTTAATTATTTATAATAGCACCAGTAAGCAAGCCAGCACTGAACACACGGGTCCTGCCCTGGACAGCTCACGTTTTAATCAGATGTGAGCACAGTGTTCAAGAGGCAAAGCAGGGATGACATACAGGCTGCCAGGTGAGTTTATTAATATTTTAGAGAAGGGTTCATCAGTAAAGGAGTATTAGTGTTGTCTGACCCTTTGGCATGCAAGTGTTAAACCTCAGCAAGCATCACATAGCAGAGATATTTTTTTTCCCCACACATATATATTCAAAAATGACAAAGCCCCACAAAAAATATTCTAATTATTTTCTTTTGACTCACATAGTTTCAGATTGATGGCTTTGTCTCAGGCTGTGCTAACTGTCTTGAGAGTTAGAAAAGCTGAGCAAAATCTCCTTTGGTGCCTTGAGACTGGGACCAAATCACCAAATCCAGGGACCCTGCTCAATTTCACCTTTGATGGCTCAACTCATCACTCCTCACAAATGGCATCAAGGTTGATACAAATGGAATTAATTGCACCATCGTCTCAAAAAGTACAATCTATATCTGTCATTATCTAAAAGGAGGAAAGCAGCTTGTAACCACTAACAGGAGATGTTTCAGCCCCTTCTCTGAACAGGGAAGAGAAAAGGCTCAAGAAGGGAACAAGATCCCAACTGAAGTCATATGGCAACCAGTGGATGTGCCTTGGGACTGATCTCTCTGAGGTCCCAGAGTTTCTCCCTTGTTGCCAGACACTTTTTTGCTACTCAATCAAGTTTCTCCAGGTAATACATGTAAACACAGTGTCCCCAAACCTGCCCAAAGGCACAGCTGGCAATTTGTGTGTATCTACACCCACAGAGTCTGCCTTTCTTCATGAGAACACTCCTCCCTGGTAAGGGCACCTGACCACTGTGAGAGCAGTGACAGAGGTTGAATTTGTCTTTAACCTATGGATTTTGCAAGTGCTGACTGCCAAAATGTGTTTTTTCAGCTGGTTGGTGTGCCGGTTGTTCATTAATCAACAATTTTTATTATCCATTAGTGTGCATTAAGCTAAAAAAAATTAATTTGGAGCAGGGATCCCATTCTTTTTTTCTTATCTAATTTTCTGTTCTCAGAGGAAGTTTATATTTTTCCATTTGAAAGAGATAGAATTACTGTAAAAGGGTCTGTCTGCACTGACAGATCTAGCCTTCATTTCCTCCTCAACAGCTGGGTTATTATTAGAACTGGCAGAATAATTCATAATGAATAATTTGACACTTATTCTTCCATACATATATCACAAGTTGCCCACATTTATTTGTTACTCCAAATTGTTAACCATAGACTGTGCCAACAACTCCCAAAGGGGCATTACTGATACAATATATTCCTTGTGTTTCCCCCTTGCCTCCATCAGGAAATCCTTTCATTAAAGCCAGAATGGAAAGCATTAATTACCCCTTATTTAAAGGTAATAACTCATCATCTGTAATCATTCCTCAGAGACAGATGCTCATATGATGACCCAAACTACTGCAGAGTTTGCATTCAGTGTTGGATGCAGAGGAACATGCACTGAGAACCAAGGACCAACAGTTTTAGCTTTCAGGGTCACATCCTTGCAGAGAGAAATTCCTGATGGATTATGGCCTTTCCAGGACTTCTTGTGTCCATAAGAGATCACTTCTGTCTTGTCTAAATGGCTCAGGAGTCAGAGTCTTTAAGGCACTGAGTGAGATGATTGCACTGTGTAGGTTGCATTTTCAAAGGTTAAGTGGGATTTTAGCAGTGAATGAACCTCATCTTGGTGCCAGAGCAAGGAGAGCACTGGTGAATATGATCGTTGGTAGTAAATCATGTGCAATCCCTTTTGTTACTTTTAATTTGTAACAGCACAAGTCCAATACAGCTCCAGGGACACATTTCTGCTAAGCCCTGAGGTAAATCAACACACAACAATAGGAAAAAGAAGCCCATGGCCACTGAGCCTCCAACCTTGTGCCTCCTCAGCAGAAGGACAAAATAGCATTTCCCATTTTTCTAAAGGACAGAGAGAACAACACCATCTCTCTCCAACTCCACCTTAGTGGTGCATATGAAAAAGAACCAGTCAAGACAATCTCTGCCTAGAATGGGTACATTGCTCTTGACAGCTCTGGACAGCCTCAGGTACCCACTGGCATTAATATCCATTGAAACCACTCACAAAACACCCCAGCAGCCTTGTAACAGAGACAAATACCAGCAAATGCAAAGGAACTGCCAGGTGCAAACCAAGGCAGCCTATGGCACATGGGTACAAATACAAAAACCAAGGGACCAGCCCAGAGCCTTGGAAACTACAAGAGCTCACTGTTGTCTGGCCCAGACTACACAAAGGCTTTTAGTTATTTCAAGTTCAACAGGTGAGTTTAAACAACCTGCTTAACACAAAACATAAGGCTAAAAACCAGAAGTAAGCTAAACATATTGGCATTCTGGCACCTTATGCTGAATAATTCATACATAAGGTACTGCAGAAAAGAAACATATGGTTTTGGTCCTCAGTGACTTTTTAAGCAGAACACTTAAGAACCAATCTCAAATGTACAAGTCCAGCAAAAGACTTCTTGTGCAGAATGAAAAGGATCATTACAACCACAGTCTGTCTCTTCAACATTTCCCATGGAGATTTAAAAATCTTTATTTGATTTTGTCCCAAAGCAAAAGAGAAACACAAAAATCTCACCTTAGACAAGATTTAGGGTGTTATCCCTGTTTCCCTACAACTGACCTTATCTCATTTTGACACAATAATGGCAGATGCAAATTTGATGTATTAAATTTGATGTATTAACAGATACAAAGACCCTCCTTCCAAAAGTGAGCATCAGTAGAGGTCCAAACTGTCTCCAGAGTTGTCGTAGTGCAGCCATCAGAGCATCAATTCTCTCCTTGCTTGCTCTGAGTACGGGCTCCTGCTGAGCACCATATGCATGTCTGATAGCTGCCATTAAAAATCATCATTGCACACACCAGTCCCTCAAACACAGGCAGTGGAAAATAAACTCAGGAACCCAGCATGGGAACTGCTGGCAAATGAAGACTTTTAGCATTTTACTCAGCCAAAGTACACAGCTACTTTACTCTTGGCTAATGCCTCCTCCTTTCTGAGACACCTAAACCTACGTGCAAAGTGACAGCACTGCTGCAGTTACATCTTTAATCACAGCAGTGGTTAAAAGCCAAAAGTAAGCTAAACATATTGGCATTCTGGCACCTTATGCTGAATAATTCATACGTAAAGTGCTGCAGAAAAGAAACATATGTTCTTGGTCCATAGTGTCTTTACTGTAAAATATTTAAGAATTAGCATAGGATGTATATAGTCAATAGCAGCCCACCAGTGTGGTGGCAGAGTCTATCTGTACCTTTATACACTCCTTCCCTGTGTTGATAGGGCACATATATATTTATATCAAAGATTCAAATCCATTTAGCAAACTCAAAGCATTTTGAACACTTCTTTACAGTGGACATGGATGATAACCCTGACTTCCTTATGAGCAATGTGCAAAGCAAACATGCAACAGGGATGTCAAAATTCACAGCCCTTTGCAGCATCCCGTGTAACTGATATTGCTTCACATTCACGCACAGAGGCTTTGAATCCCAGCTCATCACAGCACCGAGCTCAGAATCGGGTCCTGCAGATCTGGAAAGGCACCCAGACACATGCACACACACAGAAGAAACCTTTTGGCACATCGATGAAGAATAGACCTTCCAAAAAAACATCCAGTATACAGATGAGCCCTCAAATTAGTAGAGAAAGCATGACGACTTCAGCAGAGGTGGCTGATGAAGAGACACACACATACACACCTCTGCCACCAATCGTGCTGCCGGGGCATTCATCAAATTAAGTACCAAGAGGAACAACACCTCTGATATCTCTTCATTTGGGGCTCCAGTAAATGAAGCACTAGATTAGGCCTGACAGAGGCCTAATGCAGCTTGAGCTTTTCCTGGTGTAATTAATTGGAACTTCGCCAGCTTGACAAATTGGAATGATGAATCTATCTTGTATGAATAGAAAAAAAATGCATAATCAGTCAAAGATTTAGTTAAGACAGCTTCTCTCTGACTCCCTGCCATAGCTAAATCCATTAAGGCGAGGAAACATCACTTTAAGAAAAGGCACTGCTCTCCCTATGCTCAATTTATAACTTTTTGTTCTTGAATTTAATGGAGCAGTCAACCTGGACAGATTTGACTTTGGAGGGGAGAGGAAGGGGGAGGTGGGAAAGGTTGTTTTATTTTTAGCATTCTAATCTTCCCTGTGCCTGGGTAGTCTGGGAAAGAAAATAGTCTCTTTGGTCTGAACGTGCATTCTTGGGGCTGGATTTTAAATCTTTGGGGTTACACAGGGGAATCTAATAAGAGCACCCACATACTTTGCCACCAAGATGATTCGGTGATAAAACTTGCTTGTCAAGCTTTTCCCCTACTAACTTGTTTAATTGCTGGTAACATTTAGGCAGTAGAGGATGTGATAGATTGACTGCTCTGACAGCATTGCTTTTTCCTCTCTAATTACCACCTAGTTGTAAAGGCCCTTTCCTGACACATTTAATGGAGAGGCAGAGGGAAAACAGGTTTGCTTACTTTTAAAATATATTTTTATCATTTGGCAGTTTTTCTCCATGTATTTAATTTAAACCATGTGCTTCCCCTCTCCCTCCATCTCACCTGCTCAGTCATAAGACCCAAATTTCGAAGAATCAATTAAGCAGCTAATATCCCCATTTGCACTGGATGCTTAGAAAAAACTTTACATTTCCTCTTCGAGGCTGCGGGCTGCAAAATAAGTTACTTACACATGACGGAAGAAACGCTTGTTGGTTAAGTGAGACTTGACAATGATGGTTCTCATTTCAAACAACCCAGAATTCCTCCTTGGCTCGCAGACGCGAAAGTGCCAGGCAAATGTTTAGCTGACATAATGCAAGCCACTGGCCATAGATTTATTTGACAAACAGTTGAGCAGACAGCCCTATATTGCACTCACTTGTACCCCACACAACCCCACCGGAGCCAGGAGGATTGTGCTGGCAGGAGCAGAGCAGGATTAAACCCAAACACTGCGGTTCAGCATCGAGCCATTTGCTTCTGGCCACTGGCCAAGCTGACAGCCACATTTAAATAAGCCACCTGCTGAGTAGGGAGTTTAGAGAGCTAAGTGCTGGGGAGAGCCTTAGCCCAAAAGTATATTGAACTTATGCAATAAGGCGTGAAGTGAAAGGATTTCAGTGACAAGGAGTACTAGAGGCCATATTATGGTCCTGACCTCTTGTTCTAGGTCAGATATAGAATTGCTGTTAGATCCTCCCTTCCTTGCCTGTGCTACCTAAAATATATCACCCAGAAGCCCCATCCAGAGGACACCATTCTATGCATGTCACAAAGAGTGAGCTAAAACCGGCGGATGCTCAAATTCCTTTTTGTTATCTCTATCAGTGCTATCAAACAGGATATGCTATTTCCCTCTAGATATTGTTGTGATTTTATTCTTCAGAAGAACTGGGCTGTGTGTGTCAGAGGCAGGAGCTCTTTCCCAGGATAGCCATGAGATCCCTCTTTTCCCATGCTCTCCCTTAGCACTAGGCTTTGTCAAGGTCACCTTGTCATCTCTTTCCATTCCCTTCTCACTCTCTTTGTCAATTTTAACAAAGATCTCTGTAAGCACCTGGGGCTGAAACAGGACCGTGCACTTTCTGCTGCTGATTACGTGTGAAAAAATAACAACTTCCTGATATTACCAATCCAGTGACAAAAATCTCTCCAAAGAGAAAGGCTGAACAGTGACAGCAAAGTGAACACTTCTGCTGTTCCAGCCTGGAACAGCAGCAGATTGCAGAAGTGTTATTTGGCTTTCTTAGCCCTAGATCAGTCAAATCAAACCTAACCAAGTTCTAGCTGCAAAGAGCCCTTAGAGGAAGCCTGCTCAGCATCAGACAGGACAGCCCTCCCAGCACTCAGACCCTTTAACCACATTGCTTTTCCTTTGAACTTCAGAGGGGCACACCTGGAGTACTTGAATTTTCTAAAGTTGTGTAGATATTCACCTATAACTGTGGGTGCAATTTATATTCTCGTTTTCCTCATTTGCACTGTTGCTGCTGCTTACTTTTCCCCCTTGTCAGTCTTTGTTCAGAGGCCCAGGATATGGCCTTCTACCAGTGGAAACTACCAGCTTATTTTTTACTTCTTTACCCTCAAAAATGTCACAGGAATGACTTCTGACTTGGTGGCGACATGGAGGTTGTCAAGTCAAGTTTAGCAGCTGACTCACAGGCCATTACTCACCCAACTGCCATTCCACTTTTAACCTCCCCAGCCTGTGTTTAAAACTGAGTATCACACCCTGTAGCTATGCTGCTAGGAAACACATTAAGAGCTTCATTTGAATAAAAATATGTTCTTTTCAGTGCAGAAAAAGTTCCTATTTAGATATAGGAGATGACAAGCAAATTATTTTAGTGGCAGAGGACTGGAACCTTTACTCGTTACAGTATAATATGTC
The DNA here is from genome assembly GCF_028018845.1 of Melospiza georgiana. Taxonomy (NCBI): domain Eukaryota; kingdom Metazoa; phylum Chordata; class Aves; order Passeriformes; family Passerellidae; genus Melospiza; species Melospiza georgiana. Next base: position 16,881,851 of record NC_080442.1, read on the forward strand.
ATGGCACTGATTTTATGCACTGGCCATTCAAGAGTTAATGATTTGTCAATTAAGGAGCTGTAGCCAAGAGATCTAACAAATATTACAGAAGCAGTTGTCACAGAAGGTCCTGCTCCCTAAAGTGGCTCTGCATGTCCAGGAGGGATTTGAACATCAGGTCATTTGTTTTGGTCACATCTCAGATCCTGCCCTGACCATGGGAATGGTGTGCCCAACACTCACTGCATTGTGCCCTTTGCTCACCAAGCAAAACAGAGACCAGCAGCGGATTGTTTACCCATTAGAGGGGCTGTGCTTGTGTCACCTCACACAGGACCACAGGAGGTCCCAGAGACTACAGAAGTGACCTGTGAATTATTTATGCAAACACCCCCCCCTGCAAATCCACGTGCACACCCCACATCTGCCCCTGCCCTCAGCTGCTTCTGGATGCAGTCTGAGAAATGCACTAAAAACATACAACCTGCAGAACAGAGGCATGAGTATAAAATGTCTGTGCCTGAATTTCTGGCTCCAGAAAGGGCATTTCACCCTGATAGAAAAGTAGAAATTTGAATTCGAGTTTTGAGTTCAGAATTTCTCCCTCTCCATGCTGAATGCACAATGCCCATGCACACACCTGGCCCTTGTACAGAAGGTTTCCTTTTTCCTGTAGAGCTTTCAATGTAAGCTTTGGGCCCAATTTTTCTCCATCTCCACACTGAATACCCAATCCCTCATACATGCACTCACACCTGCCCCTTGTACAGAAGGGAGGGGGTTTTGTTTGTTTTTTAAACTACCCTTTCTGGGCAAGGATGATCAATTGTCTCTGTCTCTTGCTAGTCATGTCCCTATTACAGAAGATCCTGTTCCAATAAATGATTAGTATGTGCAGAATGCATTAAAATGAATTATAATAGCAATCTGATCCCCAGTGCCTCTGCAGAACCTTTCCATCACAGGTGACAGCTGGTTCCCTTGGGCTCAGCTCTGGAGAGACACTGCCAGACCTCAAAGCTCAACCCAACAACTTGGGATGAACCTCACCAACTACACAGAATATGCAACTTCTCTCATTGTCTCCAAACTAGGAGAGAGATGCCTCAAAGGCTATTCAACAAGCTGGTGTACACAACCTCATCTCAAATAAATGTGAATGCTTTTTTTCATACATTATGTGATTACAGCCTCTATCTGCCTATGGTGCTATGTTTTATTACAGGCCACCAAAAATAATTAGTTGGTGACCCAGAAAACTGATATATAAAATCCTTTTAATCACCAATATGGCTTTCAATTATATAGTGTAAACTTATTAACCTTTTTACTGCTGAGATTTGATTTATGGAATTCCAGCTGCATTCACATTACAGGAGGAGACAGAAAGTGTCTCCTATGATGTGTTGGGATTAACAACTGGTAGCTGGCTTTGCCATCAGAGTCTCACAGAGCTCTGGCAGCGTCCTGGGTCCCCAGGGGCTCATTTCTACCCGAGCTGTGTGAAAAGTTTGGTCTCTGGAGTGAGACTGTGTAACTGCTGTCACTTCTTATCCAAGCCAGAGCACACAGGACAGTTGTGGCTTTCAGCAGGAGCAGGGGCTGTGTGAGCACTGGCTGCATTAATAAACAATTAGAGCAAAGATAGGGCTGCATTTGTAACTCTCCCATGGTCAGAAAATACCTTCTTTCATTTCCAGTGCCTGGACGGGCATTTCCCCTGTTGAGCTGTAAGAGAACTCCAAAAAGCTCACAGAAACTCATGTGTTGGCGTGAGAATGTTTGTTCTCTTTTTCATGATACAGAAAGAACATTTAATGCTTTGTACAAGGTTTTAGGCATTCCCGGTCATCTTCCCATGGGCTGTGTTCTACAGAGACCAAAAGCAAACAGGCCATAGTAAATTCCTGCTAATTAAAAAGCCAAAATACTAATCTGAACTACAAAATGGATCAAAAGCCAATAACACATATATGTAAAATGTAAATCCTACCACAGCAGACCTGAATGAAGGATAGAAGGAGCTGTATTTCTAGGCACATATGTACTGTCTTTCAAACCTCAAGAACAAACACAAAAATAATGAATCTGGCCATAACTTCCATTCACAGTTCCCCTTCTATTTCTTGCAGACTCATTATTTGTAGTTTATTGACAATAAAATAGAGTAGCAATGTTCTGTAAGATCATTTCTGCTATGAACACCTAATGACCTCTTTTATAATCTTGGGAGGGCTAAAATAATTAACATATTTGGGTCAAATTTTGCAAATAAACATCAGTTTTCAATTTTCAAACCGTATCCCCTTCAATCTTAGAAACCATTTTTCAGTTAACTTATTTTTCAGAAATTTGTAATGTGCAAACATCCCCAGATAACACAAAGTAGCAAGGTGAAATAACCAACATTCCCCACAAACTGAACCAAACTTTGATCACATTTACTTTAGCTTTGTTCTTCAAACTTGAAAAGATTTGAAACCCCCAGTGAGGAGAGGTTGTGTGAGTGGGTGATTTGGTACCCTGTGCAAGAACCATTGTCCGTAGAGAAGGGAAATGCCAATATTTCATAGATTTATGGACTGATTAGGGTTGAAAAGGACCTTAAAGCTCATCCTCTAGATCCAACCCTTCCATGGGCAGGGACACCTTCGACCAGACCAGGCTGCTCCAAGCCCTGTCCAACCTGGCCTTGAACATCTCCACAGATGGAAATCCGCCACCACTTCGCTAAAATGCTGTGGAATGAGACACAGCTGCCCACACAGGCACTTCTTTGGCTGCAAAGCTGAGCTCCAACCCCTTCAGACAGCCCCAGGCCAGTGGTTCCTTTGCCAACAGGTTTGCACAGACCCCAGATCCCACCTGCCCAGCTCATACCTGGACACCCAGCAGGGCCATCCCAAGGCCATCCCTGGCATCTCTGTCTCCACAGGCTGGGATTCCCAGTGCAGCCCACGTGTTCCAGCCACACCAGCTCCTCCAGGTGCTCATGAGCCCCATCACAGACACTGGGAGATTTTAAAGTGTGTTCTGTGGAACAAGGAGAATAAAAATCAGTGGCACTACAGAAATCAGCCAGTGCCTTTCTTTGCTCACAAATCTTCATTTGATCAGCTAGGGAAATTATGAACCATCTAAAAATAACGCAGTAAAGCTGGTCAATGACAATTGTAGCATAAAGACTAATAGAGATGGTGCTGTGAATCTGGTGCATTCTGTTCTGCTAAAGCCCATTTATAATTTTTAATAAAAACAGTAACATTTTACAATAAGTGGACACCATTTAATGCTCAATTACTATGAAATTCCTTTGGAAATACATATTAAGCACAGCAGCTCTGTATCTATAGCAGGAGGCTTCCTTGAGATTGATGTTATCACAGGGAATACTGGGGGAATGTCAAGTCCAGCACCAGTGCACTCAATATTTTTGCCCTCTGGGTCATGTATCTTTTCCTCCCCCACCCTGACATTTAAGATGAATCCTTATCTATGTGGAGAGGAACCTTATAAATTATATACATGCTGCATTTAAAAAAAAAGAAATTTGCAACACAGGCTGGCAAGGCGCTTAGTAATGATTAACTGAGACATTTTCGAATAACAATACAAAAGGTACCGCTCCTAAACAGGCAATTTTCTCTTGAAGGCCAAAAGGTTTCTAAACCCCCAGGTTTATAAAACAAGCATTATTCCAGACAAAGCACAAAACCTTTGCAGCAGAACTAACTTCAACTTACTCAAGATTTCTCTTAGCAAGAAAAATCTCATAAATCTTCATCCTCTACTTGCAAAAGCTCTTGTAGTGCAACATCCTCAGCTCTACCTTACCCTCAGAGCCCACCACGTGGATCTGAGCCCTCTAATGGGCTCAGCACAGGTGGGATTGGTTACCCTGGAAAGCAGAGGGATCTCCCTGATCCCCTACAGCTGCCTGGCTCTGGGCTTTCAGCCCCACATGTTGGTGTTTTAGCTCACCACTGCTCTGTCTGGCAGGTTGTGGGAGATTCTTTGTCCCAGAGGTATCTGGGGGTAAAACCAAGGGGATGTGAACAGAAAGGCAAAAATTGAACCCCAGCAAGGTATGGCTGGACCTCACTGAAAAAGTCTAAATCAGTGCCTCACACATTTTGTTTGGCTACAACTTCTCTTAGCAGCAGAGGCAATAAAAACAAAAAATGGTTGGACTTGGTCTGGGGAATTTTGGGGAACCAAATCCAAGGCTGTCCTTTGTCCCTGGAGTCCACAGCCAGGGCTCTCAGATGGCTGCAGTTCCTGCTGTGACTGCACCCAAAATCTGTCACCTGAGGGGGCTTGACTGGCTTCTGAGCTGCCCTGCTGGCGTTGCAGTGAGGACTAACAAGGCTGGACAAGGTGTGAAGGATGGCAGGTACCAGCCCCACGTCACCAGAGTCTTCAGTTTGCAGCACTGCCAGGGTCCATTACAAATTTAAAGGAGTGCCTCTCTTCCTGGACAATAAACACCACCAATAGCTCCTTAAGCAGCTTGGGAAAAGGAAACAACAGTTGGAGGAAAGGGGGCATCCTAAAGGCTCCACCACAACTAACACTATTCCATTTAAATCATACTTCACATTTTCTGCTGGAATGCAATTTATCCCAGACCCCTGAGCAGCTTAGACACCTGCCATAATAGCCCATTAATTACTTCAGCATGGGAAATATATTTTAATATCTTTGATGCTCATTGCTAAACAATTCACGTGTTCCCAAATGCACCTCAATGGTTTGTTCTTCTGCCTTTTAGATGTTAACAGGCTTTATTTTACAGTTTGGCTTTAATCAACATCTCCCTGAACCCTGTGCAGCATGTGATAATGTTACACCCTCATGCAGGGTCACCAGTTCATTTAGGAACCCAGGACAAGGTATTTATATTTTGCTGCACTCGTGTTCTCATCCTGTAAAAGGTGATTACAACATCAAGTTTTGTCCAGCGTTTCAGTCTCTGAAGATGAAAGGTGCCATGAGGTACAATGGTAGCAGGTCAGCATTTTCAATAAGCATCCATCTGTAAATAAGTCCCTTAAAATATTGCAGCAGTGTGAGTGGAAGCTGCACCCTAATTGGGTAGAGTGAAAAGCCACAGGGCTTATAAATATAAGGTGTAGGTGATCTGTCTTGCCAAAAAAGAGGAGGTTCGTTATATGAAGGACACATTATCCTTTTCTCTTCCTATGATTCAGCATGGTAAGTAGTCATTCCTAATTGGCTTACAGCTTAGTATGAAATATTAGGATGCCACACAATGTGATGACACAGCTGGATTCCTAAGGGAAGCTGAAGAGTGATCTGAGAACAGAAGAGGGACAAGAGCAGATGCGAGCCGGGGGAAAAAAAAAATAGTTGTGGCTTAGAGAGTAGCATGTCATTCTTTATCCTGCTGCTCCTGCGTGCAGCACGCTGCGTGCAGCACGCCGCCTTCCTGGTGCACAGGCAAGAGACCTGTCAGCTCACAGCTCTTAAATAAAACGTGGGGGGAAAAAAATGGCATTGCTGGGGCTGCTGGAACAGGAAGAGCCAAGCAGGCTGAATAAATCCGGGCAATGGCTGCCTCGTCGTGAAAAATACACCGCACAAATTTCGCCTCTCGGCGCGCCCAACGATGATTTCCTCAAATTTATTCTCCGCTGGAAAGGATTTGCCAAATTACCGAGTCAAACAGCGCGTGGGTCACTCTCAGAAGTCCAGCACTGGGAGAGGAGGCGCCCAGGTCTGCGCTGGGAGTTGTTTCCTGGCTGGCCTTGATTCAGGAAGGTAATTAAACAGCTGCCTACCTGAAGTCAATAGGGCCATTCACATGCACTTAAGTGCTGCTGACGCCAGGCCGAGGGGAATAGGCTTCTCAGGGGGAGATTTTTGCTGCAAATACTAGTGCTAATTCAAAATTCACTTTCTGCAAAGTCCTTCCCCTGCAGTCAGCTGAAATTAGCTATATCCACTGCAGTGCTTGCCAGGAAACTTGATAGAATATCGCCCAAAGTGAACACAAAGGAGAAATAAACACAGCAGAAATTAATAACAGGAGTTCAGACTGGTAGGTTGCAGGAGATGTGTTATAAATTTCATCCAGCTGTAATGCAAATTCTGCCAAATGATTGGGAACATCTCCCTTTTTATATCACTGTTTCACTACATATTAATAGCAACCAGTTACTGATGCAGTACTAAAATATTAATGATATGGCCATAAACCTGAATCAGTGCCTAACTTGGCAGAACAACGTAGGGCATCTTTTCAATCACGTGTGAACAAAACCAGTTTTCAGAAACCATTTTGTAACTGCAAAACCATGCGAGCAGAAGTAATTGCAGGCCTATTTTAGGCACAAAAAATTGTTAGTCTTCCTTGGAAAATCAACAGCCCCGTTGAGGTGTACAGTATGGGTGCCCAGATCTTTCTGCAAGGCTGAGAGAATCTCAAACCAGGCAGAAACAAAGTTCATGCAATTAATTAGTAAGATTTCATCTGTGATTTCATCTGCAGCTGATATGACTGACTTTTATGTGTGCATTAGAGACAATAGCATCCAGCCCCTGGGGATTAATTGTTTCAGCAGGATTTAGCCCTTTGTTCTGGACTGAGATGGAATATGGGAAGGCAAGAAAGCCAAAGCAAAACCTAGAATTTTTACACTTGCAGGTGAATTTATCAACTCTGTATTGCATCATCCGTGACCGCAACAGAAATTTGGGGATGGTAAAAGGATTTTAAAGCCAAAAACTTCCCTTGCACTTCTTATATTTTCCAGTCTTGGAAACATACACAGACACTGAAATGCCCTTCCCAGGAGAGCTAGGGGTCAGTGCCAGCTAAACAAGGCAGCCTTTGGGGTGTTTGGTTCTCTATAAAAGACAAGCAGGTCTTGAAGTGTCCTCACTTCTCAGTTTGGCTAAGCTCTATCTGAACTAGGCTGGTCCATTTCATTATTCACATTTGTCCCTTTCTGTGCAGATGGGGCCATGCATCCAAGCTCCTTTCACACACCTTTAATTGCAGCTACAAATTAAGGTAAGGACAGACACAGAAGGATTCTGGATTCTGTACAATTCCCAACAGCAGCTAGCACCCCAGGAAGAGCTGGAATACTAAAAGAATTTTTTATTTCTACATTTCCAAAGGACACAGGAAATGGCTCGTTCCTCCTTCACCCCATCAGGATCCAAAATCAGCTCTGGAGAAACTCATTTATTGCCAACATTTGCATTGTCAATACTAAACCAAGGACATTGCTTTAAAGGTCTTTAACTGCTGCTTCTCTAACTCATCAGTGCACAAATAAGCTTTGGTCATGACTGAGTTTTCCATTTAGAAGTGCACAGAACGGCATGAAATTAATTATTAAGAAGGGTCTTTTTTTCTGGTTTACAACCACAGTTACATAAACGAGGACCCAAATCCCACAGAGATATCACTGAACAGTGTCAGCACCTGGGAGGCAGGGCTGGTCACTGCGACAATGCCTTTGTTATTTGCTGGCCAGAGTCACTGCAGTCACTTACAGCAATGATAATCTTTCTTCATTACACCTGCAAGCAGATGCCATCGAGGTGTGACTGACACCTCAGAGTAAGTGATCACATCCATTGGCTCCTTGTTTATTAATAACACCGTTGAAATTTTAGTGTTGCTTCTGCTCAGGTGGAAGATAACATTTATTTGATGGACACCTGTCATTAGGGAAGTTTCTCCTACAACTGAAGCAGCAAATAATACAGTCTGATTGCAAACCAAGTTGCCAAAACAAAGACTTTCTTTGGTCTACAAGTTACCAGAGCAGGAGGAAAACTGCTTGTGTTTTGAAACTCATTCAAGCGAGACTGCAAATCTCCCATATCTGAAGTCTACTCTAAAAAACCAAAAAATCCCTGTCTCTTGGAAGAAGACAAGTCAAACATAACTCGTTCCTTTATTCTTTTTCTCTCTTACCATGCTTTACAGATAATTGTTTCATCTTGTTCTTCTGTTTCCAAGAAAGACCTTTCTAAATCCTCAGGCAATATTCAGAGCAGGCAGATTTTTCTTTGAGTGTTCAAGGCTGATCTGATCAATTTAAAAAGAGGAAGGTTACAGTATATTTTAAACCAAATACCCCATAGTGTAAAATCTCAGAGGCCATTCTAAAGAAAAATATATTTTGTTAGCAAGTAAATGCAAAGAAATGATAAAGGGATTAGGTACAACCCCCTTTCTCATGTGTCCTCTGGGATTTTCTGCATTGTTCTCTCGGTTTAAAGGGTTTAAAATACAAGGGTAAGGCTGCTCAAGTCCTGGACATGTGAGTTCTGTTCTCTGGCTGGAAATGAAGTGCCACAGATCACACAAAATTCTTCCTGGCTGTTTTCTTCCCCCACATTTTTGTCCTTTTTCACCCATAAAAGCTATGAATCATCTCCAGCCACGGAGTCTCCCAGCATGTGATGCACCACAGGGCCCCACAATCTTATCTGAGGCTCTTTGGACCCAGCTGCAATGTAAACACTCTTCACCACTGGGACTCCCTTACAGGGTTTAGAGTCTCTCTTTGCAACTGCAAATTCCCAGTGAAGTACAACTGCTGCCTTAAGGCTCCTTAAGGCCTCAAGAATCAGACGTGGCATAACATGAAATTTGCTTCTCCCTTTACAAACTGGCTAAACAAACTCATCTTCGTTACAGTGGGACACTCTTCATTTCCCTGTCTTTCATTCTCTCTTCCCTCTTGTTGATTCCAAAAGGACACCACAAAGACCAACCATCAGGGCCAATTTGCTTTCCAATTTTCCCAGCAGCTTTGCAATCACGTTCCCTTTGTCACCTGAATGCAGTATATCAAATTTGCAGCCTGGGTGTGAACAGCTTCTGGAATTATCTCCCCTGGACAAGGCACCAAAGAAATCCAAAGGCAAGTAAACAGAATGCAAAAATACCTTTGAATTGGATTATGCCACATTCCTAAATCCTCACCCTGGTTCTCCAGTAGTTATCCGTTCCTCCTTTCCTGCTTCCCTTCTGGCTAATATTTTCCCACCCAGAACTCAGTCCACATTGCCACAGCAATCAAAAATATTCTGTAAAGTTGCTAAGTCTGCATGAACCTCCAGAGCCTGGCAAGCTGTGTTGTAACACCAAAATATGCTCTTGACAACCACTGACCCCAAAAGCTGATACGATCAAACACATCCCCCCACGAAAGAAAGAACAAGGCCGTAATCAGTTTTACCATTTTAAGGAAAATAAATCCTAATCCTTTGCTGTTCTGTGGTATTCCTCTAATTGCTGTTTCCTTACACATTCAAACATGTCCAATTTGGTTCTGTTGTTTGAACGTCACTTGGAATCAAATCAGTGTTGCACATACAACGTCTTTGAACCTTTTAGTCCAGCTGTGAACTTTGGGCTTAATCCTTTAGGGCGCCCCTGTCTAGCAAGCTTTAATGTATATTAAATTTTCTAAAAGGAGAGTGAAAGTGGTCAAAGCAAGATAGTGCAAGGCTCTGTGTTTCATAAATTAATAAGCATCACCAACTGCATTGCTTGACCCTTTAAACTCTATGAAATTAATATAAGTAGACAACCAAAGTGCACTTGGCCCCTGAAGAGCCTTGGAAGTTCACTTAAGCAATCCAAGTTTCCTTAAAGTTTTATAAGCCAGCTTTTAAAGCAAGTCCTTTGTACTTATTACTGGTGACAGTGAGCATTACAACAGCCAATGAACCTTTGCTGACTTCCGACCCCAATATGGTAGAGCACAGTTATCAAGGGAAATATCAGAATCAAAGCTTGTATATTACATCGAGGTCCTGACTCCTGCAAGAGCCCCCCATAGACTCCTCTGAGTATGTCAGGGAAATAAACAGCTAATATTCTCAGACATCTACTTATGATGTACGGATATTACTGTTTACTTAAGCACTTTTGGCATAGGAACACCCACCCCCACCTCCCAAATAAAAACTGAAGCCTCTCACGAAGGAAGCTGTGGCACTCCCAGCTCCTTTGCAAGAAGACAGAATTTAGATCTTCTGTTTAACCTGGAAAAACCCCCTCCACTTGGTGGTGGCGAGTCAAGCAACACTAAGTGTTCATCTTAACCGATTAATGGATTTAAATTATTAATTGGCACTAGGTAGGCATGGTGAGGAATACCCAGCCTTCTCTGAGCCCTGCACACGGGCTGAGACTGCCTGGAACAAAGAGGGCTCTGTGAATCCACACCTACTGCGTTCTGGCATCAGTCCTGCAGTAACTTGTAATACTTGAGTTAGCATCCTGTAGAAATAAGATATCTCAGTGCTGCCAGCTGATTATATTTTTCATAATGTAAAAGGTTCTTGATGAATTATTCAGGGGCTTTTCCCAGTGTTTAATGAAAAAAAAAAAGGAAAAAAAAAGAAGAAAGGAGAGACAGAACCTCCAAGGCAGTCAGGTTTCTGGGAATAAACAGGCTGACAGGCAGTGGTGCCAAATATTAGTAATTATTATTGGACTGTAAAGCCCCAATTAATGATGATGTTTAAGCTAAACTTTTCAAAAGGGCAGGCAGAAATTCAAAGCCAGAAAGGTTTTTTGATGAGATGAGAAATCAGAAGATTATCTGCTGAAGGGCATCAAACCCCATTGCGTGTCCTCCTCCAGCCATGAAGTCAGAGAGGGCACATGTTATCTGTTCTCTCCACCTGTTAACAACATTTGGGTGAAGCTTTTGCAGACATTTAATGACACTGATTTCCATTTGTTCATCTCATTTGTCTGTCTGCTAGGTCTGGGCATGGACAGAGACAATAACATCAGAGCATGGAGAAAATAAATAGACAAACATAGAGATATATTTTATATATATACCATACATGATTCTGCATAAGAAATACAACCCAAATAAAAAGCAGACATTAAGTATTAGGAAATAATTGGTGAAATTCCCTAGCAGAAACATGGATAACAAGAGACAGATGGAAAAAGGAGGTACTTTGAGGAATGTGGCTTCCACACAAAGTGAACGTTACCAGGGACAGGCTGGTGACAGGGTCACAGTCCCTGCCAGGCACTTGTCTGCTCTGAGAACAGGGAAGTTCATTTAGCAACTCCCTGATTATTAAATATAAATTGGCTCATAAGTGAACCTTGAAATACTTTGGGCCTATTCTGACACATGTTGCTCCAATTCAGATTTTTTGTGAGTGTAACCAAGCAGCGATTATTGAGGATGGAACCACATTAATTGACCTTCAGCAATAAAACAGCTAATTTGAATGTATATATATATATATGCCCACAGTCATCTACAGTAGTGTTAGTGGTTTGATTGCATGAACCAATACTTCAAGGAATCAAATACCTTCAAATGAATCGCATGCACTGACCGGACACAAGCCTGAGTGACCACCCCAGTGCAGCATGAGAAAGCGAATGACAAAATTGTTGACATGAGAGAAAAATTCCTACATTTAGGACTCCTTCATTTACAAACCAATCACTGCTGCCTTTTCCTCAGAGTTATCCATCTTCTTGCTTGTGAGTGGATCCCCAGCTGGTGTCAGGGGAGATGTCCACAAGGAGCAGGAGGTGAAAAAGGAGTCTGGATTTCCTTCCAAGAAAGGAAAGCCAACTTTGCAAATCCCAAATCTTCAGCACCAGCCTCAGGAGAAGGCTCTGGTAAATGCTCATTTAGCTCTGGCAGAACAGGCTCTGCCTAAGAAAGACAAACTGTGAGTCCTGCAGCTCTCTTTCTGAGAAAACTCTGAGTAACACTATCTGGAGAGGAAGAGACACAAATGTCTCTCAAACTTGAAACCTGTTTTTCTTACTTGGAACAGTTCAGTACTGAAGTACCTACAGGAGCTTGCAGATGAGATATTAATTTGCTTTCCACCTTTCCCCAGGAGATTTCCAGGCTTTCTGATGGATGAGCTCTGTCTTCCCAGCTCCCATACTCAGTCAGGCCTGTGACACATCTTTGTTTTTTGGTTCCTTGGATCAGGAAAGTTTGCTGAGTCTGGGGGAGTCTCAGAACTGCCTTCCAAGTCACTAAAGTCTTCTGCAGACCACTTTTGATTAGCCAGCTGGAAAAGAAAAGTGCCTTTTATCAAATCCCCTGGGGCTAACTCATATTGAAAATAACTTGTTCTTAACACTTTTAGAGGCAGGGTTTCAAATGATGAATGAAGAAGAATATTCTCTGTCACAGGGTTTTCTTTGTTTTTCAAGTCCTCAGAGGGAGTTTGTGATCTTTGAAGCTCTGGGACTGAGAGCTCAGTCGTTTCCCACTGAACTTGCCACCGTTTCCTTCTGCTGAAGGTTGGCTGTGTCTTGCAAAAGAAAAGAAGATTATCCTAGAAGTACATGGCCAGAGCATTTCCATAACTCAGGTAATCAGTCTGGTGCAAAGATCTACTTTTTGCCTTTCTTCAGGCAGCAACCAGTACCAAACACTGCAGTCCATGAACATTCCTGCCACACAAATGGCTTTTAAAATAATAGGAAATAGCCAGAGTATGTCTAACTTCACATACTGGTTTTCTGGTTTGTTTTAAATTTCTCATGCCTTTGTTCTTTGAAATGTCTGAAGGTTTTACCTTTTTTAATTTTGGGGTGCTTTTTCTTATTTTAGCTTAGCAACTTTTCAAAAGCTCTTAGTTATTTCTCATGAAGAACAGAATCAGGCTCTGAAATGTAATTGGAATTTTTAAAGTTTCTAGGCTAATTTTCTTAAATACAAAACAAAAGAAATTGGAAATATGAAAATAGGTTTTGCTCAAATGTTCAAAATTTTTGGTGGCTAAAAAAAGACAGAGTGTTATTAACAGCTTCGAAGCTTTCCAAATTTTAAGCAGAATCCAGTAGAATTTTTATGAGACAAGAAACCCTTCTCTGACAATTTTATCAGTGAAGCTTACAAAGAAAAGATCTAACAGACAATGAATAAGAAACACACTGAGACTATCAATTAAACCACAAATACTCTACTTGGCTCAGAAAATTCCACAGTGAGTGGATATTAATTTCAAGGATACAAATTAGTAACTATAAACAGCGTTAAATGAATCACAGAATAGCCTGACTTGGAAGGGACCCATGAGAATCATCAAGTCCAACTCGTGGCCCTGCCCAGGACACCCCAAGGTTGCTGTACATGACATTGTACAAACAAGACCTTGGTGCAGTGCCACCAAGAGAACCAGACACACAGCTCCTGCTGAATTCCCCTGACTCCTTAACTTGGGTGCAAACATGATTTTCTTACTTAGAGTGAGCTCAGGTCCCTCTGGGCAGCACTTCCTTGGGATGCAGAGCTGCCCTTGGGTCCTTCCAGCCCACTGGACACTGAGCCCATGGGTATTTTAGGGTTAATAAGTTACCTGGCTCTGGGGTCCCACCTCCCTCAAAAGGGAAAGATTTAGATTCCTTCAGGCTGAAAGACAGTGGATATAAATTAGCTATTCAAAATAAAGTTTGCCCTGTGAGGGTGGGCAGGCCCTGGCACAGGTGCCCAGAGCAGCTGTGGCTGCCCCTGGATCCTGGCAGTGCCCAAGGCCAGGCTGGACAGGGACATGGGCTCGGGACAGTGGGAGGTGTCCCTGCCATGGCAGGAGGTGGGACAAGATGGGCTTTAAGGTCTCTTACAACCCAAACCATTCTGGGATTCCTGCCTTGCAGCCAGAGGAAGCCATGCTCCAACTTCTCTACCTCCCAAAGAAGAAGTTCTTCACTCCCAGCAGAGGCAAAAGGAGAAATCCTGCTTAACCATCTGTGACCTCAATGGGAAGCAATGGTCATCTTCCACTCAACCAAAAAAATGTGACTGCCTTGGTGTGGGTGTGCATCTGCCTGAGGGAATGCAGAACAACTTCAGCTTCCCCATGTGGGGGTGGAAATGCCCTTGGGGTAACCTGGGTGATTCCTTTCAGGCAGATAAGGGAAAGCTTAAAATGGGAAAAATTGAGATTGGACCGTAACATGTCCCTAACTATGGACACGAAAAACACACAGGAAAAACCACTGAGGGGCAAAAACTTCAACCACTAGAAGAAGGTCTAGTATCAGCTCAAACTCTGCCAAAGAACATCTTATTAAGCCAATTCTGTCCAGGCAGGCATTCACCCCAACACTCCAGCTGAGCTCCTGACACTGCAGCAAATTTAAATACTGAGTTAGCCCCCAAAAGAAACCCCTCCCACACAGACTAAACACATGCTACATCTCCCACAAAGGAAGGAGACTTTTCCACAGCTCCAGAAATATTCATTTGACAGTTTCTCTTTCCTTGGCTACAGCTCTGGTAATTGATCTGCTCTATTATTTTTCCCCATTCTTTCTCTCTTACATTTAAATATGTCCTTCATACTTCTGGAGGGTTTTTTCCCCCTAGCCTGTATCTCCACTGTTACATTATTTTTTATCTCTATCCTCTATTCTTCATGTGTGAAAAGGGTGCTCTGTTCTCTAATATTCATTTTTCTTTTTTTATTCTCCAAGTACTTTCTTTCCCATCTGTAACAGCCCCTAATATGCACCTCCATTCGATTTTACTTACCCAGCTTGAAACCCTCTCATTCTAATTACCTTTTCAGTTTTCTTCTATTTCTCCCTTGAGATGTCTCAATTAGTGTACTTTTTCTTACTGGCTGTCACCTCTGAGCTACAAGGTGGGTCTAACTCCAACTTAAACCATGCAGAAAATAAATGAGGAGCTGTTCTTGGCGGCCCTGCTGAAGGTGGTGTTACTTTACAAACTAGTGCACCTTTAATAGATGATAAATGGGCAGAAAAGTGGCCTTGTTAATGCAGCAGCCCTTGATTTGGTTGCCATGCCGTGTCCTTTCATTACTCAAAGATACAGGAAAGGCAACCTATGCTAAGTCCTGGGTGATGTAATTCCATACAAAGAGAGTGAGTAGAGGCTAATTAACATAGTTCTGGTCAAAGCCTGAAATTAACTCTTGTCTTTAAAGACCAAAGCTAAAAATGTCATTTGTCTTGCCCATAATTATGTTTAGAGGTAATTATGGTAGCAGAATAACAGCAAGCAAAATGAGCCTAGGAGTGGGCTGTTCTGCCCTTTCTATCGCTAGCAGGACTCGGAATTCTATTTCTGTCAAAGAGAACTGGATAAAAATGCAGGTGACATCCACAGTACATTTCTTTGATTAAAATTGGCACTGTTATATTGAAGTTCACGCAGAGCTTTCAGAACCTGAGGAGTAAATTCTCTCTCCACATGTTCCCACATAATGGAAGAACGAGCACCCTCCCCATGGCCGCTGGCGCTGCTGCAAAGGGGAGATGTGAGCCTGATTAAAGAGCCAGGCTGGGACCCCAGAACCACATCCACAGGGACGTGTCCTGCCACAGACTCACCTCCCAGGTCCCTTCAAATGACCCAAGATATCTACACAGCACAGAGTTACCTCCAAATTAAAGCATTTACTTCCTGGGGTAATTAATTTGTCATGCAGGTCTGACCACATCGTCATTTATCCAGAGCCACAATAACTATCTCTGTGTTCTGCAGAACAGGTATGTACCCCACATGTTTGAATCCACTTGTTTAAATTATATATCTATGCTTAAAAAGATATTATTGTTGTTATTATTGCTGCTATTATTTAAATCCCAGTGGCATATGCTGCTGTCACCATTCAGGTGTCCTGAGATCCATCTACCTGCAGCTCCTGCTTCACCACCAACCCTGAAATTTATGGGCACATCAGCCATAAGTGACTTGGAGGATTTATTTGTGAGGTATGTAGCGCTAATTTAAAGATTTCAAACTAAACTTCAGATTTCTACTGCACTGGGGCTGAAGGTGATAAAAATGCACACGCATGGCCCATTACTGCATGGGCTGCTGGCAGATGCCAAGGTCTGGAACACAGCTGTAAGCAGAGCACATTCACTTGCTCCAAACTTGTCTTTTTCTGAAATTATTACACTTTTCAGTGTAAATTCAGTGAATTCACCCAAGGGCCCATAATATCATTTTTGGCACAAGTACAAACTAAGTTATAGCCATGATTTCAGAGAGATGACGATGCTGCATAAAACACCTTACAGCAACTTTAATGAAGTTCTGAAGGAGAAAAGATCACCTCTGCAGACTTTTCTAATGGTTCTAATGGAACACCTCTGCCATTTTCACTGGCATCTTCCATGGCAAGAAGGGAATTAAGGAAAGGTTCCTCTGAGGGGACAAGCCCTAGGGGTTCCAAAGGCATTCTTCCACTGTGCTGCTGAAATCTTAGTCAGTCTTAAGAGATCAGCTCCACTGGAGCACTAAATTTTAAGCATCAGTTTAAGGCCATGGTACAGGAGTTGGGTTTTAAACAAGATAATTTAAAATGACTAAACCTATATAGCCCTTGACCTGTCTCTCTTCAGAACTCCAGAAAACTTTCAGAAACTTTGGGGGCAGGGAGGGGGGTCCTGTCCCCAAAATTTCATGGTTTTTCCCCAGCTATATCAGTTACCCAGTAAAATGTGTCCCTTCTCCCTACAGACATTGCCTCACATCCTTCTTTAGACCTTCACAGCTATTGCATTACTACCACTACTTTTACAAGTGCCAGAAGTACCTTTAAGATGACATCTGCCAGTATCACCTGACAGACACAAGCACCAAAGCCCATCTGGAAAAGCTGCCTCTCCCCATTATATTTTTGCATACTTCATGAGATTTTCTTGCAAAATTTTTTAATGATTTGTTTAAACACACAAAAAAAAGCTGAAGAGTTGCATGTTACACTGACATCTGTTACATTCAAACTCTCTTTGGGGTCCTGTTAACCAAGTTTCATCCCTAACTAGGTGGAATTCTAGAGATGCAAACCTTGCAAAGTTGCCATTTATGGGACCTGGACTGAAATTGCAGACACCTCTCTCAACTCCTAAGAGCAAGGTCAGTTCTCTGCAGCACACCCAGCCTGGCTTGTCCTCCCAGAGGTAATGCAAAGCACAGAGAGCGCAAACCAGAAAACCAGATTGTGACTGAGGAGACACAGAGACAGCAAACAGTGCCCCTGAACTGAAGCCATCTTCTGAAACCTCTCACTGGCACAGCACAGAACCAGCAGAACAAAGATGTGATGTGAAAATAGAAAGCTTTTGAGTTCAGAGTCTGGCACCAGGGGCACGTGTGACACTCTCTGGACCTGCACCTGCTCTAGAGTGCACCAGGAGCTGGATAGAGGGGCAGCAGTGACAGAGGGTGACCATGTCAGTGAGCCCACAGGACCCCAGCCACCAGCAGAGATTTATCTCTGTTTAGCCATGTTAGCCCAGGGCTGGCAAGCAGCCTCTCTTCACACAGTGGGCTCTCAATCAGGCTTTCAGATGCCTTACACCTCCTTTCCAAAATATTCCGTCTCCATTGCCCCAAGGTTTGGTGTGGCTGGACCCACCAGTGTACACTGAAATATGTTCTACAATCTCGCCACAGTGCAGAGACCAAATTGGAAAATATCTTAGAGGCCCCAATTTCATTAGCCATGAAACAAAATTTTCACTGCAAATCATTAGTTTTCACAAGAGTAATTCATCTTCTCCCTTTGGCATGGGAAGCTCATCAGATGCTCTGATGTTTGACCAGCTGAGCAGCCACTGACAGAACACCTCCTCTGAGATCAGCAGGTCTGTGTCAGCCAGGCATCCCACCAGCAGTGGCACCTACACCCATGGTTCCCAAAATGCAGCACTGCATGAAGCCATCCCAAGGTGGCCTGCTGCCACAAAAGAGCTCAAGGCTTTCCATTCACATTACTTGGCCATGACTGATACCAACTGCTGACCCTGAGCTCACAGGACCATGGTTCTCCTCTCCTTGACATCAATGGGATATCTAAAACAGTACAACACTTTTACTGAAGCCCCAACTCCTCCTAAAATCAAAGATTTGTACTGGAGGGGAGAAAGCAGAGATCCCAGCTTGTGCTCAGAATCCAGCAGGATGAATCCATCACTGCCACTTGGCTTCCAGTTGTTAATTTGAGTGAAAGAACTCTCATCTTCCATGGAAACTTTCTCAAATCAGCAGGAACTCGTTTGTTAAAACTGCTTCCCTGTCTCCACCGCATTTGAGAGCACCTTGGTCTTTGCAGAGCAGCACAAAACAACACAGACAACTCTAAAATGTCTCAGATGGCAGCTCCAAATGCTTACAGTTTATGTAAAGCCATGGAGCCAGCATGATAAGATCTAATTACCAAGCGAATTAGTAAAAAAACAGCTGCAAGGTTTGCAGAAATGTCTGGAAGTGCAGAGTAAATGGCCACAATTGATGGAGTTATTGCACAGGCATCCTGAGGGCACAGTCTGCAGCACTCCAGTCCTAACCAAAATCACTGTCAACAGTTGTTGTTTTCTCCATTCTGTTAAATGAGAAGAGCATGAAAATGATCCTGCAAACAGCCATTTAATATTCTCATGCACGTGAACTGCAATTATCAGCAGCAGCAACAACAAACTCTGCTGTAATGTGTTCATGGTTAATCAATTCAATTGATCACTGTTTATTAAATAAAAACCTGCTCTCTAAACAGTTCTCTAAATGGCAAGTTTTGGGGCTTGGGGTTTTTTCTCCTAGCTTTCTTTTCCTTTTTTTTCCTTTTGTTTTTTTTTTTTTTTTTTTTTGTTTGTTTTTTTTTTTTAACATGCTTCTAGGAGAATCAGGAGACCAATTAAAGCTTTTAATTTAAATCCAAGCTAAGATAAATGTTAGCAACATATAGTGCCTTTACAAAAGCATTAGCTTAAAAGAGGTTTGAATCAGCCTAGCCACTCCCTGGAAAATCTGCACTGGATCTGATTCCTTCCAATTCCAAAGGCTTTCAAGGCAACAGCCAGCACATTTATGTGTGTAAGAGACAGTCATGACCAGGTCAGCTCAGGATATCAGAAGTGGGCTGTTGGCAATGCAGATTAGGGGACACACTTTATTCACATCAGCACTGTAGCATTGATCACCCCTATTCTGCACCTTTACAAAGCAGATTGGAAATCAATGAATTGCAGGCTGGAGAGATGCTGTGGATAACAGAAATCCTCTATAGCCAGTTATCTCCCTACAAGGAATAACGTCCCTGCACAGACTGGAATCCTTTAAACCTACGAGGAATATCCACTGCATCACAAGTTCAATGGAGATTGATACCAGGCACAGCCAGGGTCTGGCTGTACCCCAGCCCAGAGCCAACTCCATCACTTGAACACCACACCCAGAACTTCCACCTGCAGGGCTGGAGTCCTCCCTGCCCTTCAGCTGCTCCAAAGGCTGCACAAGGGAGGAGAAGGGGAGTGTTGACACACAAAAATAACCTCGTGGGATTTAATTAAGACCACTGAACCTGTGTCACTTGTAATTTATGGCAGATTTGAACCCATGCCTCCAGAGGGGGAAAATGAAGGCATTTCCAGTACATTAGCTGACTTCAATGGCAAAGTCAAATCTGACGTCCTGTGACCCTCAAGTGAACGAAGACTAAGGAGCCCCTGTTATCCCAATTATTTCTGACTAGATCTGTGAGATGTTTGCACTGCCATGGAATCCAGACACAACCAGGTACCTGCCCTAATGGGGCAAGTGCAAAGCCTCCCCATGCCATGAAACCTTGGTAAGAGCATCAGAAACCTCCAGCAAAACTGGGTCACTAATGGCATGTTCCATGGAGAAAAAGGGAAACATACATGGGGTATATTCCCTGCCCTGCCAGCAGACACCTGGCCTCCAGAGGAGCTTGGAGAAGGCTTACAAATAAAGCTCTGCAAATAATCAACTTTCCCTTTTATGACCAAAGTGAGAAAATGAACTTCCCAAAACTGCTTTAGGTCAAGTAAAATATTTTGTTCAGTGTCATATCACACACAGAATCACCAGGTTGGAAGAGACCTTTAAGACTATCGAGTCCAACCCAATATCAGGTGTTTCACCTTTGGTCCCTTTGGAGACTGGGTGAAAGGTGACAACTTGCTTTATTTAATGGCCAAAATGAGGCATGAATGTTAATATTTTTTTAGTTATGTTTTAATTCCTTACTTTTCAACCAGAATTAATTGCTAACTAGGCAACCAACTTGCAAATAGGTTCAGCTGACCAAGAATTATCAGTTGCCTTCAGGAGGAGAGAAAATCACTGAAATCTTTCCCTCAGAATAACTTCTGCAGAGGAATTTCAGGGGAACTGAAAATTTTATATGAGTGTCCCAAGTAAACGAGTTCAATAAAATAATACTAAAAGGAAAACTTTTCCCCAAGATGAAATGTCTTGCCTGACTGACCAGCAGTAACAACACCAGGGAGGCTGAAAGCTGCAGGAGTAGCAGCAGCCTCTCCAGTCTGACCTGTTTGAGAGAAAAGGGATTATTAGGGAATAAAATTAAATCCTTTCGTTATAGGTTCCACAGCCAGTGAGTTTAGCACACAGCTGTCTAGTGACTGTGCTAAATCCATCTCTACCCCCAGGCTTGCCAGGCAGCATCAGCCAAATGAATTCCTGATGACTCCAAATGCTCAGACACTGACGGCCGGGAGAGGAGCGGGGCAGGTACAGCCTGGAAAGGTTCGGGGGGACCCTGCCCAGCCCAGCCCGGCAGAAATGGCCCCAAAACCACCCCAGCCCTGCCCTGGGTGCTCACATGAACCCGGCACCGAAGGGAGGGGCGTGTTCCCTGTAGGAAATTGGCATCTGAAGGATAGAAGCGATGCCGCATCAAAGCGCTTCATAATGAGCTACAAATTTTGCTCGTAGTTCGGCAATTTATATGGATTAGCAGCCGCTGACCTTGCCGAGGCCCCCGAACGGCTGCGGGCTCCATCCCTGGTCACAGAGTGACCTCTAGTGTTCCCTGCAGCCGAGCAGATGGGGCTGAGCCCAGGGGCCGTGAGCGCCTCCCAGCCGAGCTAACCTGGCATCCTCCCCCTGGCGCTCCTGGAGCTCTCTTGATTTAAATCAGGGCAGGAAACACCTCCCGGAGCCTGCTCCAGCTATGCTGCACTTGGTACCACGGCAAGGTGACGGAAAAGCACCCAAAAACCTGAAGGTGTTGAGCCAAATCATAGAAACAGGCTGAGCCCAGGGGCTGTGAGCGCCTCCCGGCCGGGCTAACCTGGCATCCTCCCCCTGGCGCTCCTGGAGCTCTTTTGATTTAAATCAGGGCAGGAAACACCTCCCGGAGCCTGCTCCAGCTGTGCTGCGCTCAGGATGATAGAGAAGCACCCAAAAACCTGAAGGTGTTGAGCCAAATCATAGAAACCCAGACTGGTTTGGGTTAGAGGAGACCTTACAGCTCATCTTGTTCCACCCCTGCCATGGGCAGGGACACCTTCCTCCAGACCAGGGTGCTCAAAGCCCCATCCAACCCCTTCCTATGCCTTCTACTCCTCCACTTGTGAGAGCAATCTGCTCCTCTTACTAACTGCCACACAAAAGTTTTCATGAATTCTTAAAACCTGAAGAATGTTGGTGCAGAAAGGTAAAACAGAGCTGAGTGAACAGGTTTGAGTCTATTTCCTGCAGAGCCCAGGTGTCTGTAATCAACTAAACAGACCTGCTGTTTAAAGCAGCAGCATCCTCCAAAGGCTACTGATTCCTGCATCTTTGCCATCCAACCTGGAAACCCAGGAGCTCCAGCACACTGCCAGGAGGGGACAGACAGTGAGTGGCACCTCCTAAGCCTGGATTTCTGCCTGAGTCTGGATCAGCACTGAGCACACCCAAACCAAGGCAAGGGAAGGTCACAGAATCACTGCCCAGGGACAAATGCTGGGAGTGAACATTGTCGCACACCTCCTGACAATCATTCCTGCAGATTTTCCTTTTCTGGGAGCTGCATTTCTGATCACAGAAAGAAAGAAATAGCTTTGAATCTTCCTTCCTATCAGTTACTGTCCCCAGTAACCATGGACACTGGACTTCCACAGAGCAGGGGAAAACTGCACTGCAGACAAACCCCCCAGATCTTCTCAGCAGGGTTATAAGTATAATACAGCATTAAATGATATAAGCTAAGTTCAAGCAGGTCTTTCTGAGATGACCACAAAATGTTCTCACAACTTCACACCACAGTCAGTTCAGGTGTCTGAAGATTCAGAGGCCCCATGTACTCTTGGGGGACAAGTCCAGCACAAAATCTCCATGTCTGCCTTTCAGTGATGTGCAGTAAAACATCTCCTCTCCAGTCTCACAAGGTTCACATCCCCTCCCAAAAAGATCATCCTGGACTAGCAAAATTTGAACAAGTGAGGTGCCAGAAGCTGAAAGGCAAAGGGTAAACGGGAATGGTAGGAATTAGTGCAAGGGTGGGAGTACAGAGGTACTAAAGCTCACAGGAGAAGAGGAAAGAGCTGAAGAGCAGTTGTCAGGATGCTGCCAAACTGGCTGTTGCTGTGGCCATGGAATCTTCCAGCTTCAGCTTTTCTTGTAACAAAAATTATTGCAAGTATTTTCACTTGGATGGGCAACTGAGATAAGCAGATTCACACTGCTGGAATGAGGTCAGGGCTTACAGATGCTCCTTTGGTGTTTCTGAGTCCTTTGTGCTTTTAGCTACTGCCTTTTCTGTCCTTTCCCTCATCTGTAAGGACATCTCAGACCACTTTGAGTTCTGACAGTCTGCTTAAACCTATGGGCAGGCTTCACCCTCCGCAGACCTGTGGCACACATCTCCTTCCCCAAATCATTGAATGAAAAAACATAATAAAATCTAATAAACAAAACCATTTAATTTTGAAACCTTGTCCAACTCCTTTGGCCTACACAAAAGAGTGAAGGGGCAAGTGCCTATTTTAAGCAGAGAAGGCCAGAAAGTCCATCAGTAGCTGGCACAGTGGCTTTTCCTGACAAAATGAAGACATGAGCTGGAGTGGCATGAATGACAGGGCTGGCACTCCTTGCAGGCCATGATTATCACTTATCAAATTACCCATGAGCAGAGCAAGCCAAGTGGAGCAGCACATCACTCTCACACACACCAAACCAAGAACCAAGGCCTCAGGAAGCTTCAGAACTCCCTGTCCTCAGCTGGGGGGAAGAACCTTGTACTTAGGCATAAGAGAGTGACTCAGTGTTCAAAATTACCTGTTCTCCTCTCAGAATCATAAAAGGCACAAAAGGAACACGCTGCTCAGAGAAAAAAAAAAAAAAAAAAAAAAAAAAAAAAAAAGATATTCTGGTATTATACAGGGATGAGGAATAGAATAAAAGAAGGGTTAAGGAAGTGTCAGCCTGGAATACATCTGGTAATTGCTTGGTTCAGTGTTCTGAGGGATTGGCTCAATTGTCCTTGGAGTGGTTTCCATCAACTTCAGGAAGCCCTTAACACACAAGAAGCCTGACAGATGGATCTCCACCATACCCCAGGTACCACTGCACCTGGAAAAAATCTCAGCTGAAAGAGAAAGCAGGTTTGATGAAGGCTGAAATTAAGGCTTGTTCAACACAGGGCACTGAGTTCAAATAGGAGGGAGGAAAATTAAGTATGTCTGAAGGCTCCCTGACAAGACACAGATTCTGGAACAACAGTACAAATACTCTGCATCCATTTCCAAAGGGCAAAGGAGCTTCCATGGAGTGATAATCCAGAGTTATTCCTGACTGATATCTCCTCCTGCAGACAAACACTTGTTAACAGTGAAACACAGTGTATTGACAGGAATAAACTGTAGAATTCAGATACATTTGTTAGGGCTAAGAGAAGTGTAAACCTCGAGGATAAAATTAGGGAAAGTGTCTACTTGTAACTCGTTGAGGAACCAAGGGAGAAAGCTAAAATCAAACAGTACCAGACAGACAACTATCAGTAACCCAAACAGAGAGGTACAACAGGGCAGAGAAATAGCAGCCCAGATGGTGGTCATGTGAAAAAACACATTCCACAGATTGCAAAGTACTTAACTTATTTATGATTACACGAGACAGAGAAACATGGCAAAGTTAAAAAAGAAATTAACTTGGACCACCATCACAGACATATGCCAGTTGTGTACCTCTCTGATTTTGACTCACTGTTTCTTATTTTTTCAGCAAGATACCTTTGATGTTTTAGATATGTCTAGAAGCAAAGAAAAATCTTACAAGATAATTTATGATATTGCATACCAAAGTACTGAAGGAAATGGTGATTTTGCTGAGAGACAGAAATTAAAAAAAAAATGTTAAGCTGGTCAATAGCTACTTGCCACTGATCTCCCCAAGAAAAAGACTAAGGTTATTCTGATGAGTAAAGTGATAATATTGCAGCTTCTGCCAGTATTGCCTGAGCATCAGTGCTCTAACAAGAGAGAAGAATAGCCATGTCAGGAACATCTCTCCTCTTTGTCTTCATTAATTTACATTTTTGGCTGCACACCCCAGAGGTGTGCAGCAGAGAGGAATGTGCAGGCTACAAAGGGCTCAGCTGGAATTGCAGCCCAGTTCTACCATAAAATGACTCAAGATTCATTAAATAAAATAAACCTGTTGTAGCCCAAGGATTGACTGACTTGCAGTTTCCCCTGCTCCTGGGTTAATACAGCAGAGTTGGCACATTGATAGAACACTCAGCAGGACAATGGGGTGTGCTGAATTCAAATGAGCCTTCAAGGCTGGTAGGACTCTGTGCATAGTCTGCAGCTTGGAGGAAGGGAAGAGAATACAGATAAAAAGGGAAGAAATATGTAAAAAGCAGCAGTTGCACACTGACACAGATTTGTCACAGAAAACAGAGGATCCTGCACACCTTGAAGTGACTACAAACCAGAGAGGACCACAAATTCTACCTTTGAGTTTAGATTAAGTGGATCTTCTGCTTTAGGTGTGTCTGACTACGGGTCACCTCATTATAAAAATCAACAGTCCATATAATAAGTGAGAAATCTGCAATATCTTCATTAGGTGAGGACATCAGCTAAATGTGTATTTCACAAATTTGGAGGATGGGAGACAACCTGAAATATTCTCCCCACATACCACCCACTCCATTTATGCACAAATCAGATAAATATGGGGTGATTTTCTCCATGCACAAGAGAAGACATTCTGGGAGAAATGCCCAGTGGCTAATATTTGTTCCATGCTAGATGCATCAGCAGTGTTCTGGCAGCAGCATTAAGGCACAAAAGCAGGGTTTACCTCCCCTGGGAGATGCTGCCACCTCTAAGCAGCATTTGGGTCATGTTCAGCATGCAGGGGTTGTCATGCTGAATGCAACACACTTCCCATGCCATCAGAACAGCAAGGGCTAAACGCAAGGGTTTTGGGCTGGAGAAGAGACTGGCAGTTTGGGAAACACATTAATTCCATAAAACAGAAATAATACAGTAGGTAGGAAGTTAACATGCCGTGGCGGGCAGTGCATTACTGAAAGGTTAACATCAGCAGGTGTCCTGCCCCAGGAGATGGGGAAACAACCCTTGAAATGGCGACTGACATGGGGAGCAGAGAGTTTACAAGCTCTCACCTCTGCAGAGCCTTGTCTTTACACCTCCCCATGCTGGCAAGAGGAACTGTTCTTTTGAGGAGCTTCTCCACTTCATCTCTCTGGTTTCTGCATGCCCTTTGTGCAGCAGCCCCATCAGTTCGGGCCATGCTGACCCTGGTTAGCTCCTCTGGGACCCTGCAGAACCTGTGTTAGCTGTGATGGATCTGTGACAGCAGCCACAGAGCAGCACCACGAGCTGAGACTGGCCCAGGACTGAGGGGTGGAACTGAGGAGTGAGGACCTGGAACAGTTCTGCTGGAACTCCTCCATTTTTACTCTGTTTAAAATTACAGATGCACAGGTTCTAAGGAACCCCATTTGAGGTCATGCAGTTCTTCCTCCTGGCCCAAGAAGGGGCCTAAATCACTCCTGAGAAATGAATTATCAGGAGAAAATATTCTGACAGGAGAAAAAACAATTGCTTAAACACCACTTCGTAATGTGTATCAACTTTCAATCTGTATCTCTGTCAGGCTGGGGGTGTTTAACATGGGACTGTACAATTCCTAGAGTAATTTCAAGAACAAATTGTACCAGAGCCACAGAAAGAGAGAGAGTTCCCTGGGAGGTATTTGGGTAACACAACCAATTCATACAGAGAGAGGGGTGTGTGTGTATTTGCAGGCAAGTACAAAAAAAGCACATGGACACATACACCCACACATCACACCAGGATGCTGCAGAATCTCATGGACAGAAGCAGCATGAAAGCTTGGTTTTGCTTGCATTTCCAAAATTTCTCAACTCCTCCTGCTTTGCAAAATGGAATTATTTAAAACAAATCTAGAGAAGCAGGATTGCACTTTAGAGAGGGGGGGATACAGCCCAACACTACCTGTATCTGTGGAAATCCAATTTTGTTTCACAGTCACAAATAAATTTTATCATTCTGGCTTCACCTCACCTAGATCTGCACTTTTCCAACTCACAGGGTGACAAAACGAAATTGAAACTTTTATCTGAGTACACTGACAGCAGCTTGACCCTGGCTTGAGTTAAACTGATTTTCATATCTGAAGACAACAATAATTTTTGCTGTCATCAGAAGTAATGGGGAAGGTGGGGGTAAAACAGAATGTCACAATGTGGGGTGCCACAGACTGGAAACACAAACTCCTTGGTGGGGTTCCCTGGTCTCTGGGGTGTCCCTGGTAAAACGATCCAAGTGGTTCTGGCCCATTGCCACAAGCCCTCTCCTCTGCTGCATGTGCAGAGAAATGTACCACAGCATTCCAAACATGTCACTGTTAGCAGGGCACAGGTAAAACCCTCCTCATCCTTAGTGCAGCAAGCAGGGAAGGATCCATCCTTCAATTATTGAGGATAAGTGAGCCATCCTCCCAAAGGCAGCTCACACTGGGTGTGCCCTGCAGATGCAGAGCTCGTGAGTTTATGTTGCAGAGCTTCAGAAATATTTTGCTCTCTTTCTTCAGCCATTTCTCACTTCTTTGTCTGGTTCGTTTCTCTCCTCCCTTGAACTCCCAAGCCCTGTGCACCTGAGGACAGCAGCAGCACGAAGGCAGCCTGAACAAAGCTGGCAGCTGTGCTGCCTCCCCTCACCCTGCCCTGCCCAGGGTCTGCTGAGCCCCCTGCACCTCTCACCTGAGCTGGGTGCTGACCCAGCCCAGGGGAAGGAAGGGCCCAGCTGCAGCAAACAGAGTGGCCACCACTCTCCCAGGAGTGGGACGGATTGTGTCTCTCAGGAACAATTTCTCCAGCAAACACAACTCCACTGGTACCTCAGCTCCTGCAGCCCAGGCTGTAGGGCCAGGAGGGGCCAGGGGAGGATCTGTGAAGTGAAAGGCACAAGATCTGAGTTTTGGCCAAAATATCCTCTGAAGCTTTCAACTGCTACCTGCAAAAATCTGTCCTTTTCACCAGTTGGCTCCTCTGGGCTGTTCTCCACTGTGACTGGACCTGCTCACTCATTTGGAGGTCAGAAGGAACAGCATTTTATGGCACAAGGCCAGATCTGCAATAAAGAGGAAACCAAATTAATCCTTGGAGTAGAGGCCAGCTTAAATCTTGATATTTGAATGATGTCAACTACACCAAAAGCATCGTGAGCATTCAGGGCTCTGGTTTAGCATCTCTGACTGGGTGCAAAACCCTGTGTTCCTTCCAGATCACATGTTGCCATCTGTCTCTGCTTCTCACCAACTCTGTTTGGCCACATGCTGCTCTTTAGGGCATATGGATGGATCTGCCAGCAGAGAGGAGAATTACCTGAGGTTTCCTTTTCCCTCTACTCTTTCTGTGCTTCCTAAAGTTAACCAAGTCTGACCTCTCCTGACCCTCATAAACATGGAGCTGAGTTTGAACTAACTCCAAGTTCAGGGTATTTCAGGATAGAGAAAAAACAACTACAGTGCAGGTAGTGCAAGACAAGAGAACCTTTGCTTTAGGAAAGATAAGAGTGGAAAAAGTGAAGGAACAAATTCATCAGCATCTACTGTCTGGCAGGTGAAGCTGTACATTGATTAAAGCAGAAGTGGTGCAACTGAGCCTCTAGGAGCAATCAGAAGAAGACAGAGGAATGCCCTGTATCTAGGTAGACATGCATGCTCAGATTCCAAAACCTGGATTAATACCATCTAAGCACAGAGTACAAACATAGTAACAGCTGTGCCAGTTTGTGCAGCTCTGCATGGCACCTAAATCCCAGAAATTTCAGGAGCTCAGATCAGACCCTTCACAACTTCCCATGGTGAGGCTTTCCTGCAGGCCTTTAACCACCCTGCAAATGTAAAGCTGAGCCCAAGGCACAGGGAGAGCTCCCTACCAGCCCCACCCTCTCCATCCAGCCTTCTCACACCCCTTTTCCTCTCCTGGCTCATTTGCTGCCTGATCCAGCCCTGTGCCAGTGCCAGGCAGGACAGCACACATGGGCTGTGCTGCCCATGGCTGCAGGGCAGTGCTGGGGGCACAGAAACGCCCTGGGCTGGCTTTGTGGCTGACCCCTGTCAGTTTGCACCATCTCAGCCCCCGAGCTGTCTGCAGCCTGTCCTCAGAGAGCCCCACAGGTCACCTCTGTGCCAGCTGCCAGCTGCCAGCCACAGGACAGCTTCTGTTTGCTACTGCCACACTCAGCCAGAGCTGGAGCCCTCCTGTGAAACCACAGTGCTGCTTCAAGCTTTTCCATGGCTTGCACTCAACCAACACATCCCTCCTGGTGTTCTTTCTGGGCTCAGTCCTGTGTTTCTCTGCATATGTTAAACTGGGTGGGGAAGAGAGTTTAACACCGTGCCTGAATTGGATTTTTTGCACTGTTAGCTTGTGCTGAGTGAAGAGGAAGGCAGATGCTTAACCCCCAGCAGGGTCCCACCACTAAAATCAGCTTTGCAACCTCCTCTCCCTTGCCAATGTTCCTGTGAAGATCCTCCAGGCAATCTGCACGGAGCAGGCTCTGGCTCACCTGCAGTCACTTGCATCTGTGAGATCAGCTGCTTGGTGCCATCTCATCCCTGTGAAGGGCTGGAGCTGCTTCATCTCAGCTCCTGCTGAGTTCTGAGGTCAGCAGAAGTTGTGAGTCTCTGCTACAAGAGGAAGCTCAGTGAGTAGCAGGGTCTCACAGCCCCTGCTCAGATGAGATTGCAGCTGGAGATGTAAGCCAGGAGCCCCTGCCTGTTACCAGAGGCAGGGTTTTGCATGAAAGGCAGATACGCCTTTTCCCCGTGTCCTGCTTCTCTAGGAACCACATCCCCCTCCTGAGCAGTGCTTACCCCTGCAGCCTTTCACTGCCTGCCAGTGATGTTCATAGCCAGATCCACTTTGTGCTCCACGCTCTGCCAAGCCCCAGTGAGCATCAACCACCTTGTACAGGCTAAGGGAAAGCTGGGAAAGCCTCTCATGTTCCATGGACACCACTTGCAAGAGAAGAAACAGAGTAAGGACCAAAATCACCCTTCAGGATTTCAATCAGCATACAGACAAGAACAAATTTGAATCCATTTTTTTACTCCAGAAAGGTTGACTTTGCTGCCAAAAGCTTTTTAGAGCCTTTTATGGGGGAATTATCTCAGAAACAAGAGGTACAGCACCTCATGATTTTTTTTTTTTTCAGGAGGAGAACTGTGCTTCAAGACATTTCTTTGTATTTCTGAGCCAAGGCACACCTGCCTTTTATTGATCTGCACAAGTGGAAGGGAGCCAACACAGTCCCACAGAGCAAGACCCAGAGCACAGCACGATGCTCCATCAAACTCTGGCCACCTACCCATTGTCATGGATCCCGTGGTTGTCACCAGCCAAGATCAATCCCATGCTGTTCAGCACATTTTAGGAGCCCAGGCTAATAAATCATTTAAGTGCCTCTCACTTCACAGATGGTAAGTGCAGTTCAATGAAGGTAATTATAAAAAAAATTACTTCTGGAGCAAAAAAATCAAAACATGGGAATATCTGTCTAATAGAAAAGGCCTGCAAAGAGATTTGGGAGTTCTAATAATTCTGAGGAGCAGGTTAAAGGTCTGGGAGCCTGACAGTAGGTTTTCCCTCTGATTGACTGAATCGATCCTGTCCTCATGTAACAGCTCTGGGCCCCTGTATCTACCAGATTTCAGGTCCTGAAAACAGTGTTGAGGGAAAAAAAAACTATACTGGGCCTCCTCTCACTCTAATGTGCTGGGCTTTTTCCTTTGTGCAAATGCAATATCCATCACTAAGAAGACAAGATGATGGAAAGCTGCAGGTCCTGGAGGGAGCAGGGGACATACAGAAGCAAGACCCAAACTCTGGTAACAGTGGCAGATTCAAAGTGAACTCCCAGATTCCATCTCACTTTTGTTCTTGGCTTTTGTCACGGCATGCTGTGACTGTGCCATTCCAACCTATTGCCTACATTGATCTTTCTAACACAGCAGAATAAAACTCCTCAGTTCTCAGTTGATACAGATAAAGGGAAGAGCAGCAACTCTGAAGATTTATTTACAAATGGTCAAACCACCCTCTCCAGCTAAGAGGCCACAGTGAGTGATGAAACCCCTTTTGTCTCATCATCAAAGCCACGGCCACCAGCACCTCTGGAGTGCACAACCCAGGCAGAGGAGCAAGGCAGACTGGAGAAAACAGATTTTCTAAAGCTTCTTCCACTCCAGGAGAAGCTGAGAGATCTGTGATTGTTCAGGTTCTGTCCTCACCCTTCATTCTGCTCTGGTTCCTGTCTCTGATTTCTGATTGTCTCTCCTTGTTCCAGCCTCAGATCTAAGTACAGAAAACGGCTGTCTCACCCTTTGCAGCCTTCAGGTAGCAAAGCTAGTTCAGCCAAACTTATCAATGCTCCCAACACTGCTGAGATATAGAACCAAATACTAAATTGTTGGATTTTTTTTTTATATGTACCATGGCAAAAATGAATCCAACAACCGACAAAGTTCCTCCAGAATTCAAAGCAAATTCAAAACTAAGACCCAAAGTAATCAGTTTACAATTTTTCTTTTTTTACCTCAGTGAAAGATAAGTTCCTGCCCTTTCAGTAGTTAACAAAGTTACTCTTCTTACTCCATCTGCTTTTGTATTAAGCTCTACCCTCAATCTTAAAAAAACACAGCAATTAAAAGAAAAAAACCCACACACATAAGTCCTTTACATAAAGCTTTTGGAGCGCAGAGTGTTTACTTGTTTCCCTTACCACCTAACAAGTTGTGATCTTCACTTACATCTACAGACATTACATTGACCACCCCAAGGGTAAAGCTTTGTTTACAAAGCACCAGGTGAATACAAATGGCTGAGCCTCTTCCTTTCAGGACTCAGAACAAACAACCCTTTTTGGATTGCAATTACAATTTTAAGAGTATGACATTTAGTGATGCATTCTGAGTGACCTGAAATGATTATATAAAGTAAGATGCACAGGCCAATGTGAAATATGCTTCCAGGAACTGTTAGGAGATTAGAGATATGAATAAATTTGTTGAACAGCTTCCTTGGACCTTAGAATTTCAGCTGGCTCTCAATAGCAGGCAGTCACAAGGCCCTTTTAATTGTGCAGAGTGGTAACAGCAGCATGAAACAAAGCAGCTACAAAAGAGGAGAGTTAAGATGAGGACAGTTTTGGTGAGATTTGTCACTGTGCTGAAGGCAGGAAGGTTGGCTCTGTACCCAAGACCTTGGAGCTGTGATTGTTTTTACACACTCCTGAAAACCCAAGAGAGCTTACCTTAGATCCATCCCCTGCATTTGAGGATGAATCAATAAAGCTTTGAGAATTACTAAATAGGAGTTAGCACAAGTTTTGTGATTTCATTGTTTGAAGCTTTCCTGTTTAGTTTCCCTAAAGTCATCAGCTAAATGAGTGCATAAACAAGGTAGCCCTGAACTCTCCCTCCCTGTCCCACTTTAATCACAGCTTTCATTTAATTAGCACCTCACCAGGCTGAGACTTTGCAAGGGACTTTATGAAAGCTGTCCAGTCATGTAAGCTGCAGTGCCAAGACAGCAAATAAAATCAAGAAATTAAAATCAAGAAATTAAAAGCGAAGAAAAGCTCCCATTTAGATGTACAGAGCAATGAGTGGCAAAGCAGAGCACAGGATGGATCCCCAGCAGGCACAAATCAGGGCCTGGGTTCTGTTCTCCATCTGCTGATACCCCAGTACATCAACTTGAGGAAAAGTTTCTCCTTTCACCTCAGTAATGCTTCATATTTGCATTTCCAGACATTAGGAATGTCTAATTAGGAACCTTTCAGTCAGGAATGAGGAACCTAGGAAAGAAAATCTGGAAACCAAGTTTTGATGCTGCTGACTGGTAACTCCCTCCCCCTCCAAGCCAAGCTCCAGAAGGCTCTGTGTGTGTCAGCAGCATGATGGGGAAATGACACCCTTCAAATGACAAACCAAACAGTCTGGATTTCTCCTGCTCATCCAGATGGACACCAAAGAGGGCACGGCACTCTTCAGAAAGCTCAGGGGACAGAGCTGGTGTCCTGACCAAAATTCCACACTCAGGACTGCAGAGATGTGTCCTGGCCTGTGAATTCCCAGCAAACACATTCTGCTCTCCCCTAAAGCACTCTCCCCATTATTTCCCTGGCTCACGGGGCTCACCCTGATGCTCCTGCTCAGATTCTGCTTGACCTGGGTGAGATGCCCAGTAAATGCTGAGGATTCCCCTGGCCCTGGAACATTTTCTCACTAAAAGCCCCATTTCTGGAGGCTGGTGCCTTCAGCAGGAAGGCAGCTGAGGCTGAAAGACCACAAGATATTAGAATTAAGGTTTAAATTGAGGAGTCTGCTCCAGCTTGTCAGCTGGGCCTAACTGTTGTTAGAACCACTGATAAGGAAATAAATACATACTTTCAAACATCACATTTCAAATGCCTTTTCTCGTAAAATTCTTTGCTAGGCATTGACCTCACTGGATTTTATTATATGTTGCATCCAGCTACATTAATAGAAGTGATGTTAATGCATTAAATTCATGTCAAAAGAAATTATAACTTTAAGAAAACCTTTTCTAAGGGGAAAATGCAATTTTAATGACATCAAAGCAGAGATTCATATGAAGAACATGTGCTCTGGTTTGATGAAAAGAAGATAATCAAGGCATCTTCCTGATGTATAACAATGAGCCAAATAAATTATACATTTGAAAAATGAAATTTGAAAAAAACACATACAAGAAGAACAGTGATTAGAAACTAAAATCACAGTCTAATCTCACTGTTTCTGAATAGTCAGAGTTAGTAACACACAGTACTGGAAAATACTGTAATGCAACAGAAAAAGAAGAGTTAAAAAATCAATTAATAAGAATCTCACTGCTTTAAATACGCAAAATATGTACAGAATGAAAGTGTCATAAAAAATATTTTAAAAGCCACAGCAGGCTGTATTATTATCGGAGCTTCACCAATGTTCTCAGAATTGTGATTTTAAACTCAGATTTCTCCTCTCATCAAAGATAATATTCAAAAGCTCACAGTTTGTGGCTGTAGAACAAAAACATCCTTGAACAACATTTCACATTATTCCCTTTTCTCCCTCTTGGTTTCTGTGATGCCACTAAACCCAGAATGTATTTTAATTCAGAGACATCCTCTGGCCTGTCAATTTTCAAAATATCCATCAAGCCATTTTTGCAACACATTGGGGCGAGGAGAGGGGAAACCAAATTTGAAGGACTTGTCAAAGCTCATTGTAATTTATGACATGGATGGAAAGTACCTTTGACAGCAAGAAACTGCTTGCCATGAAACCACTTTACAGTGAAATAAATGCTGCCAACTAAACTGGGATGCCAAACTTCGTGCACTAGCAGGGGCTGAGCAATCCATTGCCCTTTTCTGTCCCCAAATTCTGTCCCCAGCTCTGAAAGAATATTGTGAAAATCCTGACTCTGAAAAGCTCATCAACAACAATTAATGGTTTCAAAGAAAGGTAAGAACCATCTTCACATCCACCCTTTACTGAAAGCACACCCTGTCCCACCTTATTGAGGAATATTCTCAGCAGAGAGAAGTACCAACAGCAGAAATTCTCTTAAATTTGGCACCACACACCTATCATGAGGTAGGGGAGTTGTAAAATATTGAAAAATCATCTCTAATCTCACAAAAGGACACAGGAATTCTTTCTGTCCCTCATTTCAAGGTCAAGAACAGAGAGCATGAAATTTCTGGCAAGGATGGGAGTCAACTCCAAGTCTCCAAAGTAACTTAATTATAATTTGAATTAAGTAGGACTAAAAAATCCCACATAGCAAAAAATGCTACCAGGTAAATAAAGTCTATAGAAATAGATAAATAAAAAGTAGGACTGGGAAAAATTCCCTATGTTGGAAGTGGAAGAGCTCTGTGGGTATTTGGGTTTTTTTAATAAAAGAAAGCTTTAATAGAAATGTCTTTTTCCTGGGAGAAAAAAAACTGTGTGGATAACATCACAGATAAATAGACTCTAGCTCTGATAAATAGCCAGTCACAACATTACATTTGGTAAAGTCTCTGCACAGAACACATTACTTTATCACTGTTGTCATTTCTACAGAAATAGCTTCCTACCAGTACTGTCATGGAGCTCCTCATCCTCCCCAGGTTTTTGGGGTCAGAAATGAAGATATGGTGCAGTTGTCCCAGCAAGGGTGGGTGGGCAGGCAAGGCAGTGAAGGGATGCAGTGGAAACACACGGCTGTGGAGCAAGAGTGGGGACACTTCAGAAGAAGAAAATTCACTTCAGAAGGGGCAAATATGAACCAAAACTGAGGGAACAGCCAAGTATGGTGACATACTGAGAGTGGGCTCTGAAAAAGGAGATTCATGAGCAGGACAGACTGAAAAGGGCAGGAGAACACAGCGTTGTTGGGGCTTAGGCCTCAACCATCTTAGCACAATATTTAGAGCACTTGGAACAGGTGAAACACCCAAAGCCTTTCCCTGTCTTACCCTGAGGCTGGAGAAGGTTTGAGGAAACTGAAACACCTTCACACCAGTGAAAAGGGGTTGCAAGAGGCTGCCATAACTCAATGCAAGCCTTACCCAGCTAGCACTGAAAAGAATTCAGAAGAGTTAAGATTAGTTGCCTCACAGAGCAGCCTAAGTCATCAATCTGCGGATTGTTCCCAAGCACAACTGAGCCTGAAAAAAAATTTAGCTATGAGAAAAGAGTCAGAGATTCCTTTTGTAAGCCCAGTGGTTGATTAGAATTTCAGGCAGCAGGTTTGGTCATTGTTGGTTCATGTTTTGTCTGTAAATCTGAAAACTGTAATAACATTTCCTAGTGCCAAAGACAATTCAGAAGCAGAGAAAAGATAGTCTGAATGGTCCGTCCAATGACTTCCATTTCTGAAGCCCTTCATTCCTTATCTCTCATTTAATCGGTGAAGGTTATTAATGGAAACAACCCCAGGTTTTATTGGTCCTTAATGCCAGGGTTGCTTGTTCAAATTACACAAGTGCCAGTATGCAACCCATCTCATTCAGCCAAGTTACAGCGAGATTTAACTTCCAGAGCTAGTAGCAAAGCTAAAAATTGTCTTTGCCATGAAGACTTTGAGGATTTCAAATAAGTTTTAGTGAACTTAAGCCATGTCTTTATTTTCAAGTTTCAGCTATTTATCTTTTTAATTGCTCCAGAATTCCATCTTTAAACAGATTTCGATTGGGTTTGGATTATTTTTTGCATTTGTCAGACCAAGGTCAGAGTTTGGATGAGTTTTTTATTAGCTCAAGGGTTTTAACAAGTAGCATAGGAGCTGGAGATTCAATTAGCAGACAGGCCAGAGTCTTTTAATACTTAGGATGTTTTTGGGATCCAGTTGTGTTTTGGTTGCTGTGGAATGAAGTCTCCCATAGGAAAAAAAAAACACCTTAGGGCACTATGTCCACATCGTGGGATGTGCTGGCAGCACAAAAATTACACTGTGCCAGTTGCAGGCTTTTTCATTTTTACAGTGTTTTGCATGCAGAGGGATGGAACCAAGATAAATGGCTGCAGATGGCTGACACAGGACTTCAGAAAACAAACGGCGTTTACCCAGCGCGTCGCACATCGCCGCTGCAGATGGTCCCTGGTCAGCAGGTCCTGCTGAAACCATCCTAAAGGATTGCTGGTAAAACTGGCTCTGAGATTAGAGCTGCTAAGGGCATTAGTGTAGCCCAGTTTATAAAACATCATCAGTCCCAGCTCATTTTCAAGGATTTGTGATCGGGGTGTCGTCGGAGCTTTTACCTTCATCTTCCTTTGGGCTGGCTCTGTGTCCTAAAAACTGATGAAGGATAACCTAACAAGGGCTATCTGTCACCACTGACGCAGTGCACTCCTCAGAACACAAATGTAGACATGAAGATGTTAGAGGGGACTATCACACATCCTTAGAGTCAAAAGCACAACAAGAAAATCCAGATTCTAATCCCACTTTTCTCCAATGAGGACAACTCACATCAGAAAGGGAATTGGAAAAGATTCAGGGAGACAGTAGGGAAAAGTTCTATCAGGAAAGATCACACAGACTCTTCAGGACTCCAGCTTCAAAAAGAGATGACAAGCAATTTATTTTAGGAGTCTATAAAATCATGAGTGGTCTGAAGGGTTTGGAGAGAAATGGATTGTTCAGTATCTCTTCCAATGTAAAAATGAGAGGCCATGAAATAAAGCCTATGAAAGCTACATTTGAACAAGCAAAAGGAGATTGTTCAAGTAACAGAAAACAAACCTGTGGTACTCCACCAAAGGCATTCTGAACACAAAGAATTTACACAACTTCAGAGGGAGGCTGGGCCATGACTGGGAAGAGAGATCCAACCCAGAAATTCTGAATTCACCCACCTCCATCAGTGGCTCTAGATCTGCAGCCTGCCAGAGCATTTTCCAGCATGTAGCATATCACCTGATTGCAAACAGCTTTTGTTGTTCTCAGTCAAATGGTACCTCTGTCTGCGACAGCCCAGAATGCCAGAGCCTGTGCTTATCAAGGACAGGATCATATGAAGATTTCTGCTCTTCTCACTTTTGTCTCTTATAGCAAACTCAATGCGTGTAATGTAAGAAGAGGTCACACACTGATATAATTAGGGACTTCAAAAGGGATTTCAGCAACTTTGAGCAGATTAGTAGTATTCAAGCATGAGAAGGAGGCTTAAGGAAAACAAAAATTGCCTGGGAGATGAGTTAATTCTTCTCTGAAATTAGGAGTTCTTTGAGGGATAGTTAGTAACAAGAAATGCCTCAGGACAGAAGTGCATAGGGGAAGGATGATTATGTAGCAACACACAAATTTTAAGGAGAAGAAATTCTGAAGTTCCAGGAAGTATTGCATGTTTCTGATAAAAAACCTTGTATACAAGCTGGAAGATGATTCAGTAGCAGGAAAAAAAAATTAAAAGGTAGAATTCTCTGCTGAACTTAAGATTTTTCCCTGTAGATCCAGAAGGCAGGAACTGTGGATCTTGTAATTCTGGACATACACAGAGTCAAAGCCAGCAGTCACAGGGTAGTTCCATGCACAAGAGTTCATGACCAAAATGATGCATAACCTCCTACTGCTCATCACTGAGAGACTCCAGCCAGGTTATTCAAGGCTTCCTATGATAAGATTAATAACAAGGGACACACTGAGCCTGGAGCAAAACAGCACCTAGGTCAGGGCAGGATAACTTCCAGTCCATCAAAATGGCTTCACAAACTGAACAACCTAAAGGAGATGCAGAGAGGTACTGAATAACTCAGACTTAGGAATGCAAGAGGGCATTTTCATTACAGAACTCAGGGAAAATGGCTTCTTGTTCACATCTAGTAGCTGCAAGAGAAACACTGTGCACTGATGATCCAAAGGTGCATTTTGCTCACTGAATTTTTTAGAGACAGAGAGGGGATGCTTAGGGTAGATTATGGAAGGGGGAAAAACATTCTTGCATTAAAGAGACAGTAGATTTTGGACAAGCACATCACCTTCACCCCAGTTCATGCTCTGGAGGGCATGAAGGCCACTGACCTGCCTTTCAGGGCAATCTATGCCTGAAGTTTCAGAACAAAATAAATTATTCTTAACCTACATTATGCTACACAATACCATAAAAAAAAGGCAATAGCACAACAATGTGTTAGAGACATTTTTGTATGAGTAACTTTTTCCAAAGATCAGCAATCTCACTAAGCAGTTCAGGTCTTGATATCCATCCAGAGCATTTGCTTCTGTAACCTCCTATGACAGCAAGTTCCTGTGCTGAGTGATAAAACATTTCTTTTTTGCTGCCCCATATTCATTGCCATTGATTCCATTGATTGACCCTTTAAATCAGTCAGTGCAAAAATATAAAGGGCATCTGATGGGGTTCCAGAGTGACCTAGCTGGACATTACACAGCCTTGTGTGACAAGCTGCTGAAGTCTGAAGGAGAAGATATTCCCAACTCCATCAGATATCGAGGGTGAACTGAGACAATCCCAGTCCTTTGTTCAGACCTGTGTGACCCAGCACCACCTCATCAGCTCCTTTGGTATCAGTAACCTCCAGGGGTAAGATGAACGAGAGCTGATCCCTTGAACATTTACCTTGATGCAGAAGGCTGTTGATGGCACACACTCTGCTGAAAACCTGTGGGGAGGAAGCTCCAACACCCCAAGGTCTCACCACGCCTGCACTGAGGAGCTGGAGAATATCAAGTGTAGAGTGGCACTGCCATCACAGGGGAGGTGTAGGGACAGCTGCTTTCTAAGCACAAGCACATGCTGCTCTGTGGATTTTCACAACTCCTCCAGCATATGGAGCATGTGCTGCTCCCTCCAAGCTGCCACTGCTGACAGGAGCTGATGTTTTCGCAGGTTGCATTCCTCCTGGAACAAGGTCAAGACTTGAAGGGCTGCCAGGAAATAAGGAGTGTCCTGTCTTTCATGCACAACTTTTAATGCTGTTCTTAAATATCACACCATGCCTTACAGCTCAAGAGAGCTTGTGACTGCACGTGCACAGGTGATTTCAGTGTGTGATGGGGCACACTCGGCCATGGGCAGTGAGCAGAGAGAGATTAACAACTTCAACACTTCATTGAAACCCCTATTTTATTCACAGGATCCTCCTTGTGATCAGATAAATGTTTCAGTCTCTTCAGACAGGATAGGTACACCTGAATGCACACCTGAATTTGGCATGACTGTAGGTGTCTCACATGGGAGATCATTACCTAACAGTGGAAAGACACAGGCTTCCCAAAGAATGATTCAAAACCTGACATTAAAAGCAAGTTCAGGTTTCCCCACTGATTAGATAAGGAACCAAAGAGGAACTGGCTTTCTAACCTAATCACTTACAGGCAATGTCAGCAGACCCAGTGTTTCACAGGTTTATAGCAGTGATCTGTATTTGTTTGCAAGAGTGATTTCCTGCATTGAAAAGAAACAGGAAGGTGTAGAACTGTTTGCATAACATCAGTTCAGACATTGCAATGGGTTTTCATTGGTTACATGCACTCCCACAGTACTGTACAACAAAGTGAGGCCAAGAAAACAGGTTTTATCACCTTGTCAAAAGTTTGCAAGAAAATTCTCTGTGTCAGGGAAAAGTGCACACTTACAACTTATGTTGTAGCAACACTGAAGTCTGGAGACATGAAAGAAATAAATAGAAAGCAAGTCCAAGAATGGCTAGATGGCTTCTTTTATGTCATCCGTCTAGGTTGTCAAGGTCCTACAAAATCCCCACACAAAAACTCTAGAAGAAAATAAAGGCACAGCTAGACAATCCTGATGCAGATGACAGAGTAGCTCAGTACTTCTGAAAGCAAAATTATCCATCACCTCCAGTTCTATACACCAAAAGCCACAGACCCATAAATCTGTCCCTAGAATTGTAATCTTGCATATTTGAAACACTGGAAAACATATATTGAGCTTCAACAAAGGCTCTAGATAATAAAATACTAGAGAATTATTTATCCCTGCAGCATCTCCGTCTCTGCTTGGCTTGTGATCACCTAAACAATGAACAAAACCTGCCAGAGTCGCAACACCAGGCAGATATTTCCATAAATACCTCAGCAGACCAAGGATTTGGTCCTGGCTGGACAAAGTATATTTTATTTACATTTAAACAGTAAAATTATTACTATTTTGCCATGTGCTTTGCATGTTTACAGCTTCTGGGGTTTTTTTTCTTTTTACTTGCAACTTGAAGAGATAGCACATACTGAATTTATTTTAAATGGTTTCCTAGTCAACCCCCTGAACTCACACTATCCAGTACCGAGGCTAAATTCTCCACTTCAGCACAAACAAGCCTCGAAGTTCTCATTTCTCTCTGACTTATCTCTCATCTGTTTGAAAAACCTGACCAGATCCTTCTTTTTGTCTCACAAAAATTCACACCAAGAAAAGTAACATCATCACAACCTGTCAACACTTAGAGGCTAAACAAAGAAAGAAACAGATCAAGAAAACAGAGATAAAAAGCTTTGGTGTCCCTCTTCCCAAATTAATATTCCCAAAACGTGTTTGGAGAGAGGGGGAAGGGCCCATTGTTTGAGCTCCCACATGAGCCAATGTGATTATTTAACTAACTATCTCCATCCCCAGACATATCAAACGGAATGCAATGCCAGCTGAAAGTATTATGTAGCCTTCAGTGATGTGAAACATCTAAGCTCCAAGGCACACAGCTTGGCTGGAGACTCCAGCTGGCACTGGTAGTTTTATTGTACTGTGAAAAACATTAAAGTCCTCAGATGCCCTGCTGATCATGGGATCTGAGAAACTTTCCCTTTGCTGCCTGACATGTGCTCACACTGCAATTAACACACTCCTCCCTCTCTTTTCCCTGGCTGCAGATGTGCACACGCACACACTTGTGCACACACGTTCCCAATGTTATTCTGCTCAGGAACACTTATGTTGGGAGTCTCTGTTCTGTTGTGCTTGGGAGGGGGAGCCAGGCTTTCCTCCAAGTGCTAAAAAATCTGGTACCTCAACTTTCACTTGGAGGTGGCTGCAGCACATGTAGAGACCATTAAGGGCTGTGTTTTGCTTCCTAACTTTTCACACTTTTTCCTCCTTTTATGACATGTTTATTGGCCTTGGAGGGCGAGGAGGGATAACAGAGGAAACCAAGGTGCTGCATTCAGCTCTGACTCAACTATTGTACACCTCAGCCTCATTTAAGAGCAGGTTGCACTCGGCATGGTGGCTTGGCAGTGTGAGCAACTGCAACCATTAATCCCTGGTCACATCTGATTTTCGGCAAAATCTGAGCCAGTGGGCCCAGGGTAGTTAAATGTGCAGCTTGGGCAATTAAAAAAAAAAAAAAAAAGGTTACAGATGAATATTACTTGGTCTGAAAACAAATCTGCAAGGGTTTTTGGAGACTAGTGCCTTGAGGATTAGAGCTTATTTGTGGAGCTTTAACAGGAAACTGCTAATTATCACACCTGCACAACCTTCCTTGAATTAGACCCTGGGGATGCACTGCCTTGCCTATAGATGTTAGCCAAAGCCTCAGGCTCTTAATCCACAGCCATCACCTAAAGTGAGAACAGAACAGCCAGCCACAGGGCATTTGCAATCTTAGTTAAGAAAGGCTATTGCACCATTTAAACTGGATTTTTCCTACCAAGACAAACTACTTCAGTCCTGAACACTCTTCCAAGGAGTTTTACCTTCAGGCCCTTGTGAAATCAGCAGGCTGATGCACTAAAATGGCTTCCACTCAGAGTGAATATGTTATGCAGCACTACAAAATTGTTGGGAAAACTAGATCTAAACTCTAGGAGTCAAAGCAAATAATATAATGGATATGACTGTAAAATAAGGGAATGACTGGGACATTTTGTGGTTTAAAACCCACCTGGTCAGTGGCAAAGACCACTGCCACTGCCCTTATCCTGGTAACTGTAGCAGCCACTCCTGCAGCCTCTCTCAAGGCAGGCTCTCATTTTATTGACAGAAAGATGGCCAGGGTAGTAACTGATCCCTGCGTCTTACACAGCCTTCCTGAGCTGCAGGCTGTGAGGCTGTCTCCAAAAACAACCTGTCAGTGCCATGCTCAGACAGCAAAGCCCAGGCCAGAGCCAAACCTCCCATCTCTCCAGGTCCTGACACTCCCATGTAACATCACGGTGTGCCTCGCTCTCTGGACTTGCTGCAAGTGTGCTCTGACCTTACTGAAAGAGCAACGTCCAAGCAATGACAAAGCACCACAACATTTTTCCTTCTTGGGGCAGCCACAGGGCTGACAACCAGGTGGCAGGACAAGGTTAAGCAATGCATGCACAGAAGGAAGCACTCATGGGCTTATTTCCTTCCCTCTACCAACGTTTTTCAAATGTCTCAGTTCCTTTTTGTCTCAAACTGCTTAAAACATGGGAGCGTTCCAAGTAATAATAAACTTCTTGTCTTTAATTTATAACTCCTAAAATTGACAGAAGCCCAAAACACTTTTTTACGCCTGAAAAGGTGGCAGAGACACATATTGTCTCCTCAGCACAAGAACTTGTGTGGCTGCGAGGAGAGAGAGCTGCCAATGCGCTCGCAGAAATAGCAGCAGCATTTTATTTATCCCGGCAAAGCTTGGCCGGTCTATTTGCATCAAGGAGCAGATTTACCACGAGGGAGGGAAGTGCTGCCTCCATCCCTGCAAACATTGCTCAGTGTGGAGCCCTGGGCTGTGTGTCCTGCCCTGCCAGTGCCTATCCAGCTCCAACATCTCCTGCAGGAGCACCAGGAAAGGATTGTGAACCCTCCTGCTCAAGTGTGCAGCCCAGAGCCCGTCTTCCCTCTCCTCCCCAGCTTTCCTACTGCAAAACGTGGCAGCCAAACACCAGGCAATCCCTCTGCACCCTTCCTGTTCCTCCAAAGTGTGCAGTCAAGGGGCTGCTGCACATCTGTGCTGTACCAGAAGCACGGGAAGCGAGGGGAAATGCACACACCAAATCCTCCATCTGCAGCCCAAAGTAACAATGTTGGAGGGCAGGAAAGGGAGAGGGAATGTGCTGCACACACAGAGCAATACAAGAAGTAGGTTTTGTGCCAGGCTCATCAGTGTGGCAGGGTAATAAGGTCAATGTGAAAACAACTGGAAGGCACATTCCCCAGTAAACATGTGCTGAGTGAAAACGGCCCGACCTTATGTTGTAGAATCCAAACCCATTGAGTCAATTGCCAGAAAACATGACATGACCTTTCAGATTCAGTGAGCATCAGTTCCAAGAGCAGGCTGCCGTGCTCTTTTCCATTTCACTGCTGCCCCCGGAGGGCCTCAAGTCACCTGAAATAATAGCTTGGGCTCAAAATCTGCACTCCTTTAATGAAAAAAAAAAATACACATGGCATCAAGTCTGACCCTGGTGGCAGATTTTTTATATGCTTAGCTCAATTTCTTTAAACTAAACAATTGGGCTTTGTTTTGCTTACTTTTTTTTTTTTTTAATCTTCCCAGAACTCAAGTTTTCTTACAGACAACCCATTTTTTGGCAATGGAGGAAACCTCTTGTTTTTGTGAATGAGGAAAATAATTAATAGCTAATGAGGTGCTCATTCCAACCCACAGCCTTCTCTGCCCAAATGAGTAAAGAAAAAACTGTTTCAGTTGGAACATATTCTTTTCACTTTCTAGCCTGAGAAATACATAAAGATGTATTTTCGCCCACAAACCTTCAGAATCTTATTTTAATCCTCAGAACTCAAGCTGCCCATGAGACAAGCAAAGCTGTAAATGTTCCAAGCACCAGCAAGATGAGAGCTTATGATATTAAGTGCAATCCAAACTGTACTTTCCCTCCCACTGAATTATTTTTGCTGCTAAATCCTGATTAAAATTATTGTCCCCTTTTACTGTTCTCCTGACAGACTGATGGGGCTGAGATTTGAAATAAATTTGGCTTTTAGGTGAAATATTTATTTCAGGGGACAAAAAAGAAGGGCTTTTTTATACTATTCAGATTTTTCCTCTCCTCTGTCAAAAAAAAAAATAAAAATAAAATAAAAAGCAGGAAGGAGAGGCAGGGATCCGAACCGTCTGGAAATTGTATTTATTTTGACTTGAGCTGTGCCAACCTGCAGTATACAAATACTCAGTCAAAACTGCCTCCCATCTGTGTTTATTGTGGGGGAATAGCAACATCCAATGGCCAGTTCAATGCAGGTTAATTGCAGGCGTGTATTGAATTCCCTGGAGAGCCAAGTACACAGTTAGCTCCCCTGGTGTAATCTCTTTCTGTTCCATGAAGGAAATCAAAAAGAGAAAGAACAACAATGCCAACCCACAGAAGAGCTTGATGCCTCTCTGCACAGAGGGGGGAATCTGCAGGGAACAATAAGAGTCTATTAAATTCTTTCACTGCCACTGGAGAAGTAAAATGAACATAAATTAATCAGCTACAAAAGATGGGACAAGTGTTGGTGCAACTCTATTGAAGTCGGTCGAGTTGTGGAAAGGATAAATTTAACTCAGGATCTTGCACTGTCTGCATGCTTGAAAGTGGCTTGTTGAAAAAAGTGGGCATTCTTAGAAAAGAAAAAAGGAGTGGGAGAAGCTCCCTGTGAAATGCCATCCTTCAGTATCCCTGAACACTCACATTTTCACCACAGACATATTGACATTTACCATTTCATTTCCTTGCATTTATAAAGCCATTTAGCCAAGTTTTTCAAAGGCATTGACACACTGTGGGCCTCAAAGTTTGGAGCTTAAAAGACCCAGACTGACAACAGCTGCA
This sequence comes from Melospiza georgiana, assembly GCF_028018845.1. Classification (NCBI taxonomy): domain Eukaryota; kingdom Metazoa; phylum Chordata; class Aves; order Passeriformes; family Passerellidae; genus Melospiza; species Melospiza georgiana. The sequence goes on from NC_080442.1 coordinate 16,926,416, forward strand.
CAGAAAATTAGTGCCCTGCAGAGGTGGAGGTTGGGCAGGGCCAGGTGTGCATTGGGAGAAGGAGAGGGGCAGCCTCTGGTCTATGTGAACCAGAGAAAACACACCAGATGTGGAAAAAGAGCAGGGAAAGGGATCAGCAGCTTTGTTACAGTCACAGCCTGGGAAATCCACAGGAAAAAGGCACAAAAAGTTCGGGTCCTAAGGTCAACCTTGGTCTCCTTCTCACAGCTGATGTTTTATTCTGCGCACTGCATGTGGCCTAAGAAAAGCCATATAATGCTTAACAAAACAGGAAAAAAGAGAAGAAAAATTGCTGTTTGTGATGTACCCAGAAGACAGAAACTCTGGATGGTGCCAGAAGAGGAGCACAGTCCCCAAGGCCTGGCAGTGAATGCCCTTCTATGTGCATACTCCCAGCACCCACAACATGATGGGGATGGGGATCTCCCTCAGATTGCTCCAAAGTCAGGTTTGAGCTTTCAACCAGGACCAGACAGGGTGAGGAGAAAGGGAAGGAGGCACTCAAGGGACTGCAGTGTCACACACACTGGAGGAAAGGCAGAGCCTTGGCACACCTTCCCCAGCCTGGAAGGCAGAGCCTGCTTCCACATGGAGCAGGGAGACTCAGCCAGGCCAGAGGAGATGAGGACAGAGCATGAGAACAACACTCCAGGTGCAGAGTAAATCGCTGTCACAGGGAGCCACATTATTTCCCTGACATCCCCTTTTGCTCTGGGAGTGGGAATCCACTTTAGCCTTAAAATACCTCCTTCCCAGCTCCCCAGTGAGCTCTGTGGCTGGCACAGTGACCTGATCCCCCTGTCACACTGCAGGGAAAGCTGCTCAGCACCCACACTCTGCACCAGCTCCAGAGGGGCTTCATGGGGCAGTCGGTGCCTGCTGCCCCCAAACTCCTCGTGTGTGCTCAGAAATTCAGCCTCTGAACTGTCAGCCTTGGGGGCTTAATGCATTTTCTCCTTCCTTTCCACATTGCCAGTGGCGATGTCCTTCTCACAGATCCAAATTCTTGGGGGCATTTTCAGCTCTTCCTCCCTCTTCTCCCAGACGTCAAAGCTGCCATTAAATCCTCCTGGCCAATTTACAATGCTGAAGCCTTTCAGCCAAGGCTCAGTCATCTCACGCCTGTCTCACTGAAGCTTTCTCCCCTCCAGGCTTCTGCCCTCATCCCCTTCAGTCCATTTATCCAGAGTCACCTACCTTCTCTGCCATCCTCAGATCCTTCTGCTTCCCAGCCAATGTTCATCACATCAAAGCTTATTGTTTTCACATTCAGCACCTTGCACAACTTCTTTTCTTTTGACTCTTTCCACTTCCCCCTCTTTTCCCTTTCATCCTGGCCCTCCTCAGCTCTCCCAGGAGACAATTTGTTCATCACTTTCTTCCAATCTCATGCCAGAGTTTCTTGTATATGCCAGAAACCTGATCAGGCTACAGTTCTCTACCAGGTCAGAGCTGTATCTCTTATGTCTATGAGTAAGTTTAGTTCTTTCTCACTCTGCAACATCAAAATAACCACTACCACCACGAAAAACAAAATTAATGGCCACACTTTTCTGTTTACTTTAGTTACATCCCAGCCTCATGCTCACACTGGCTTCAGGCAACAAGCTATTCTCAGGTCTCACACCTTTTGGGCCTAGAAGGGTTTTACAAGCATTCACAACTGTGCACCATCTCCCTAAAATCCATTCCTTACAGTTCACTTAAAACTATTCAAGCTCCCTGTTTCAAAGCAAAACCTTAAACCATTCTCCAACATTACAGTGCTTAAAATGAAATATCTGTAAGCATGGTGGGTTTGGATTCTTAAAAAGCAAAAGTTGATAAGACTTTGTTGACATCCATGCAGGATAACTGGCTTTATTAAAGTGTGTTAAGCACAGGGAAGTTGGCCCCACAATCAAACAGTTGAATAGATTTAACTCCCTAATTCTGAGTTCAATTCTGAAGGCAACATTGCAGCCCTGGGATTTCACATTGCCAAACCACTTTCAGAAACTCCAGAGTAAGAACATGTTTCTCTTCACTCTGAATTCTCAGTTCAGAACAAGCTCTAGGCAGAGGCTCCACATGGGCTGTTGTTCAAACTGCTGAGCCAAGGAGCTCAGCTGAGCCTTTCAGCCTGGAGCTGACACCTATGGCCATGACCCAGGCTGCCCTCATTTACCTCCTGAATTAAAACAGAGCACAGTGACACATTTCCTGCCTTACTCCTTGGGTAGCCTCTCACACAAGGCTTCAGACTGCAGAGTTCATCATTAAACGCAGATTTTTCACCCCCAGGAAGTTCCAGAGGCCCAGAGAAAGATGCTACAAGCTTGAGTTCCTAGAGTGGATTCAATTACAGCATGCAAGGGACATTTAAACAAGCTTCCCTGGGATAAATGAGAGAAAAGAGCCAGCACACTCAGCATGAGGAAAATAAAAAGCAATCTTCAGCTGGTGCCAGCCATGCATATTTTGAAAACCATCCCCTTCAGCCATTACCAACAAAAAGTCAGCAAAAACTTATTTTAGAATCTGAAAAGACAGAAATTTAAAGCATTTGGTGGCACAATCTGTTACTTAGGGACAAGCTCATTAAAAATGCAGCACTATTTACAGAAGGCAAAATGCAGACATGCACTTTTGCATGTAAAGCAAGCACTTATGGAGTGATAGGAACACCTTTCCTCCTGACTGCAATGGGAAGGAGAGCTGGTTAATTGTTCTGATGGATGGCCCTCTGAAAGAAGGTAAAAATTGGAGAAGTCAGTCCCAAACCTCACACAAACCCATAAGGCCAACGAGCAAGAGATTGGATTCAACAAGAAAAGAGCCACAGGGAGTTAGGGAAAGCTTAGGAGGAGCTATGGAATGAGCCCTGTCTGCAGGCACATTGAGGAAGAGCAAGGGTGAGCTCAGTCAGGGAGCAGATCTGAGCAGCATAGCTCCATGGCTTTGGGAGGAGACAAACTTGGAAAGGGAGGAGAGGAACCAGGAAACTGAGCTGCAAAGGCAAATGTCAAAAAATGCAGGAATAGGAGCAGGGGAAACCAGAAATCAAGAGAAGTGACATGGTGGGAAGATGAGACTGAGGGAAGGACTCTGCTTGTCACCCCAAATCAGAGGGGAAGGAGAGGGGGAGGACCCAGAGTGGAGGAGGTTTGTAATTCTCCTTTTCCCTGGCCAGAGGCTGCAGATTGCAGCTAAAGCTTGTTGGAAAACCCCACCTGCTTGAGCCAGAGACTGATCTCACCATGGATTTAAACTGCCATGAATCTCTGGCTTAAATCAAGCAGTTACTCCTCATCCTGACTGATCAGGAGCAAGCCCTCAGGAGCAAAAGGTGCTATAAGACAATGAAGCATTTCCTTAAAACACAAAGACCCTGAGCATAAACAAACACTTCAAGCTCACAGCTACAAATTCCCTTGCTTTGTGAAGCCACCAGCAATTCCTATGATATATTCCTCAAGACAACATATTAGACATTTTGTGTTTGATCTTTAAAACATCTGAAAATAACACAATAACCACTGACATCATCATTACCAGGCTGATGTGCTCTGAACCTTTCTAGATCTTTTATATTGTGATTTTAATCTCAGGTCTTCACAGCCCATGGTATCCATGGTTCCCTTGGAAATCCATCTATGTAATTTAACTTTAAAAGACCCAAAATAACAGAAACAAAGAAGGCAAGAGAGCTGTCAAAAGGCTTAAACCCAAGAGTTCCTGTCCAAGAAGAAAAAAGGGGCAGATTGGCAAATTGAAAAGGGTTAAAACTTTGAGAGACTTGCAAAATGAGTAGACCAGCCTGCTACAACTCCATGGCAACCGTGTATTTCCACATATGGAAAAGAAGGAACAGTGGAAGACAGCTTCCCAGTCAAACAACATCTTTTCCTGGTCAAAGAATTTATTGTGGCATAGCTCCACAACCCGACATGACTCAAAAGACTGAACATCCTTCCAAACTACTCTGGCTTCACCAAAAAATCTCCAGAAAAAGGAGATTTTCAACCCCAAGACCTAACTCACTTGAACTCACTTGGCTACTTAACACTGCTCCAAGCTTCCAGTCTGGCAGACAGAGAAGCATCTTCTCTATTGGATAACTGGAGACACATGCTAAGATCAATTCATTCAAAACAGCCTGATAACAAAGCAGAGGTTTATAAAAAGCCAGTCCCTTCCAGATTGTTTTGCTACTTTAAATTTTCCTACTCCAGGAAATATGAGTGAACATTAGGGGAAAATTTACAGAGGGAGCAGAAAAATGTTCCCTCTATACCAACATTTGATGCAATAGATAATTGGAACAAATATTTCAAAAGACATTATAAAAAGCCCTTATTTCTGTGGTTTTGTTTTGTGTCTTACCCTCCACTTCCTATTCTGCACCCCTTATATAAAAAATAAAAAGAAAATAAAGAAAATAGATTTTTTTTTTGACACAGACTGCATGGAAAATGAATGAAAAGGAAATAAAAGAATCAGTATTCCTGGTGAGTAATTTGGCTAGAGGAAAAAGACAGATACAGATCAGATTCTTTTGATATGTTAAAAGCATCCCAAAATGCCTACGCTTTGGATGCTTTTACACAAATTATCTTTCATCATAAAAGTACAAAATACATATAATGGACAGCTCATCTCTCTCCAATGAATATGTAGCCACTAGCTGATAAGATAATAGACTAAACACTGACCTGTCACAGACTTGATGATCATAAAAGTAGAGTTTAAAAAGTTGGTTCTCATGTCTCAGGCTTTTAATGGGCAGGCACCAAGATCTGCTTCCAATCTTCCAACTCTCTTCATACTGTTCTGCCTTAATAAGCACAGGCATAACCCTCAGACTGGTTTTATTTGAAAAAAGACACTGTTTGTACAAATAATTCTCCTACAACCTCAGTTTCCCAGAACTCCTTCCCAGTTAACCTTAGAATGACTTCAGTGTCACTCAGCTGCTCTGAAACAGATTAAAAATCTCTTTATTGAGAGCAGCAGCCCAATTTGGTTTAGAGTCTGATCTCGAGAGGCAGCTGAGGCATCAGCTGATGGATAGGCTCCTAATAAACAATAATTGTTATTTCTGCAATGTGTAAAGCAGCTGAACAGTTGAGAACAGAGCCTCAGAACTGGAAGCTCTTTACTGGTGGCCTTCTCCATCTCCCCCTCTCCACTGTGCCACCACAGTGCCCATGAGTGCCAAGCTTTTTTTTCCTACATCTCCTTCCCCTGCCCCTTTTTCCAAGGCAGCACAGAAAATGTATTTTCAGCCCTAATAATTAACCTAACACACACCTTTGTTCCTTTACATGCACTGCAGGTATCTGATCCTTTTCTCTCCTACCCTGCAGAACAGCCTGTATCTGACAGCCTTCCTTCCCTTCCCTCAGTATCTGCCTTTGGAATCTCACAGGGTTCACCTGTGGATAGAAAATCCTCCCTAACACAGCAGCTGAATTCATTTAAGCTGGGCAGGACACACCACAGATTTATTTTATGTGCCCTGCAAGATGCCCCATTAATATTTCCTAGTTATTGGTAAATACTGCATTTCAAATGAGCAGCCAGCCTTAAAACAAACAGCCCATGGTGCTCAGACCCCAGAACTGATGGGCCTGGGTCCTTACAACAGTTTGACAACAGTTCCACTGTGAGATCTCTGGAAAGTCACCACCTTTGTTTTAAACCTGACAAAGGAAGATTAGCAAAAAAAATGATAACTTACGAAGGCAGCCTCGTACAGGTAGCAACATCTCTCCCAATTAAATTAATAGAAGTTCAACTGTTTGAATTAATTTAGATGCTTACTTTCACTATAAAAGCTAAAAGTACAGAAAAATAAGTACACTTGGACACATCCTAGGGGAACAGACCTGCATCTCTCAAGGCTTCCCTTTTCCTGCCCAGTTCACATCAATACTGCTTGTTTAGCACCTAACACTCATTTAAACCAATATTTATTGATTGATTTAGGCACTTTTACAGTCACAGAAGAGCTTTTCATTCTCCTTACTGCTATGTAGACATAGTCACAGATCTCGGAGCAACAGCTTTTAGATGACAAAAATGCAAATGCTGAAAGCATTCAGGGCAAAGGCACACAGGCATTACAGGTGTAAAGTGGTGAGCTCCTCCCTGAGGAATGGGTTCATCTATATGGCAGGTAGCTCACTTTTGTTTATCCTGAATGAAGATTTTCTTATTCTCCCTCACTTAGAGCAGGCCCTGGGCATCAACTGTTTTCATTCTGCAAAGACACTTGAGCACTTGTGCTTTTCCCCTTTAGGAGGTTGCGATGAGAAAAGGGGTTGCCTTTATATTTTTCTATTTATTATACTCAGGAGTTATCATAGTGTAACTCCAAACCCATCCCATTTGGGTTAAGAAAAACAGCATATGATTCATTTAGGTAGTCTTAGGGACAAACCCTCTGGGAGTGCAAAACCAACGCTTTGTTTTGTGGCAAGTAATCAGGAAGCCCAATATGCCTGAAATCACCTTTTAGCAGTCTAAAGAACCTGGTCAAGCTCAGGCTGACTGGGAGCCAGGTGAGAGCTCAGACCATCACACCACTGGCTTGTTAAGACACTTTCACAAAGGCTTTTTGATTTCACTTGCACCAGCAGCCTCACGCTGAAAGGTTACATTCACAATCAAAGAGAATCTATGAGCTCAATGCACCATGAGCCATTTCTTAGTCACAGAAGGAAAAAGACAAAGATTTTCCCCCAGAAGCAGTGGGGTATCATTCAGCATAGAATCGGAACCTGAATACAGCATTAATAAGAGTATCAGATACACTGATCTATAGTTGGGGGGTTTGTGGAGCTCTGTGAAGCCCAAGCCCAAGAGGAATGAAAAGGCAGACAAAGAGATGAAGCTGTGGTCTTTGCAGCTGAATATACAGAGGTATATTCACCCTTGGGAACCAGCTTTTTGGAAGAACAGAGGATTTGCTCAATGTTGTGCCAGAAATTAGTGCTGAGGCAGGAGCTGGCTCTGTATTTCCAGGACTGTACCTGGTATTTCTTGCTCCTATCACACAGCTCTGGCAGGGCCACTTCCCTGCTGTTCCCCATTTCAGGGGCATGATTCCAGGAAACCAACCTCTCTGCCTTCACTCAGCCTCTACAGATGAATTAATGCAACCCAGAGATTTCTGCAACTAGAAGTTACAAGAGGAAAGTCCAGCCTAGAAATGTAACACCTTTCTTTACAATGGTGCTAGGCAGGCTGGACAGCCCCACCAGCAACTGTTAATGTTAAAGTGGTTTAAAAGGATGGAGGTAGGCACTCTGGAGTTCACACCCTCTGGTTTTTTGACCATCAATTGCTTCCTGTAAGCACTGCACTGCTAATGTTTCCCATTCAGCCATGTGGGCAGGGATGGGGATGTGGAACCTGTGTGTTTTGTCACAGGGTTAATTATGGTGGCTTACACATTACTGTACTGTCACGACAGCAGGCTGACACTTTATGCTTCAGACTGCACAATTCAACTATTGCCAGAAATCAAACATCCAAATTATAACACAGCCCTGTAAAGAGAGGGTATTAAACAGTGTGATACATGGAATACCAGCAATGCCCACGAAGGGATAAATACAATCTTCCATGGAGGCCTGAAACTCACACTAAGCAGCAACTCAAAGTGGTTACTCAGAGAAAGACCAGAGAAACACATCAGGCCTAGAGTGATGCTTCTTCCACCTTCCAGCTTCTGGCAATCTGCCAGATGGGGATTTCCTGAGCCACAGGTTGCATCTGCATCACTGTGTTTAATAACCCCTGCTGCACCTATTTTCCATGAATTTATCTAATTGCTTCTTGAATCTATATCTGTCAGCAATAAGTTCCACAACTGAATTATGCCCTCAGTGAAAATGCAGTTTCTGTTTGTTCTGGTCTAAAGCAGCTACCTTAAAATTCCCTTCATTGCCCTTTACATTATATCAGAGTAATTTCCAGATCATCTTTCCCATCCCATTTATGACTTTACACACACTTGTATTACCCGTCTCTCTTCCAAACATAACTGCCCTATTTTATTTAATTTCTTCCAGGAAATACATTTTAGAACTTTACATATCCTTGTTGCCCCCTCTGTATCTTCTCTTTTTCTACCACATCCTTTTTTAGAGAGGATGATCAGGACTGTGTGCTTGTTCAGGACATGGTGGATAATAACTCTGCAAGCTTCATAAGGCCATTCTTTATTTTGTTGGCCATGTACCTGCAGGATTAATCCCAGAACTGCATTCTATGAATGATGGGTAGGTAATACAAATGACAGAGACCATGTAGGCAATAGTAAACATTTCTGTTTTAGTAAAGTGCTAAAGTGCTCAGGAATTCATGGGGGAAATCCATTATGAGCAATTAATAATTCCTCTAAAACTCCATTTCTGACTCAGGAAATCCTGAACCCCTGCTACCTTCTGCTGGGGGAATGCACCAGGGATTAGTGCAGAGTTCTGTCCTCCTCAGAAGCTCTGCAGTTGGCCACTGTTGCCAACAGATAAAGGAACAGATACATTTTTGGTTCCATTTACCATGACATCTGTCTATATATTACAATTTCTACCACCTTGATTGCAGATGCATCCCAAAGAGCAAACCCAGGCATCAGGGCAGCTGCTCTCTGAGCACATTTCATTCTAACCAGGTACAAAAAGATTCAGGGTTTTGTGCACTAAATACATTTCTTGTTTGCTATGGAATTGCACTTATTGCACCCAAATGTCCCCAGCCATGCCTTTCACACCCAGCATTGTCTGTCCCTCCCCACTCCTTATCTCCAGCACCCACAGGCTCTGTATCTGTACTTTGGAAAGTGCTTGCAAACAGAACATGAATTAATTTTTGGAGCAGATTAGCTGAAATGCATTGAATATCTGTGTGGACATATTCATTCAGAATTAAAGCAGGTCTAATTCAATTTAACTTACTCTCCTTCCAAAGTGAATTAAGTAAATGTAATTGAAGCTACTTAAATTCTGATTAAGAGTCTTGACATCTGCTGCAAGTGAAGCTATGTTATCCACAGGGAGTTAATTCACCACCAGAAGTGTGGAAACACAACCAACTGCATAGCAGGAAAGCTTGAGAAAAAGGAAATCGTTAGTCCCTGAATTGCAATAATCACCACAGTGTACTTATGCTAAATGCACGTTTAATTTGGGAGGCAGCATTCCTGCATGACAAAAGAGGGAAATAGACTTACCTGCTTAGAAGAGCAATAATATAGATTTTTTTCGGTATTTTTTTTTAATTTTTGTAACAGAATTATAATTGTGTCAGAATCCCAGAGAAGTTGGTTAAGGAAAAAAAGAGATGAAGTTGTATCACAAGAAGTGCAACTGCAAGCAAATCTGCTTTGCTAACTCAGTGCTGTGTGAGTATCCATCTTCATGTGGGGGAGTAGAAAATGGCTTAGAAAATTACCTCACTTTGTAGGGTACATCACAGAAAACCCCTGCGTGCCCTGCTGGGCTTGGCTTCTCCCTGACAATTCGCTGCTCAATGTGCTTGTTCTCACCTGATGGCAGAATCACAGAAGCTCGGCCTCTTGCTGCCTTGATGCTGTACCTGTTTCAGGCCACATCCATGGGTAACTCTGCTGCTACTGACAGTGAGAGAGAGTCCTGTGGGAGTCCTGTCTCTTCTGATCGGTTTTGTCTATAAATCAGGAATTGTGTTATTAAAAAAAAAAAAAAATTAAAAGCTTATTACACTTTTTGCGACCTTCAGTTCATCCCATGCCATTATTATGCAACTTTTTGTGTACAGCAGCAGTTATTTACTACTGAAGTTGAATCTAAAAAGCATCTTTCCAGCTTATTCCTCCCTTCCCTGCTGACAAGCACAGCAAAAATAGAGTTGCTGGGGTTACTGGCCCAATTTGGGCTTAGGAAGATTAGGAAATGACTGAATAAAGAGAAGAGCAGCAAAACATTGCCTGAGACCAAAACAAGGCAGTAGTGACAAGGGAATAGGTACCTTCTAGACTTACACAGCCTAGCAGCTGTCCCCGTGCTCTCTCCATGTTTTTCCAGGTATCTGAAGTCCTTGTAGTCCAAGGCTTTTGTTGTCCAAGCCACAAGTCATGCCAGTCTATATTCAGACTGGAGGGACATACATGATTTTAGCAAGAAATAAGAAATAAAGTTGGGACACTTCCCATGAGAAAAGTCTAAACATTTTCTGGTCCAGCCTCAAACCCAGTACTGAAGAGATAAAATTCCCTTTCTGCTATAAATATATGTGTATTTTTCCTAACTTTATCTTCTAAATTTTTACAAGGTTTGACACTTGTTCCTTCCTGGACACCCCATCCCAACAGCTGCATTGCCAGTGGAAATTTCTCCAGAATCTCTAAAATTAACACTGTGCATTCTGAAAATGTGGACTTTGACTAAGAAATTTGCCTCCTTTCCCTTTATTCTGTAGGATTTCAGTCAGATAGAATTTTACTATAGAATCAAGGTTAATTTCATGGATTTTTAAAGAAATTTCCAGTAGAAATCTGAAGCCTCCTGGTCTCTAGACCAGCTCTCCTGGTCTACCCCACAGAAGGAGTGCCAAGGATATGCCTCTGCCTGGATTCTTCTCTCCTCCACAAATTCCTCACAAGTAGTTCAGCTAATTTCCAGGTTGCACTGGAACCTTCAAACTTGTTAACTTGTTTTAACTACTTTTCACTAACAATCAGAATATGTTTTCTACTTTAAAAAATACTGCTTGAAATAGAAACACAAAAAGAATTTACTACAATGGTGGGGGGAAGAAATTCATGTGCAAAAACCAAAATGTTTTGTCCTGAAAATTCCCTTAACAAAGTCCATATTAACACCAAGTGAGAAGAGAGAAAAGGTGCTACAAAATATTTCTGAGAGATTTATTCCTCTAAGAAAATGTTTATTGACAAAGACAGAGGAGAAGAAAAATCAAGCAGAAAAAGAAAACACACAAAGAAACCCCAAGGCCTAGAAAGAAGTGGGGGAGAGTATTTGAAGGCCAGAAGTGATACAAGACCTTCCTACCTCATCTCCAGATCATTTCAGAGCAAGGCTAATAATACAATTTTAATGACACCCGTGCAGGAATCGGTTTTTCTACCTGGAATTTCTTGCCTGACAAAATGATCAAGGCCTCGGCCTCAGGTAATTCACAGAGGAATAATATGTGAGAAAAATATAATTTTAATGTCTTGTACCAAAAACGCTGACCAGCTCTGCCCTCTATAGTGGCGTTATTAGTTCACTGCTTTCACATAATGGGGAAGGAGCTTTGCTGTGTGGTCGTAAATGAAGTAGACTGGAGGAGTTTAGTTCAAAAGTGACAGAAAAAAGAATTCCAAGAACTCTACTGAGGAGCTTACTGGAAAAGTGGGGCTGAAGATCTAAATGCAGGAGGTGGATGATTCAGTAATGAATGGAAGGCTCATTTTGACAGCTTGGGCTGCCATCCAAGCTAATTTGTTTCCAAGCCTTCAGTTTGCCAACTGAAGTGGCTGAGGAATAATAGGCCCCCAAAAATATTTCTAAGGAAACACAATGCCCATTATCACTGAAGGAGAAAGAAACTGCACATTTCAAAGAGCAAAAAGAAATTTGAGATCTGCCAACTTTGGCCAGTTCCAAATGACACAGGAAGGAGTAGTTATAATGTACTGAAAGGGAAGAAGTCGAGTATTGTTAAATAAAATAAATTCAAAGTAAAATTCGTCATAAAAAATGGACACAATAAATAGAAGGATGCTTCTTTCATAGAGAGATGATTTTATGGCTGAGCCCATGCAAGCAGCCTATGATAAAGAGGAATAGGAAAAAAATGAAAAAGAAATTGGTAAAGAGAACTAATATATAATAACATGAAAAATAATGAACCAGTATCCTTATGTTTGACCCAACTGACCAGTAAGGCCACAGCTCAGGGTGTGTTGGTTTGACTCCTCCAGCCAGGAAATGGAAAAAGCCACATTCTGTGCTTGGATCAGGCAGATGTAGAGACCAGATCTGCTGAACAGGAGCTGCCTGTCCCTGCACCACAGCTCAAACACAGCCACAGCCACTCTCTGCATTCATATCCTGTTTCCTCATGTTTATCAAGATGACAGCTCTCCTAGAAAATAGAAGAGAGAGATTGGATAAATATGGAAAGAGTTTTATAGATTAGAAGAACCAAATGATCCCCACTAGAAAAAGGAGTTAGGCTAATGTGCAGGTAAGCAGAATGTGAGATTTTTAAGTGTTGACAAACTACTGCATGGCTACAAGAAATACCTTTAGAGGTTGTATACTCTCTTTCAAAACAGACTTTTATGAAGAAGCTAGAAGTGACTGGGTGGGGCGATTGTTCTCTTTATGCAAACACATAAAAAGGTTGTTATTTGTAAAATTATTTCCATACTTTTTTCTCTAACTAAGGGGGAAAAAATCCAGTTCTCTATCCTAAAACCTGGTCACCAAAATACTGAAGTTACCTGTTAGCCTTCAGCTTAGATTTTCCTAACATTCAGCAGCTGCCAAACTCACCTCTCACATGCTACACACTTGATGCCACAAACAGCCTCTCCTTTTGCCAGCAGTGTGCACTAAAGCAAAGCAACATTTTACTGAGAGACTTGCCAGGCTTTTGAACCACACCACCTCTGTGCTGCCCCAGCAACACGGGCCTACAGACACAGCCTCCTCTGCCTCCCAAACATCTTCCTGATTTGAAACCTTTTATTTTTCCCCTGAATTTTTAAAAGAATGAAGAAAGAATGAAACTACTGAAATTTTCTTGCACTAAGATTTCTAAGTCCTAAGTGGTTTTGGATGCATGTTTCATGGTAGATGGTATTGAGGACCCTTCCTAATAGATTTATACAAGTGTTCACTACCTACATTCCCACTGAGAAGGGAATCAAGCACTGAAGGTTATTTTTTTTTTTTCTATTTCTACTACAATTGTACTACAAAGCTACTTAATTAAATGGGCACTCAAAGCTCACGTGCTCCCTCAGGGTAGACCTAAACAGCAATGGGAAGGTGTGACTGCAGCTTCAGTGGGTGCATCAGGCCCAGCTTCCACCCCAGGAGTATCACAAAGCTACACCTGAGCAGGCTCCGCTGCAGACTGAATCACTGCACACATTGACACAGCTCTGACACCTCGGTGGTTTTACAGGAGCTGTCTAAAAATGGCTATGGCAGCATCAGGGCCAGCACTGGACTCATGAAATATTTGAGAAGATAAGACATGCAGTCCCTTTCTCCAACCACACAGTGAATTTCTACCTAAATTAATTTCAGAGCCTTTGTAATTGTACCTATTGCTTATCCCTAAAGCCAACAGTGTTTCCATGTGCTCATTTCCAGCAAAGATACTCTTTTAATAAGTATGCACTGCCATACCTTGCATTCTTTTCATGTCAGTGGTTTTCATGGGTGGTCACCTCTCCTCAGCAGAGTCCAAGGACTTGATACTTTGCAAATTGATTCTTCCTCATGAGAGGGCACTGGCTGGATGCCACTGAAACAGAAATAACCACGATTCCAGAGGTAAGATTGTTTGTGTTTATTCAACAAGCTGCATCTCCACAACATTCTTATAGCTGGAAATCCAAGTATTTTAAGAAATTAACCTTTCAACAGAATTCTGACAAAGGAGGATGTTTTGCTGATAGATGAACAGTATCTTGCCACACTTAAAAAGATTAGTATTTGTGAATTTTGACATAATTACTGATTTCCTCAACAGATTTAAAGTCTAAGTTTATCTTCATGTTAATCCAATTTCATGCCTAGAACAGAGCAAGCACAACAGAATGTCTTTCGTAACCTTCTGATATCATTAATTATTGCTACATTGGGAGTTACAGCATGGAACAAACAGGTTTTTAAATGGAAATCATTTGTCTCTCAGCAGGGAGACTCAACAGTTTTATTTCCTTCAACACCAAGCTGTATTCAAGTAATCTTGTTTCATGGTGATCCTCCCTCGACAACCTGCGAGTCAATGGTGAAATCCCATCTATTTTGTTCCTGGATTGGTCAAATATGCTGCCCATAAGGGGAGGTGTCTATTTCCTCTCCTAATTGTGGAGGAAGGGTTTTCTATATGTTAAGGGCACGCTTTCCCAAAGCTGTGGGCATTTGGTCAGGTTTCCTGGTGATTTTCCACAAAAGGAAATCCCCTAACTCATTAAAAAAAAAAATAGATTAATTGACCGGTTCAGTAACAAGCTGCCCCAGGACCCAATAAACTTTACAAAGGGTACATTCCAATTATGACTGGGCTCAGCATGAACCTGATAAGTAAGCCAGCAGAATCATTCTCCAGCATTAAGAATTTTTTTTTCCTTTTCCTCCATTAATTTAACTCTTTATTGGCACTTGTGGATTGACCAACTTCTTATTTTCCCTTTCCCTGTGAATGTTAACCCTGTTGGTGAACTCCCAGCAATGTGATCTAGCAGGGTCAATAAACCAACCCCTGGTGTCAGTCACTTTCCTGGCACTGCTGTGGCCTTGTAAGAAGGGTCAGCTACAGCACTGCCTTCTCCCACACTATTCCTGGTGTTATAAAATGAATCCAGCTCCCTGACCAGGACAGGGGAGAGGGAAAGTCATTTTCTCACAGCAGAAACATCTACTGCAGAAATTGGAAGCACCTGCTAGCAGAGCACAGCTACAAGCCTGGCTTCACTGTGTGAGAGAGGTGGTACAGGGTCTTTTGGCAACAACCACAACTGCAGCAGCAGGAGATGGAGATGCAAGGTAAATATTAAATTAGGGAGATTAAAAAAGAATAGTTACTGGCTACAAAAAAAACCCAGTATTTTATATTGTCCTGTGTTAGCCCATCATGGCATTAGACAGCACAGACACACAAGAAAGGGCACCTAAAACTTGAATACTCCCAGCCCTTTAGTGCTCAGCCCTGTCCTAAGGCACTGTCTGGGAAAGCCTGACCTTGGTAACACTCACCTGTCAGATGACAGTAAGCCTGGCTAGCCAGAAAGAAGAGCTCCTAATTTAGATCTTTGGAGGGCTCCCCACCCAAGGCACCAAGCTGTGTGTGGATACAGAGCACACACATCAACTCCACCTCCTCTCTGCCTGTGAGGAGCATTGTGGAGGCTCAGGCTGGGCACAGGGCTGTCCTTGGGTACCAAAGACATCATTTGGTCACCCTGGCAGCATCTGGATGTGGTTCAAACAATCATGGGGCATCTCCTCCAAAGACAGGCTGCAAGGATCAGGTTGGGGTGCCCCATGAACTGCATTTGCTCTCCTGAACCCTCAGCCTGATTTGGGTGCAAGACAGCCTTTACTCACAGAGGCTTCTCTAGGAAACATTCAATGATTAGCTCACTATTCATGTAAAGCAAACTTACACACCTGCCTGGTAACAACTGCTACTTTTAACACATAAAAATGCACAGAAATTTGTACAGAAGACATTTAAACTGTTTGGACCTGCATCTACTTGTGCTCAGATTTTGAATATCATTTTCATACATTTATTATGCCTAGCCTGCACTGTATTTCTTAGAGAACAAGAATAACTGTAATTATTGTTGTCAATCAAAGTTGCTCTGAAGTCCTCAGCTTTTACTGTTTCAATAACTCATTTTAACCGGTGGCAAATGTCTCCAACAAGCACTAGAGCCTAATTTGCAGTCTGGTTCCCTTGTCATTTTCTGAGTCATCTTGGTGGAATGCTGTGAGGCAAGAGATTAGTTTTAGGACTTTTTTTCATCTTCCTTTTCTTTACATCTGAGGGCTGTTAAGAAGTTTGGTTTCAATAGCTCAGACATATCCAAGGCATACTACAGGTACCGAAGGTGCAATGAAATGCTAAGTTTATTCTACTTCACTACAAAGAAAATACCTGATAAACTGTTCCAAAGTCAGCCTTAGCACATGCAGGTGCAGATGTTATTGGTTTCACTGAAATTACAGTGCTTACAACTGGTGCTGGATTTAGCTCCTAACAAGAAAACTCCTCAGCATCACATAGAGATCAACAGTGATTGCACAGCCGTGTGTGTAAATCTGGAGTAATTCTACCAATGATGCACAAACCTCGAGGCAAACATCAAAATAGCTAAGATGCCAAAAGCAGACATGATACAATGCTGATGGAGTAATAGGTAACTGACAGTTTCCTCCTCAGATCCTTAATCAGGTGTCACTGAAAGGTGCTAATATAATTAGGGATGAGATATGGATTAATAGGAAGAAAATATCATAACCTCCCTCCTACAATAAAATGGTTCATAGACTGTACTTACCCACAAACTGCACCATTCTTCTGGTAGCATGACATTTGCTAAAGCAAAAGCCTGTTGATAATTCTCTGTAGTCCTATATAGCACTCAGCCATGGCTGCTCTTCAAAAGGCCATATTTATCCCCTGGGAAATATAGCTGTATTAATATGACATTTTGTCACAAATTAATCTTAAACAGGGGTAATATTTTTGACACTGAGTTGAAACTGGAACTAAAAGGCAGTTCAGGTGGTTAAAGTAGCAATATCCTGTCGCAGACTTATATTCCCTGAGACAATACTGTTATGGTGTAACTACCAATGTACTGGGATGTACTGAGGGGGAGAACTGAGCAAGTCTTTCTTCATTTTAACAACATACAGGATCATTGGACTTGTACTCTTTATTACAGCTGGCAGTAATGCCCACTAATCCCAAGGACCAGAGCCTGTGGTGCCAGGTGCAGCACGGAATAACAACCCTTGTGCTCAGAAAAAGCCAAGACAGATAATTAGCACCTCATCTCCCATCACCATGGGCTGCACTGTTAGAAGTAGAGAGACAATTTTAAAAAGATTATTTAAAAAAAAAAAAAATAATTTCTCATTAAAGCGATTAAAAGTGGCCTGGTCTGGCTTTTAATTGAAGTCCCATGGCACAAGTCAGTTGTGACGAAAGGGATTCTCTGTGATGTGCTCCCTTTCCTGCTGTGGAAGTTCCCAGGCTTTGTACAGTTCGTCAGTGCCAGGCTAATTAGCACAGTGTTATCTTGCCACTTACACTCACTTCCCAACTCATTTGCACATAACTCCCACTATTGCAGGAATCAGGGTAAATTCATACTACACATTTCCACAGCAGATGACCCTATTATACAAAGGATGCTGGAAACCTCTTTTTATTCCATTCCCCCAAACTCCATGGTGCTCATGGTCACTGAAGATGGTCGGTGATTTGGTGTACCCAAAACTACCTTGTGGGCACTTCGGGGAACATCTCAGCCGTTCTTCACCAATTGTGTGTCATTTGCCTTTAATGGGATCATTTTCATTAAGACTAATGTCTCCTCCCTGGCTGTTTAACTGAATTCCCAGCTCAACCTGAAGGCTGCAGCCACAGGCCATTCAGAAATATTTGTGTTACTCAACAGACTGGAATATCCACACTTCTGATTGTTTAATATCAGTCCTGGAGATGTGATGTGAAGCCTGCTGACCACTAGCAGTCATTAAAGCTCCTATGACACTTTTTGCAAGAGCAGAGGGTATTATTAACTCCAGGATCCTGGCCATGCTCCAGTTTGGATAATTACATTCTAGCACACTAAATTTCCCCCTGCAGTTTCAGATGGGGAACTTCTGTTCTTCACTTCCTCCTGTAACAACCAGAGCAAAGTGTGGCTGGCACTGAAATGCCAGCGTGTCCCAGCCAGGGAACAGGACTCAGCCCATGGGCTCACATTCTGCAAAATGCTCTGGGACTCGTTAGCAAGGAGGTGCACAATGCATGACCTAGAAAACCATAAAATCACAACTCTGACCTCAGTGGCTCTGCAGGTTGATCATGCTCTCACATTGCTGGATTTTATTTCTGGCAGTGCAATCCACATGAAAGGCCTGGGTGTCTTCCAGTGCTGCACCCAAAGTCCTCAGGATGTACCAAGAGGTTTTGCTATTGTGTGTTTTATCAACTGCTTGGGTAATTGTAATTAAGATCTAAAATTAAGGCCCTTCTATGCCTAAGAATCACTTCATTGTACTCAGTATCCAAGACCCTTTAGGTAACAATGGGATCTTCTGTAAATAGATAGTAAATACAGGCAGACATTAAGTTCTGCATTAGGGAACACCAGAAAAGACTGAACTAAGGGCAAGATTTCTTACTCGAACAGGAAATGTGTATTTATCCAGCTGAGTTGCTTGCTCCTTCTAGGTATTATGAAACCACGAGGAAAATGCATCTGTAGTGAGGCAACGAGGGCCCAAGGGGTGCCATTGCCATGGCCTAGAGAAAGAACAGAAAGAGACACTGTGAGAAAGGGAAACATTTCCTGTAATTTTGTTGGGAACATATATTTAGTTTTAAATGCTCGTTTCATTGATTTTCATATGAAAAACATTCCTGGGAAATCTAAGTCTGGGATTCAGAAAGCATAATGGCTGAAGGGACCAAATCACTAAAAAATTAAAGAAACCTTGAAAATACTATTTCTGTGTTCATCTGAGAACAAACAGACAGAATTCTCTTCTCTGAATTTCTCCAGCTTAGCATAAGAAAGATGATATGCTGTAGATTCTGTTGCTTCAGGCAACTGATGAGGAACATCTTTGATGTGCTTTGATTAATTCTGCCTTCTTTGATTCAATGATATTTGGTTCCAACTCCACTTTAAAAATAAAAAGTCCTTACTACCAG